>NW_027671674.1:0-600000 GCF_964165515.1 Mesoplodon bidens | reverse complement strand
GATTGGTTTCATTACGATATCGGGGTTAACAGACTTATACAAACACAGGTGACACATATAATCACCAAAGACCTACGGAATACCAAAAGACTACTCAACATTCTGTCATAACGTACATGGGAAAAGGATCCCAGGAAGAACAGACATCTGTATATGTGTAAAAGAACCACATCTTCCACACCTACAACAAGCCAAACATTGTAATCAAACTTGCTGTAATAAAAAATAAAAATTAAATTAAAAACACGAACCAGAAGTAGGGAGACAAACTTGAGGGGCTTTCTCCTGGCACATTCCATTCTAAATTCCAATCTAGAACACGACTTCCATTGAGGCTCTGTTGCCCTAGTAACCAGAATTGGTAAGGGAGAACTGCTGCCACCTTGTGGCCGTTTCACACAACAGCAGCTTTAATCCCAGCGCTAATGGTCAGTTGATATTCAAAATCATTGCAGGCCTGTAAATGGCACCTGCCCTGAAAACAAATCCTGGGGTCACATATCGACCAAAAAATTCAAAGGACGTCCATATTTCAAAACGATCGTTTCAAAAGGCAAATTTTACGCACATTAGTTTTCTACTTCTTTTTCTTTCTTTCTTTTTTCGTTAAAAAAACCGGAAAGGAAAAAGGCATCCCTCAGAAGGGGCGAAAATAGTTGCAAACGAATCAATGGACAAAGGTTTAATCTCCAATATATATAAACAGCTCATGCAGCTTAATATTAAAAAAAACAAACAACCCAATACAAAAATGGGCAGAAGATCTAAAGAGACGTTTCTTTAAAGAAGACACAGAGATGGCCAAGACGCACATGAAAAGCTGCTCAACAGCACTAATTATTAGAGAGATGCAAATCAAAACTACAATGAGGTATCACCTCACACCTGTTAGAATTGGCATCATCAGAAAATCTAAAAACAACAAATTCTGGGGAGGGTGTGGACAAAAGGAGCCCTCTTCCACTATTGCTGGGAATGTAAATTGATACAGTCACTATGAACAACACTATGGAGTTTCCTTAAAAAATATAGAAATAGAATTACCATCTGATCCAGCAAACCCACTTCTGGGCATATACCCAAAGAAAACCATAAATCAAAAAGGCACATTCACCACAATGTTCATTGCAGCACTATTTACAATAGCCAGGTAATGGAAGCAAACTAAATGCCCACAGACAGATGAATGGATATAGATGGGGTACATATATAAAATGGAGTATTACTCGGCCATAAAAAGGAATGAAACTGGGTCAATTGTAGAGACATCGATGGATCTAGAGACTGTCATACAGAATGAAGTAAGTCAGAAAGAGGAAAACAAATATTGTATATTAATGCATATATGTGGAACCTAAAAAATGGTACAGATGAACTGGTTTGCAGGGAAGAAATAGAGACACAGAGGTAGAGAACAAACATATGGACACCAAGTGTGGGAAGCCATGGGGTGGTGGTGGTGGGATGAGTTGGGAGATTGAGATTGACCTGTATACATGTATATGCATAAAATACATAAATAATAATAGCCTGCTGTATAAAAAACTAAATAAAATTAAATTTCAAAATTATAAAAAATAAAATTTAAAAATAAAACAGAAAAAGTTCTTCCCTTCACACAGATGTATTTATAGGAATGAATTATTTCCATGCTTATATCTATAAATACATAAAAGAGGAATAAAAGCTAACTTGAACCATAAAAGAAGAAAAACTTGAAACCACCAGTTATATAGTGGAAAACCCTATCAGGGCACTTGCTGCAGTGGTAAACAATTCTGAAAATGGTCAGAGGTGGGGAATCATCTCCCATACTTCCAGCAACACACCCCCCACACAAGGAGCGTCCTCATTGCAAAGCTGGGGGACCGAGCCGAGGCATCTCTGAATAAAGGTGAGCTGAGCCCCAGGCCAGCTGCTGCTGAACTGTTCCCACCTTTCCCAGGTAAAACACCTGAATATGTACAAGGGCTTGAAAGACTAGAAGAAAGGCCGTGGAGCCCCACAAGCGACAGCACGCAGGCCAACTTGGTGCCTGCAGGCCAGCCAGGGTGGTCCTGGACCCAGGCGCTGCTCTTCTGGAAGCTTTCCATTGTCCTGCCTGAGATACAGCACCTGTCCCGGCCCCACTGCTTTTTCCTTCCTCACCTCTGTCCGGAGAGAAATTCCAGCGGAAGGTATGGGTGACACATCCTCTTCTTTACAGGAGGCAGCCTGGCAACTCCTGCAGAAAGGCCAGCAGAACTCCAGTCACACCGGGCCACAAACAAAGCTGTGGCCCCTCACTCCCTCCCACCAGCACAGCCCCGAGACTGCTGACGGGGCAGAGAATATGGAGTCAGCCACAGATTCACGGGCTATTGCTGCCTGGAGCGCTGTTTATATCGACCTCAACCAGGCACACCTGGGGAGGGCCGGCCGGCAGGATAAGGCTGCCCACGTCAGCTAATCCACAACCCGCAGGGAATCACATTGTTGAAAAGGGACCTCGCTAAGTCACAATAGAAGGCAAGGGAAAAAAGGACACAATGCCATTTGCAGCGCCGTAGATGAGTCTAGAGGTAATCACGTGACATATAGTAAGTCAGAAAGTGAAAGACACATCATATCATATCACTTATAGGTGTTACCTAAAAATGGATACCAGGGCAGATATTTCCACCGAGAAGGGCAATCAGAGATTCATTAAACAAACTTATTGTTCACCCATGGAAAGGTGTGAGGATTGGTTTCATTATGATATCGGGGTTAACAGACTTATACAAACACAGGTGACACATATAATCACCAAAGACCTACGGAATACCAAAAGACTACTCAACATTCTGTCATAACGTACATGGGAAAAGGATCCCAGGAAAAACAGACATCTGTATATGTGTAAAAGAACCACATCTTCCACACCTACAATAACCCAAACATTGTAATCAAACTTGCTGTAATAAAAAATAAAAATTAAATTAAAAACACGAACCAGAAGTAGGGAGACAAACTTGAGGGGCTTTCTCCTGGCACATTCCATTCTAAATTCCAATCTAGAACACGACTTCCATTGAGGCTCTGTTGCCCTAGTAACCAGAATTGGAAAGGAAGAACTGCTGCCACCTTGTGGCCGTTTCACACAACAGCAGCTTTAATCCCAGCGCTAATGGTCAGTTGATATTCAAAATCATTGCAGGCCTGTAAATGACACCTGCCCTGAAAACAAATCCTGGGGTCACATATCGACCAAAAAATTCAAAGGACGTCCATATTTCAAAACGATCGTTTCAAAAGGCAAATTTTACGCACATTAGTTTTCTACTTCTTTTTCTTTCTTTCTTTTATGGTTAAAAAAACCGGAAAGGAAAAAGGCATCCCTCAGAAGGGGCGAAAATAGTTGCAAACGAATCAATGGACAAAGGTTTAATCTCCAATATATATAAACACCTCATGCAGCTTAATATTAAAAAAAAACAAACAACCCAATACAAAAATGGGCAGATCTAAAGAGACGTTTCTTTAAAGAAGACACAGAGATGGCCAAGACGCACAAGTAAAGCTGCTCAACAGCACTAATTATTAGAGAAATGCAAATCAAAACTACAATGAGGTATCACCTCACACCTGTTAGAATTGGCATCATCAGAAAATCTAAAAACAACAAATTCTGGGGAGGGTGTGGACAAAAGGAGCCCTCTTCCACTATTGCTGGGAATGTAAATTGATACAGTCACTATGAACAACACTATGGAGTTTCCTTAAAAAGTCTAGAAATAGAATAACCATCTGATCCAGCAAACCCACTTCTGGGCATATACCCAAAGAAAACCATAAATCAAAAAGGCACATTCACCACAATGTTCATTGCAGCACTATTTACAATAGCCAGGTAATGGAAGCAAACTAAATGCCCACAGACAGATGAATGGATATAGATGGGGTACATATATAAAATGGAATATTACTCGGCCATAAAAAGGAATGAAACTGGGTCATTTGTAGAGACATCGATGGATCTAGAGACTGTCATACAGAATGAAGTAAGTCAAAAAGAGGAAAACAAATATTGTATATTAATGCATATATGTGGAACCTAAAAAATGGTACAGATGAACTGGTTTGCAGGGAAGAAATAGAGACACAGAGGTAGAGAACAAACGTATGGACACCAAGTGTGGGAAGCCATGGGGTGGTGGTGGTGGGATGAGTTGGGAGAATGAGATTGACCTGTATACATGTATATGTATAAAATACATAAATAATAATAGCCTGCTGTATAAAAAACTAAATAAAATTAAATTTCAAAATTATAAAAAATAAAATTTAAAAATAAAACAGAAAAAGTTCTTCCCTTCACACAGATGTATTTATAGGAATGAATTATTTCCATGCTTATATCTATAAATACATAAAAGAGGAATAAAAGCTAACTTGAACCATAAAAGAAGAAAAACTTGAAACCACCAGTTATATAGTGGAAAACCCTATCAGGGCACTTGCTGCAGTGGTAAACAATTCTGAAAATGGTCAGAGGTGGGGAATCATCTCCCATACAGCCAGCAACACACCCCCCACACAAGGAGCGTCCTCATTGCAAAGCTGGGGGACCGAGCCGAGGCATCTCTGAATAAAGGTGAGCTGAGCCCCAGGCCAGCTGCTGCTGAACTGTTCCCACCTTTCCCAGGTAAAACACCTGAATATGTACAAGGGCTTGAAAGACTAGAAGAAAGGCCGTGGAGCCCCACAAGCGACAGCACGCAGGCCAACTTGGTGCCTGCAGGCCAGCCAGGGTGGTCCTGGCCTCGGGCGCTGCTCTTCTGGAAGCTTTCCATTGTCCTGCCTGAGATACGGCACCTGTCCCGGCCCCCACTGCTTTTTTCCTTCCTCACCTCTGTCCGGAGAGAAATTGCAGCGGAAGGTATGGGTGACACATCCTCTTCTTTACAGGAGGCAGCCTGGCAACTCCTGCAGAAAGGCCAGCAGAACTCCACTCACACCGGGCCACAAACAAAGCTGTGGCCCCTCACTCCCTCCCACCAGCACAGCCCCGAGACTGCTGACGGGGCAGAGAATATGGAGTCAGCCACAGATTCACGGGCTATTGCTGCCTGGAGCGCTGTTTATATCGACCTCAACCAGGCACACCTGGGGAGGGCCGGCCAGCAGGATAAGGCTGCCCACGTCAGCTAATCCACAACCCGCAGGGAATCACATTGTTGAAAATGGACCTCGCTAAGTCACAATAGAAGGCAAGGAAAAAAAGGACACAATGCCATTTGCAGCGCCGTAGATGAGTCTAGAGGTAATCACGTGACATATAGTAAGTCAGAAAGTGAAAGACACATCATATCATATCACTTATAGGTGTTACCTAAAAATGGATACCAGGGCAGATATTTCCACCGAGAAGGGCAATCAGAGATTCATTAAACAAACTTATTGTTCACCCATGGAAAGGTGTGAGGATTGGTTTCATTATGATATCGGGGTTAACAGACTTATACAAACACAGGTGACACATATAATCACCAAAGACCTACGGAATACCAAAAGACTACTCAACATTCTGTCATAACGTACATGGGAAAAGGATCCCAGGAAAAACAGACACCTGTATATGTGTAAAAGAACCACATCTTCCACACCTACAACAAGCCAAACATTGTAATCAAACTTGCTGTAATAAAAAATAAAAATTAAATTAAAAACACGAACCAGAAGTAGGGAGACAAACTTGAGGGGCTTTCTCCTGGCACATTCCATTCTAAATTCCAATCTAGAACACGATTTCCATTGAGGCTCTGTTGCTCTAGTAACCAGAATTGGTAAGGGTGAACTGCTGCCACCTTGTGGCCGTTTCACACAACAGCAGCTTTAATCCCAGCGCTAATGGTCAGTTGATATTCAAAATCATTGCAGGCCTGTAAATGGCACCTGCCCTGAAAACAAATCCTGGGGTCACATATCGACCAAAAAATTCAAAGGACGTCCATATTTCAAAACGATCGTTTCAAAAGGCAAATTTTACGCACATTAGTTTTCTACTTCTTTTTCTTTCTTTCTTTTTTCGTTAAAAAAACCGGAAAGGAAAAAGGCATCCCTCAGAAGGGGCGAAAATAGTTGCAAACGAATCAATGGACAAAGGTTTAATCTCCAATATATATAAACAGCTCATGCAGCTTAATATTAAAAAAAACAAACAACCCAATACAAAAATGGGCAGAAGATCTAAAGAGACGTTTCTTTAAAGAAGACACAGAGATGGCCAAGACGCACATGAAAAGCTGCTCAACAGCACTAATTATTAGAGAGATGCAAATCAAAACTACAATGAGGTATCACCTCACACCTGTTAGAATTGGCATCATCAGAAAATCTAAAAACAACAAATTCTGGGGAGGGTGTGGACAAAAGGAGCCCTCTTCCACTATTGCTGGGAATGTAAATTGATACAGTCACTATGAACAACACTATGGAGTTTCCTTAAAAAATATAGAAATAGAATTACCATCTGATCCAGCAAACCCACTTCTGGGCATATACCCAAAGAAAACCATAAATCAAAAAGGCACATTCACCACAATGTTCATTGCAGCACTATTTACAATAGCCAGGTAATGGAAGCAAACTAAATGCCCACAGACAGATGAATGGATATAGATGGGGTACATATATAAAATGGAGTATTACTCGGCCATAAAAAGGAATGAAACTGGGTCATTTGTAGAGACATCGATGGATCTAGAGACTGTCATACAGAATGAAGTAAGTCAGAAAGAGGAAAACAAATATTGTATATTAATGCATATATGTGGAACCTAAAAAATGGTACAGATGAACTGGTTTGCAGGGAAGAAATAGAGACACAGAGGTAGAGAACAAACATATGGACACCAAGTGTGGGAAGCCATGGGGTGGTGGTGGTGGGATGAGTTGGGAGATTGAGATTGACCTGTATACATGTATATGCATAAAATACATAAATAATAATAGCCTGCTGTATAAAAAACTAAATAAAATTAAATTTCAAAATTATAAAAAATAAAATTTAAAAATAAAACAGAAAAAGTTCTTCCCTTCACACAGATGTATTTATAGGAATGAATTATTTCCATGCTTATATCTATAAATACATAAAAGAGGAATAAAAGCTAACTTGAACCATAAAAGAAGAAAAACTTGAAACCACCAGTTATATAGTGGAAAACCCTATCAGGGCACTTGCTGCAGTGGTAAACAATTCTGAAAATGGTCAGAGGTGGGGAATCATCTCCCATACTTCCAGCAACACACCCCCCACACAAGGAGCGTCCTCATTGCAAAGCTGGGGGACCGAGCCGAGGCATCTCTGAATAAAGGTGAGCTGAGCCCCAGGCCAGCTGCTGCTGAACTGTTCCCACCTTTCCCAGGTAAAACACCTGAATATGTACAAGGGCTTGAAAGACTAGAAGAAAGGCCGTGGAGCCCCACAAGCGACAGCACGCAGGCCAACTTGGTGCCTGCAGGCCAGCCAGGGTGGTCCTGGACCCAGGCGCTGCTCTTCTGGAAGCTTTCCATTGTCCTGCCTGAGATACAGCACCTGTCCCGGCCCCACTGCTTTTTCCTTCCTCACCTCTGTCCGGAGAGAAATTCCAGCGGAAGGTATGGGTGACACATCCTCTTCTTTACAGGAGGCAGCCTGGCAACTCCTGCAGAAAGGCCAGCAGAACTCCAGTCACACCGGGCCACAAACAAAGCTGTGGCCCCTCACTCCCTCCCACCAGCACAGCCCCGAGACTGCTGACGGGGCAGAGAATATGGAGTCAGCCACAGATTCACGGGCTATTGCTGCCTGGAGCGCTGTTTATATCGACCTCAACCAGGCACACCTGGGGAGGGCCGGCCGGCAGGATAAGGCTGCCCACGTCAGCTAATCCACAACCCGCAGGGAATCACATTGTTGAAAAGGGACCTCGCTAAGTCACAATAGAAGGCAAGGGAAAAAAGGACACAATGCCATTTGCAGCGCCGTAGATGAGTCTAGAGGTAATCACGTGACATATAGTAAGTCAGAAAGTGAAAGACACATCATATCATATCACTTATAGGTGTTACCTAAAAATGGATACCAGGGCAGATATTTCCACCGAGAAGGGCAATCAGAGATTCATTAAACAAACTTATTGTTCACCCATGGAAAGGTGTGAGGATTGGTTTCATTATGATATCGGGGTTAACAGACTTATACAAACACAGGTGACACATATAATCACCAAAGACCTACGGAATACCAAAAGACTACTCAACATTCTGTCATAACGTACATGGGAAAAGGATCCCAGGAAAAACAGACATCTGTATATGTGTAAAAGCACCACATCTTCCACACCTACAATAACCCAAACATTGTAATCAAACTTGCTGTAATAAAAAATAAAAATTAAATTAAAAACACGAACCAGAAGTAGGGAGACAAACTTGAGGGGCTTTCTCCTGGCACATTCCATTCTAAATTCCAATCTAGAACACGACTTCCATTGAGGCTCTGTTGCCCTAGTAACCAGAATTGGTAAGGGAGAACTGCTGCCACCTTGTGGCCGTTTCACACAACAGCAGCTTTAATCCCAGCGCTAATGGTCAGTTGATATTCAAAATCATTGCAGGCCTGTAAATGACACCTGCCCTGAAAACAAATCCTGGGGTCACATATCGACCAAAAAATTCAAAGGACGTCCATATTTCAAAACGATCGTTTCAAAAGGCAACTTTTACGCACATTAGTTTTCTACTTCTTTTTCTTTCTTTCTTTTTTGGTTAAAAAAACCGGAAAGGAAAAAGGCATCCCTCAGAAGGGGCGAAAATAGTTGCAAACGAATCAATGGACAAAGGTTTAATCTCCAATATATATAAACAGCTCATGCAGCTTAATATTAAAAAAAAACAAACAACCCAATACAAAAATGGGCAGATCTAAAGAGACGTTTCTTTAAAGAAGACACAGAGATGGCCGAGACGCACAAGAAAAGCTGCTCAACAGCACTAATTATTAGAGAAATGCAAATCAAAACTACAATGAGGTATCACCTCACACCTGTTAGAATTGGCATCATCAGAAAATCTAAAAACAACAAATTCTGGGGAGGGTGTGGACAAAAGGAGCCCTCTTCCACTATTGCTGGGAATGTAAATTGATACAGTCACTATGAACAACACTATGGAGTTTCCTTAAAAAGTCTAGAAATAGAATTACCATCTGATCCAGCAAACCCACTTCTGGGCATATACCCAAAGAAAACCATAAATCAAAAAGGCACATTCACCACAATGTTCATTGCAGCACTATTTACAATAGCCAGGTAATGGAAGCAACCTAAATGGCCACAGACAGACGAATGGATAAAGATGTGGTACATATATAAAATGGAATATTACTCAGCCATAAAAAGGAATGAAACTGGGTCATTTGTAGAGAAGTTGATGAATCTAGAGACTGTCATACAGAGTGAAGTAAGTCAGAAAGAGAAAAACAAATATTGTATATTAATGCCTATATGTGGAACCTAGAAAAATGGTACAGATGAACTGGTTTGCAGGGCAGAAATAGAGACACAGAGGTAGTGAACAGACGTATGGACACAAAGTGGGGGAAGCCATGGGGTGGTGGTGGTGGGATGAGTTGGGAGATTGGGATTGACCTGTATACATGTATATGCATAAAATAGATAACTAATAATAACCTACTGTATAAAAAAATAAACAAAATTAAATTTCAAAATTTTTAAAAATAAAATGTAAAAATAAAACAGAAAAAAAGTTCTTCCATTCACACTGATGTATATATAACAATGAATTATTTCCATGCTTATATCTATAAATACATAAAAGAGGAATAAAATCTAACTTGAACCAAAAAAGAAAAAAAAAAACTGAACCTAAAAGTTATACAGAGGAAAACACTACCAAGGCACTTGCTCCAGTGGTAAACAATTCTGAAATTGGTCAGAGGTGGGGAATCATCTCCCATACAGCCAGCAGCCCCACCCGCCCACGCAAGGAGCGTCCTTATTGCAAAGCTGGGAGACCGTGCCCAGGCCTCTGTGAGTAAACGTGAGCTGAGCCCCAGGCCAGATGCTGCTGAACTGTTCCCACCCTTCCCAGGTGAAACACCTGAATATGTACAAGGGCTTGAAAGCCTAGAGGGAGGGCCGTGGAGCCACACCAGCGACGGCACGCAGGCCAACTTGGTGCCTGCAGGTCAGCCAGGATGGTCCTGGCCACGGGCGCTCTTCTGGAAGCTTTCCATTGCCCTGCCTGAGATACCCCTCCTGTCCCGGCCCCCACTCCTTTTTTTCCTTCCTCACCTCAGCCCGGAGAGATATTCCAGTGGAAGTTATGGGTGACACATCCTCTTCCTTACAGGTGGCAGCCTGGAAACTCCTGCCGAAAGTCCAGCAGAGCCCCACTCACACCGGGCCACCCACAAAGCCGTGGACCCTCACACCCTCCCACCAGCACAGCCCCGAGACTGCTGACGGGGCAGAGAATATGGAGTCAGGCACAGCTGCAGGGGCTATTGCTGCCTGGAGTGCTGTTTATATTGACCTCAACCCAGGCACACCTGGGGAGGGCTTGCCGGCAGGGTCAGGCTGCCCAGGGCAGCTAATCCTCAGCCCTCAGGGAATCACATTGCAGAAAATGGACCTCGCTAAGACAGAATATTCGCCAAGGAAAAAAAGGACACAATGCCATTCGCAGCACCGTAGATGAGTCTCGAGGTAATCACGTGACTTGGAGTAAGTCAGAAAGTGAAAGACACATATCGTATCATATCACTTATAGGTGTTACCTATAAATTGATACCAGGGCAGATATTTCCACGGAGAAGGGCAGTCACAGATTCATTAAACAAACTTATGGTTCACCAAAGGAAAGGTGTGAGGATTGAATTCATTACGATATTGGGGTTAACAGACATATACAAACACAGTAGACGTATATAATCACCAAAGACCTACGGAGTACCAAGAGAAGACTACGCAACATTCTGTCATAACGTACATGGGAAAAGGATCCCAGGAAGAACAGACATATGTATATGTGTAAAAGAACCACCTCTTGCACACCTACAACAAGCTAAACGTTGTACTCAAACATGCTGTAATAAAAAAATAAAAAATTAAATTAAAAACAAGAACAAGAAGTAGTGAGACACACTTGAGGGGCTTTCTCCTGGCACATTCCGTTCTACATTCCAATCTAGAACGCGACTTCCATTGAGGCTCTGGTGCCCTAGTAACCAGATTTGGTAAGGGAGAACTGCTGCCACTTTGTGGCCGTTTCTCACAACTGCAGCTTTAATCCCAGCGCTAATGGTCAGTGGATATTCCAAATCATTACAGGCCTGTGAATGACACCTGCCCTGAAAACAAATCCTGGGGTCATATATCGACCAAAAAATTCAAAAGACGTCCATATTTCAAAACGGCAGTTTCAAGAGGCATATTTCACGCACATTAGTGTTCTGCTTCTTTTGCTTTCTTTCTTTCTTTGTTAAAAAAACGGGAATGGAAAAAGGCAACCCTCAGAATGGGCGAAAACGTTCACAAACGAATCAATGGACAAAGGTTTAATCTCCAATATATATAAACAGCTCATGCAGCTTAATATTAATAAAACAAACAACCCAATACAAAAATGGGCAGAAGATCTAAAGAGACGTTTCTTCAAAGAAGACACAGAGATGGCCAAGACGCACATGAGAAGCTGCTCAACATCACTAATTATTAGAGAAATGCAAATCAAAACTACAATGAGGTAAGACCTCACACCTGTTAGAATCGGCATCATCAGATAATGTACAAACAACAAATTCTGGGGAGGGTGTGGACAAAAGGAACCCTCTTCCGCTATTGGTGGGAATGTAAATTGATACAGTCACTATGGAGAACAGTATGGAGGTTCCTTTAAAAAACTAAAAAGAGAATTACCATAGGATCCAGCAATCCCACTTCTGGGCATATACCCAGAGAAAACCATAAATCACAAAGACACATTCACCACAATGTTCATTGCAGCACTATTTACAATAGCCAGGTAATGGAAGCAACCTAAATGGCCACAGACAGACGAATGGATAAAGATGTGGTACATATATAAAATGGAATATTACTCAGCCATAAAAAGGAATGAAACTGGGTCATTTGTAGAGAAGTTGATGAATCTAGAGACTGTCATACAGAGTGAAGTAAGTCAGAAAGAGAAAAACAAATATTGTATATTAATGCCTATATGTGGAACCTAGAAAAATGGTACAGATGAACTGGTTTGCAGGGCAGAAATAGAGACACAGAGGTAGAGAACAGACGTATGGACACAAAGTGGGGGAAGCCATGGGGTGGTGGTGGTGGGATGAGTTGGGAGATTGGGATTGACCTGTATACATGTATATGCATAAAATAGATAACTAATAATAACCTACTGTATAAAAAAATAAAGAAAATTAAATTTCAAAATTTTTAAAAATAAAATGTAAAAATAAAACAGAAAAAAAGTTCTTCCATTCACACTGATGTATATATAACAATGAATTATTTCCATGTTTATATCTATAAATACATAAAAGAGGAATAAAATCTAACTTGAACCAAAAAAGAAAAAAAAAAAAAAAACTGAACCTAACAGTTATACAGAGGAAAACACTACCAAGGCACTTGCTCCAGTGGTAAACAATTCTGAAATTGGTCAGAGGTGGGGAATCATCTCCCATACAGCCAGCAGCCCCACCCGCCCACGCAAGGAGCATCCTTATTGCAAAGCTGGGAGACCGTGCCCAGGCCTCTGTGAGTAAACGTGAGCTGAGCCCCAGGCCAGATGCTGCTGAACTGTTCCCACCCTTCCCAGGTGAAACACCTGAATATGTACAAGGGCTTGAAAGCCTAGAGGGAGGGCCGTGGAGCCACACCAGCGACGGCACGCAGGCCAACTTGGTGCCTGCAGGTCAGCCAGGATGGTCCTGGCTTCGGGCACTCTTCTGGAAGCTTTCCATTGCCCTGCCTGAGATAGCCCTCCCGTCCCGGCCCCCCACTCCTTTTTTTCCTTCCTCACCTCAGCCCGGAGAGATATTCCAGTGGAAGTTATGGGTGACACATCCTCTTCCTTACAGGTGGCAGCCTGGCAACTCCTGCCGAAAGTCCAGCAGAGCCCCACTCACACCGGGCCACCCACAAAGCCGTGGACCCTCACACCCTCCCACCAGCACAGCCCCGAGACTGCTGACGGGGCAGAGAATATGGAGTCAGGCACAGCTGCAGGGGCTATTGCTGCCTGGAGTGCTCTTTATATTGACCTCAACCCAGGCACACCTGGGGAGGGCTTGCCGGCAGGGTCAGGCTGCCCAGGGCAGCTAATCCTCAGCCCTCAGGGAATCACATTGCAGAAAATGGACCTCGCTAAGACAGAATATTCGCCAATGAAAAAAAGGACACAATGCCATTCGCAGCACCGTAGATGAGTCTCGAGGTAATCACGTGACTTGGAGTAAGTCAGAGAGTGAAAGACACATATCGTATCATATCACTTATAGGTGTTACCTATAAATTGATACCAGGGCAGATATTTCCACGGAGAAGGGCAATCACAGATTCATTTAACAAACTTATGGTTCACCAAAGGAAAGGTGTGAGGATTGAATTCATTACGATATTGGGGTTAACAGACATATACAAACACAGTAGACGTATATAATCACCAAAGACCTACGGAGTACCAAGAGAAGACTACTCAACATTCTGTCATAACGTACATGGGAAAAGGATCCCAGGAAGAACAGACATATGTATATGTGTAAAAGAACCACCTCTTGCACACCTACAACAAGCTAAACATTGTACTCAAACATGCTGTAATAAAAAAATAAAAAATTAAATTAAAAACAAGAACAAGAAGTAGTGAGACACACTTGAGGGGCTTTCTCCTGGCACATTCCGTTCTACATTCCAATCTACAACGCGACTTCCATTGAGGCTCTGCTGCCCTAGTAACCAGATTTGGTAAGGGAGAACTGCTGCCACCTTGTGGCCGTTTCTCACAACTGCAGCTTTAATCCCAGCGCTAATGGTCAGTGGATATTCCAAATCATTACAGGCCTGTAAATGACACCTGCCCTGAAAACAAATCCTGGGGTCATATATCGACCAAAAAATTCAAAAGACGTCCATATTTCAAAACGACAGTTTCAAGAGGCATATTTCACGCACATTAGTGTTCTGCTTCTTTTGCTTTCTTTCTTTCTTTGTTAAAAAAACGGGAATGGAAAAAGGCAACCCTCAGAATGGGCGAAAACGTTCACAAACGAATCAATGGACAAAGGTTTAATCTCCAATATATATAAACAGCTCATGCAGCTTAATATTAATAAAACAAACAACCCAATACAAAAATGGGCAGAAGATCTAAAGAGACGTTTCTTCAAAGAAGACACAGAGATGGCCAAGACGCACATGAGAAGCTGCTCAACATCACTAATTATTAGAGAAATGCAAATCAAAACTACAATGAGGTAAGACCTCACACCTGTTAGAATCGGCATCATCAGATAATGTACAAACAACAAATTCTGGGGAGGGTGTGGACAAAAGGAACCCTCTTCCGCTATTGGTGGGAATGTAAATTGATACAGTCACTATGGAGAACAGTATGGAGGTTCCTTTAAAAAACTAAAAAGAGAATTACCATAGGATCCAGCAATCCCACTTCTGGGCATATACCCAGAGAAAACCATAAATCACAAAGACACATTCACCACAATGTTCATTGCAGCACTATTTACAATAGCCAGGTAATGGAAGCAACCTAAATGCCCACAGACAGACGAATGGATAAAGATGTGGTACATATATAAAATGGAATATTACTCAGCCATAAAAAGGAATGAAACTGGGTCATTTGTAGAGAAGTTGATGGATCTAGAGACTGTCATACAGAGTGAAGTAAGTCAGAAAGAGAAAAACAAATATTGTATATTAATGCCTATATGTGGAACCTAGAAAAATGGTACAGATGAACTGGTTTGCAGGGCAGAAATAGAGACACAGAGGTAGAGAACAGACGTATGGACACAAAGTGGGGGAAGCCATGGGGTGGTGGTGGTGGGATGAGTTGGGAGATTGGGATTGACCTGTATAGATGTATATGCATAAAATAGATAACTAATAATAACCTACTGTATAAAAAAATAAACAAAATTAAATTTCAAAATTTTTAAAAATAAAATGTAAAAATAAAACAGAAAAAAAGTTCTTCCATTCACACTGATGTATATATAACAATGAATTATTTCCATGCTTATATCTATAAATACATAAAAGAGGAATAAAATCTAACTTGAACCAAAAAAGAAAAAAAAAAAACTGAACCTAACAGTTATACAGAGGAAAACACTACCAAGGCACTTGCTCCAGTGGTAAACAATTCTGAAATTGGTCAGAGGTGGGGAATCATCTCCCATACAGCCAGCAGCCCCACCCGCCCACGCAAGGAGCATCCTTATTGCAAAGCTGGGAGACCGTGCCCAGGCCTCTGTGAGTAAACGTGAGCTGAGCCCCAGGCCAGATGCTGCTGAACTGTTCCCACCCTTCCCAGGTGAAACACCTGAATATGTACAAGGGCTTGAAAGCCTAGAGGGAGGGCCGTGGAGCCACACCAGCGACGGCACGCAGGCCAACTTGGTGCCTGCAGGTCAGCCAGGATGGTCCTGGCTTCGGGCACTCTTCTGGAAGCTTTCCATTGCCCTGCCTGAGATAGCCCTCCCGTCCCGGCCCCCCACTCCTTTTTTTCCTTCCTCACCTCAGCCCGGAGAGATATTCCAGTGGAAGTTATGGGTGACACATCCTCTTCCTTACAGGTGGCAGCCTGGCAACTCCTGCCGAAAGTCCAGCAGAGCCCCACTCACACCGGGCCACCCACAAAGCCGTGGACCCTCCCACCCTCCCACCAGCACAGCCCCGAGACTGCTGACGGGGCAGAGAATATGGAGTCAGGCACAGCTGCAGGGGCTATTGCTGCCTGGAGTGCTCTTTATATTGACCTCAACCCAGGCACACCTGGGGAGGGCTTGCCGGCAGGGTCAGGCTGCCCAGGGCAGCTAATCCTCAGCCCTCAGGGAATCACATTGCAGAAAATGGACCTCGCTAAGACAGAATATTCGCCAAGGAAAAAAAGGACACAATGCCATTCGCAGCACCGTAGATGAGTCTCGAGGTAATCACGTGACTTGGAGTAAGTCAGAAAGTGAAAGACACATATCGTATCATATCACTTATAGGTGTTACCTATAAATTGATACCAGGGCAGATATTTCCACGGAGAAGGGCAATCACAGATTCATTTAACAAACTTATGGTTCACCAAAGGAAAGGTGTGAGGATTGAATTCATTACGATATTGGGGTTAACAGACATATACAAACACAGTAGACGTATATAATCACCAAAGACCTACGGAGTACCAAGAGAAGACTACGCAACATTCTGTCATAACGTACATGGGAAAAGGATCCCAGGAAGAACAGACATATGTACATGTGTAAAAGAACCACCTCTTGCACACCTACAACAAGCTAAACATTGTACTCAAACATGCTGTAATAAAAAAATAAAAAATTAAATTAAAAACAAGAACAAGAAGTAGTGAGACACACTTGAGGGGCTTTCTCCTGGCACATTCCGTTCTACATTCCAATCTACAACGCGACTTCCATTGAGGCTCTGCTGCCCTAGTAACCAGATTTGGTAAGGGAGAACTGCTGCCACCTTGTGGCCGTTTCTCACAACTGCAGCTTTAATCCCAGCGCTAATGGTCAGTGGATATTCCAAATCATTACAGGCCTGTGAATGACACCTGCCCTGAAAACAAATCCTGGGGTCATATATCGACCAAAAAATTCAAAAGACGTCCATATTTCAAAACGGCAGTTTCAAGAGGCATATTTCACGCACATTAGTGTTCTGCTTCTTTTGCTTTCTTTCTTTCTTTGTTAAAAAAACGGGAATGGAAAAAGGCAACCCTCAGAATGGGCGAAAACGTTCACAAACGAATCAATGGACAAAGGTTTAATCTCCAATATATATAAACAGCTCATGCAGCTTAATATTAATAAAACAAACAACCCAATACAAAAATGGGTAGAAGATCTAAAGAGACGTTTCTTCAAAGAAGACACAGAGATGGCCAAGACGCACATGAGAAGCTGCTCAACATCACTAATTATTAGAGAAATGCAAATCAAAACTACAATGAGGTAAGACCTCACACCTGTTAGAATCGGCATCATCAGATAATGTACAAACAACAAATTCTGGGGAGGGTGTGGACAAAAGGAACCCTCTTCCGCTATTGGTGGGAATGTAAATTGATACAGTCACTATGGAGAACAGTATGGAGGTTCCTTTAAAAAACTAAAAAGAGAATTACCATAGGATCCAGCAATCCCACTTCTGGGCATATACCCAGAGAAAACCATAAATCACAAAGACACATTCACCACAATGTTCATTGCAGCACTATTTACAATAGCCAGGTAATGGAAGCAACCTAAATGGCCACAGACAGACGAATGGATAAAGATGTGGTACATATATAAAATGGAATATTACTCAGCCATAAAAAGGAATGAAACTGGGTCATTTGTAGAGAAGTTGATGAATCTAGAGACTGTCATACAGAGTGAAGTAAGTCAGAAAGAGAAAAACAAATATTGTATATTAATGCCTATATGTGGAACCTAGAAAAATGGTACAGATGAACTGGTTTGCAGGGCAGAAATAGAGACACAGAGGTAGTGAACAGACGTATGGACACAAAGTGGGGGAAGCCATGGGGTGGTGGTGGTGGGATGAGTTGGGAGATTGGGATTGACCTGTATACATGTATATGCATAAAATAGATAACTAATAATAACCTACTGTATAAAAAAATAAACAAAATTAAATTTCAAAATTTTTAAAAATAAAATGTAAAAATAAAACAGAAAAATAGTTCTTCCATTCACACTGATGTATATATAACAATGAATTATTTCCATGCTTATATCTATAAATACATAAAAGAGGAATAAAATCTAACTTGAACCAAAAAAGAAAAAAAAAAACTGAACCTAACAGTTATACAGAGGAAAACACTACCAAGGCACTTGCTCCAGTGGTAAACAATTCTGAAATTGGTCAGAGGTGGGGAATCATCTCCCATACAGCCAGCAGCCCCACCCGTCCACGCAAGGAGCGTCCTTATTGCAAAGCTGGGAGACCGTGCCCAGGCCTCTGTGAGTAAACGTGAGCTGAGCCCCAGGCCAGATGCTGCTGAACTGTTCCCACCCTTCCCAGGTGAAACACCTGAATATGTACAAGGGCTTGAAAGCCTAGAGGGAGGGCCATGGAGCCACACCAGCGACGGCACGCAGGCCAACTTGGTGCCTGCAGGTCAGCCAGGATGGTCCTGGTCACGGGCGCTCTTCTGGAAGCTTTCCATTGCCCTGCCTGAGATACCCCTCCTGTCCCGGCCCCCACTCCTTTTTTTCCTTCCTCACCTCAGCCCGGAGAGATATTCCAGTGGAAGTTATGGGTGACACATCCTCTTCCTTACAGGTGGCAGCCTGGCAACTCCTGCCGAAAGTCCAGCAGAGCCCCACTCACACCGGGCCACCCACAAAGCCGTGGACCCTCACACCCTCCCACCAGCACAGCCCCGAGACTGCTGACGGGGCAGAGAATATGGAGTCAGGCACAGCTGCAGGGGCTATTGCTGCCTGGAGTGCTCTTTATATTGACCTCAACCCAGGCACACCTGGGGAGGGCTTGCCGGCAGGGTCAGGCTGCCCAGGGCAGCTAATCCTCAGCCCTCAGGGAATCACATTGCAGAAAATGGACCTCGCTAAGACAGAATATTCGCCAAGGAAAAAAAGGACACAATGCCATTCGCAGCACCGTAGATGAGTCTCGAGGTAATCACGTGACTTGGAGTAAGTCAGAAAGTGAAAGACACATATCGTATCATATCACTTATAGGTGTTACCTATAAATTGATACCAGGGCAGATATTTCCACGGAGAAGGGCAATCACAGATTCATTTAACAAACTTATGGTTCACCAAAGGAAAGGTGTGAGGATTGAATTCATTACGATATTGGGGTTAACAGACATATACAAACACAGTAGACGTATATAATCACCAAAGACCTACGGAGTACCAAGAGAAGACTACTCAACATTCTGTCATAACGTACATGGGAAAAGGATCCCAGGAAGAACAGACATATGTATATGTGTAAAAGAACCACCTCTTGCACACCTACAACAAGCTAAACATTGTACTCAAACATGCTGTAATAAAAAAATAAAAAATTAAATTAAAAACAAGAACAAGAAGTAGTGAGACACACTTGAGGGGCTTTCTCCTGGCACATTCCGTTCTACATTCCAATCTACAACGCGACTTCCATTGAGGCTCTGCTGCCCTAGTAACCAGATTTGGTAAGGGAGAACTGCTGCCACCTTGTGGCCGTTTCTCACAACTGCAGCTTTAATCCCAGCGCTAATGGTCAGTGGATATTCCAAATCATTACAGGCCTGTAAATGACACCTGCCCTGAAAACAAATCCTGGGGTCATATATCGACCAAAAAATTCAAAAGACGTCCATATTTCAAAACGACAGTTTCAAGAGGCATATTTCACGCACATTAGTGTTCTGCTTCTTTTGCTTTCTTTCTTTCTTTGTTAAAAAAACGGGAATGGAAAAAGGCAACCCTCAGAATGGGCGAAAACGTTCACAAACGAATCAATGGACAAAGGTTTAATCTCCAATATATATAAACAGCTCATGCAGCTTAATATTAATAAAACAAACAACCCAATACAAAAATGGGCAGAAGATCTAAAGAGACGTTTCTTCAAAGAAGACACAGAGATGGCCAAGACGCACATGAGAAGCTGCTCAACATCACTAATTATTAGAGAAATGCAAATCAAAACTACAATGAGGTAAGACCTCACACCTGTTAGAATCGGCATCATCAGATAATGTACAAACAACAAATTCTGGGGAGGGTGTGGACAAAAGGAACCCTCTTCCGCTATTGGTGGGAATGTAAATTGATACAGTCACTATGGAGAACAGTATGGAGGTTCCTTTAAAAAACTAAAAAGAGAATTACCATAGGATCCAGCAATCCCACTTCTGGGCATATACCCAGAGAAAACCATAAATCACAAAGACACATTCACCACAATGTTCATTGCAGCACTATTTACAATAGCCAGGTAATGGAAGCAACCTAAATGCCCACAGACAGACGAATGGATAAAGATGTGGTACATATATAAAATGGAATATTACTCAGCCATAAAAAGGAATGAAACTGGGTCATTTGTAGAGAAGTTGATGGATCTAGAGACTGTCATACAGAGTGAAGTAAGTCAGAAAGAGAAAAACAAATATTGTATATTAATGCCTATATGTGGAACCTAGAAAAATGGTACAGATGAACTGGTTTGCAGGGCAGAAATAGAGACACAGAGGTAGAGAACAGACGTATGGACACAAAGTGGGGGAAGCCATGGGGTGGTGGTGGTGGGATGAGTTGGGAGATTGGGATTGACCTGTATAGATGTATATGCATAAAATAGATAACTAATAATAACCTACTGTATAAAAAAATAAACAAAATTAAATTTCAAAATTTTTAAAAATAAAATGTAAAAATAAAACAGAAAAAAAGTTCTTCCATTCACACTGATGTATATATAACAATGAATTATTTCCATGCTTATATCTATAAATACATAAAAGAGGAATAAAATCTAACTTGAACCAAAAAAGAAAAAAAAAAAACTGAACCTAACAGTTATACAGAGGAAAACACTACCAAGGCACTTGCTCCAGTGGTAAACAATTCTGAAATTGGTCAGAGGTGGGGAATCATCTCCCATACAGCCAGCAGCCCCACCCGCCCACGCAAGGAGCATCCTTATTGCAAAGCTGGGAGACCGTGCCCAGGCCTCTGTGAGTAAACGTGAGCTGAGCCCCAGGCCAGATGCTGCTGAACTGTTCCCACCCTTCCCAGGTGAAACACCTGAATATGTACAAGGGCTTGAAAGCCTAGAGGGAGGGCCGTGGAGCCACACCAGCGACGGCACGCAGGCCAACTTGGTGCCTGCAGGTCAGCCAGGATGGTCCTGGCTTCGGGCACTCTTCTGGAAGCTTTCCATTGCCCTGCCTGAGATAGCCCTCCCGTCCCGGCCCCCCACTCCTTTTTTTCCTTCCTCACCTCAGCCCGGAGAGATATTCCAGTGGAAGTTATGGGTGACACATCCTCTTCCTTACAGGTGGCAGCCTGGCAACTCCTGCCGAAAGTCCAGCAGAGCCCCACTCACACCGGGCCACCCACAAAGCCGTGGACCCTCCCACCCTCCCACCAGCACAGCCCCGAGACTGCTGACGGGGCAGAGAATATGGAGTCAGGCACAGCTGCAGGGGCTATTGCTGCCTGGAGTGCTGTTTATATTGACCTCAACCCAGGCACACCTGGGGAGGGCTTGCCGGCAGGGTCAGGCTGCCCAGGGCAGCTAATCCTCAGCCCTCAGGGAATCACATTGCAGAAAATGGACCTCGCTAAGACAGAATATTCGCCAAGGAAAAAAAGGACACAATGCCATTCGCAGCACCGTAGATGAGTCTCGAGGTAATCACGTGACTTGGAGTAAGTCAGAAAGTGAAAGACACATATCGTATCATATCACTTATAGGTGTTACCTATAAATTGATCCCAGGGCAGATATTTCCACGGAGAAGGGCAATCACAGATTCATTAAACAAACTTATGGTTCACCAAAGGAAAGGTGTGAGGATTGAATTCATTACGATATTGGGGTTAACAGACATATACAAACACAGTAGACGTATATAATCACCAAAGACCTACGGAGTACCAAGAGAAGACTACTCAACCTTCTGTCATAACGTACATGGGAAAAGGATCCCAGGAAGAACAGACATATGTATATGTGTAAAAGAACCACCTCTTGCACACCTACAACAAGCTAAACGTTGTACTCAAACATGCTGTAATAAAAAAATAAAAAATTAAATTAAAAACAAGAACAAGAAGTAGTGAGACACACTTGAGGGGCTTTCTCCTGGCACATTCCGTTCTACATTCCAATCTAGAACGCGACTTCCATTGAGGCTCTGCTGCCCTAGTAACCAGATTTGGTAAGGGAGAACTGCTGCCACCTTGTGGCCGTTTCTCACAACTGCAGCTTTAATCCCAGCGCTAATGGTCAGTGGATATTCCAAATCATTACAGGCCTGTAAATGACACCTGCCCTGAAAACAAATCCTGGGGTCATATATCGACCAAAAAATTCAAAAGACGTCCATATTTCAAAACGACAGTTTCAAGAGGCATATTTCACGCACATTAGTGTTCTGCTTCTTTTGCTTTCTTTCTTTCTTTGTTAAAAAAACGGGAATGGAAAAAGGCAACCCTCAGAATGGGCGAAAACGTTCACAAACGAATCAATGGACAAAGGTTTAATCTCCAATATATATAAACAGTTCATGCAGCTTAATATTAATAAAACAAACAACCCAATACAAAAATGGGCAGAAGATCTAAAGAGACGTTTCTTCAAAGAAGTCACAGAGAGGGCCAAGACGCACATGAGAAGCTGCTCAACATCACTAATTATTAGAGAAATGCAAATCAAAACTACAATGAGGTAAGACCTCACACCTGTTAGAATCG
Source organism: Mesoplodon bidens (assembly GCF_964165515.1). Classification (NCBI taxonomy): domain Eukaryota; kingdom Metazoa; phylum Chordata; class Mammalia; order Artiodactyla; family Ziphiidae; genus Mesoplodon; species Mesoplodon bidens. The sequence goes on along the minus strand of NW_027671674.1, from coordinate 577,241 downwards.
GCATCATCAGATAATGTACAAACAACAAATTCTGGGGAGGGTGTGGACCAAAGGAACCCTCTTCCGCTATTGGTGGGAATGTAAATTGATACAGTCACTATGGAGAACAGTATGGAGGTTCCTTTAAAAAACTAAAAAGAGAATTACCATAGGATCCAGCAATCCCACTTCTGGGCATATACCCAGAGAAAACCATAAATCACAAAGACACATTCACCACAATGTTCATTGCAGCACTATTTACAATAGCCAGGTAATGGAAGCAACCTAAATGCCCACAGACAGACGAATGGATAAAGATGTGGTACATATATAAAATGGAATATTACTCAGCCATAAAAAGGAATGAAACTGGGTCATTTGTAGAGAAGTTGATGGATCTAGAGACTGTCATGCAGAGTGAAGTAAGTCAGAAAGAGAAAAACAAATATTGTATATTAATGCCTATATGTGGAACCTAGAAAAATGGTACAGATGAACTGGTTTGCAGGGCAGAAATAGAGACACAGAGGTAGAGAACAGACGTATGGACACAAAGTGGGGGAAGCCATGGGGTGGTGGTGGTGGGATGAGTTGGGAGATTGGGATTGACCTGTATACATGTATATGCATAAAATAGATAACTAATAATAACCTACTGTATAAAAAAATAAACAAAATTAAATTTCAAAATTTTTAAAAATAAAATGTAAAAATAAAACAGAAAAAAAGTTCTTCCATTCACACTGATGTATATATAACAATGAATTATTTCCATGTTTATATCTATAAATACATAAATGAGGAATAAAATCTAACTTGAACCAAAAAAGAAAAAAAAAAAAACTGAACCTATCAGTTATACAGAGGAAAACACTACCAAGGCACTTGCTCCAGTGGTAAACAATTCTGAAATTGGTCAGAGGTGGGGAATCATCTCCCATACAGCCAGCAGCCCCACCCGCCCACGCAAGGAGCGTCCTTATTGCAAAGCTGGGAGACCGTGCCCAGGCCTCTGTGAGTAAACGTGAGCTGAGCCCCAGGCCAGATGCTGCTGAACTGTTCCCACCCTTCCCAGGTGAAACACCTGAATATGTACAAGGGCTTGAAAGCCTAGAGGGAGGGCCGTGGAGCCACACCAGCGACGGCACGCAGGCCAACTTGGTGCCTGCAGGTCAGCCAGGATGGTCCTGGCTTCGGGCACTCTTCTGGAAGCTTTCCATTGCCCTGCCTGAGATAGCCCTCCCGTCCCGGCCCCCCACTCCTTTTTTTCCTTCCTCACCTCAGCCCGGAGAGATATTCCAGTGGAAGTTATGGGTGACACATCCTCTTCCTTACAGGTGGCAGCCTGGCAACTCCTGCCGAAAGTCCAGCAGAGCCCCACTCACACCGGGCCACCCACAAAGCCGTGGACCCTCCCACCCTCCCACCAGCACAGCCCCGAGACTGCTGACGGGGCAGAGAATATGGAGTCAGGCACAGCTGCAGGGGCTATTGCTGCCTGGAGTGCTGTTTATATTGACCTCAACCCAGGCACACCTGGGGAGGGCTTGCCGGCAGGGTCAGGCTGCCCAGGGCAGCTAATCCTCAGCCCTCAGGGAATCACATTGCAGAAAATGGACCTCGCTAAGACAGAATATTCGCCAAGGAAAAAAAGGACACAATGCCATTCGCAGCACCGTAGATGAGTCTCGAGGTAATCACGTGACTTGGAGTAAGTCAGAAAGTGAAAGACACATATCGTATCATATCACTTATAGGTGTTACCTATAAATTGATACCAGGGCAGATATTTCCACGGAGAAGGGCAATCACAGATTCATTTAACAAACTTATGGTTCACCAAAGGAAAGGTGTGAGGATTGAATTCATTACGATATTGGGGTTAACAGACATATACAAACACAGTAGACGTATATAATCACCAAAGACCTACGGAGTACCAAGAGAAGACTACGCAACATTCTGTCATAACGTACATGGGAAAAGGATCCCAGGAAGAACAGACATATGTATATGTGTAAAAGAACCACCTCTTGCACACCTACAACAAGCTAAACGTTGTACTCAAACTTGCTGTAATAAAAAATAAAAAATTAAATTAAAAAACAAGAACAAGAAGTAGTGAGACACACTTGAGGGGCTTTCTCCTGGCACATTCCGTTCTACATTCCAATCTAGAACGCGACTTCCATTGAGGCTCTGCTGCCCTAGTAACCAGATTTGGTAAGGGAGAACTGCTGCCACCTTGTGGCCGTTTCTCACAACTGCAGCTTTAATCCCAGCGCTAATGGTCAGTGGATATTCCAAATCATTACAGGCCTGTGAATGACACCTGCCCTGAAAACAAATCCTGGGGTCATATATCGACCAAAAAATTCAAAAGACGTCCATATTTCAAAACGGCAGTTTCAAGAGGCATATTTCACGCACATTAGTGTTCTGCTTCTTTTGCTTTCTTTCTTTCTTTGTTAAAAAAACGGGAATGGAAAAAGGCAACCCTCAGAATGGGCGAAAACGTTCACAAACGAATCAATGGACAAAGGTTTAATCTCCAATATATATAAACAGCTCATGCAGCTTAATATTAATAAAACAAACAACCCAATACAAAAATGGGTAGAAGATCTAAAGAGACGTTTCTTCAAAGAAGACACAGAGATGGCCAAGACGCACATGAGAAGCTGCTCAACATCACTAATTATTAGAGAAATGCAAATCAAAACTACAATGAGGTAAGACCTCACACCTGTTAGAATCGGCATCATCAGATAATGTACAAACAACAAATTCTGGGGAGGGTGTGGACAAAAGGAACCCTCTTCCGCTATTGGTGGGAATGTAAATTGATACAGTCACTATGGAGAACAGTATGGAGGTTCCTTTAAAAAACTAAAAAGAGAATTACCATAGGATCCAGCAATCCCACTTCTGGGCATATACCCAGAGAAAACCATAAATCACAAAGACACATTCACCACAATGTTCATTGCAGCACTATTTACAATAGCCAGGTAATGGAAGCAACCTAAATGGCCACAGACAGACGAATGGATAAAGATGTGGTACATATATAAAATGGAATATTACTCAGCCATAAAAAGGAATGAAACTGGGTCATTTGTAGAGAAGTTGATGAATCTAGAGACTGTCATACAGAGTGAAGTAAGTCAGAAAGAGAAAAACAAATATTGTATATTAATGCCTATATGTGGAACCTAGAAAAATGGTACAGATGAACTGGTTTGCAGGGCAGAAATAGAGACACAGAGGTAGTGAACAGACGTATGGACACAAAGTGGGGGAAGCCATGGGGTGGTGGTGGTGGGATGAGTTGGGAGATTGGGATTGACCTGTATACATGTATATGCATAAAATAGATAACTAATAATAACCTACTGTATAAAAAAATAAACAAAATTAAATTTCAAAATTTTTAAAAATAAAATGTAAAAATAAAACAGAAAAATAGTTCTTCCATTCACACTGATGTATATATAACAATGAATTATTTCCATGCTTATATCTATAAATACATAAAAGAGGAATAAAATCTAACTTGAACCAAAAAAGAAAAAAAAAAACTGAACCTAACAGTTATACAGAGGAAAACACTACCAAGGCACTTGCTCCAGTGGTAAACAATTCTGAAATTGGTCAGAGGTGGGGAATCATCTCCCATACAGCCAGCAGCCCCACCCGTCCACGCAAGGAGCGTCCTTATTGCAAAGCTGGGAGACCGTGCCCAGGCCTCTGTGAGTAAACGTGAGCTGAGCCCCAGGCCAGATGCTGCTGAACTGTTCCCACCCTTCCCAGGTGAAACACCTGAATATGTACAAGGGCTTGAAAGCCTAGAGGGAGGGCCATGGAGCCACACCAGCGACGGCACGCAGGCCAACTTGGTGCCTGCAGGTCAGCCAGGATGGTCCTGGTCACGGGCGCTCTTCTGGAAGCTTTCCATTGCCCTGCCTGAGATACCCCTCCTGTCCCGGCCCCCACTCCTTTTTTTCCTTCCTCACCTCAGCCCGGAGAGATATTCCAGTGGAAGTTATGGGTGACACATCCTCTTCCTTACAGGTGGCAGCCTGGCAACTCCTGCCGAAAGTCCAGCAGAGCCCCACTCACACCGGGCCACCCACAAAGCCGTGGACCCTCACACCCTCCCACCAGCACAGCCCCGAGACTGCTGACGGGGCAGAGAATATGGAGTCAGGCACAGCTGCAGGGGCTATTGCTGCCTGGAGTGCTCTTTATATTGACCTCAACCCAGGCACACCTGGGGAGGGCTTGCCGGCAGGGTCAGGCTGCCCAGGGCAGCTAATCCTCAGCCCTCAGGGAATCACATTGCAGAAAATGGACCTCGCTAAGACAGAATATTCGCCAAGGAAAAAAAGGACACAATGCCATTCGCAGCACCGTAGATGAGTCTCGAGGTAATCACGTGACTTGGAGTAAGTCAGAAAGTGAAAGACACATATCGTATCATATCACTTATAGGTGTTACCTATAAATTGATACCAGGGCAGATATTTCCACGGAGAAGGGCAATCACAGATTCATTTAACAAACTTATGGTTCACCAAAGGAAAGGTGTGAGGATTGAATTCATTACGATATTGGGGTTAACAGACATATACAAACACAGTAGACGTATATAATCACCAAAGACCTACGGAGTACCAAGAGAAGACTACTCAACATTCTGTCATAACGTACATGGGAAAAGGATCCCAGGAAGAACAGACATATGTATATGTGTAAAAGAACCACCTCTTGCACACCTACAACAAGCTAAACATTGTACTCAAACATGCTGTAATAAAAAAATAAAAAATTAAATTAAAAACAAGAACAAGAAGTAGTGAGACACACTTGAGGGGCTTTCTCCTGGCACATTCCGTTCTACATTCCAATCTACAACGCGACTTCCATTGAGGCTCTGCTGCCCTAGTAACCAGATTTGGTAAGGGAGAACTGCTGCCACCTTGTGGCCGTTTCTCACAACTGCAGCTTTAATCCCAGCGCTAATGGTCAGTGGATATTCCAAATCATTACAGGCCTGTAAATGACACCTGCCCTGAAAACAAATCCTGGGGTCATATATCGACCAAAAAATTCAAAAGACGTCCATATTTCAAAACGACAGTTTCAAGAGGCATATTTCACGCACATTAGTGTTCTGCTTCTTTTGCTTTCTTTCTTTCTTTGTTAAAAAAACGGGAATGGAAAAAGGCAACCCTCAGAATGGGCGAAAACGTTCACAAACGAATCAATGGACAAAGGTTTAATCTCCAATATATATAAACAGCTCATGCAGCTTAATATTAATAAAACAAACAACCCAATACAAAAATGGGCAGAAGATCTAAAGAGACGTTTCTTCAAAGAAGACACAGAGATGGCCAAGACGCACATGAGAAGCTGCTCAACATCACTAATTATTAGAGAAATGCAAATCAAAACTACAATGAGGTAAGACCTCACACCTGTTAGAATCGGCATCATCAGATAATGTACAAACAACAAATTCTGGGGAGGGTGTGGACAAAAGGAACCCTCTTCCGCTATTGGTGGGAATGTAAATTGATACAGTCACTATGGAGAACAGTATGGAGGTTCCTTTAAAAAACTAAAAAGAGAATTACCATAGGATCCAGCAATCCCACTTCTGGGCATATACCCAGAGAAAACCATAAATCACAAAGACACATTCACCACAATGTTCATTGCAGCACTATTTACAATAGCCAGGTAATGGAAGCAACCTAAATGCCCACAGACAGACGAATGGATAAAGATGTGGTACATATATAAAATGGAATATTACTCAGCCATAAAAAGGAATGAAACTGGGTCATTTGTAGAGAAGTTGATGGATCTAGAGACTGTCATACAGAGTGAAGTAAGTCAGAAAGAGAAAAACAAATATTGTATATTAATGCCTATATGTGGAACCTAGAAAAATGGTACAGATGAACTGGTTTGCAGGGCAGAAATAGAGACACAGAGGTAGAGAACAGACGTATGGACACAAAGTGGGGGAAGCCATGGGGTGGTGGTGGTGGGATGAGTTGGGAGATTGGGATTGACCTGTATAGATGTATATGCATAAAATAGATAACTAATAATAACCTACTGTATAAAAAAATAAACAAAATTAAATTTCAAAATTTTTAAAAATAAAATGTAGGGCTTCCCTGGTGGCGCAGTGGTTGGGAGTCCGCCTGCCGATGCAGGGGAAGCGGGTTCGTGCCCCGGTCTGGGAGGGTCCCACATGCCGCGGAGCGGCTGGGCCCGTGAGCCATGGCCGCTGGGCCTGTGCGTCCGGAGCCTGTGCTCCGCAATGGGAGAGGCCACAACAGTGAGAGGCCCACATACCGCAAAAAAAAAAAAAAAAAAAAAAAAAATAAAATGTAAAAATAAAACAGAAAAAAAGTTCTTCCATTCACACTGATGTATATATAACAATGAATTATTTCCATGCTTATATCTATAAATACATAAAAGAGGAATAAAATCTAACTTGAACCAAAAAAGAAAAAAAAAAAACTGAACCTAACAGTTATACAGAGGAAAACACTACCAAGGCACTTGCTCCAGTGGTAAACAATTCTGAAATTGGTCAGAGGTGGGGAATCATCTCCCATACAGCCAGCAGCCCCACCCGCCCACGCAAGGAGCATCCTTATTGCAAAGCTGGGAGACCGTGCCCAGGCCTCTGTGAGTAAACGTGAGCTGAGCCCCAGGCCAGATGCTGCTGAACTGTTCCCACCCTTCCCAGGTGAAACACCTGAATATGTACAAGGGCTTGAAAGCCTAGAGGGAGGGCCGTGGAGCCACACCAGCGACGGCACGCAGGCCAACTTGGTGCCTGCAGGTCAGCCAGGATGGTCCTGGCTTCGGGCACTCTTCTGGAAGCTTTCCATTGCCCTGCCTGAGATAGCCCTCCCGTCCCGGCCCCCCACTCCTTTTTTTCCTTCCTCACCTCAGCCCGGAGAGATATTCCAGTGGAAGTTATGGGTGACACATCCTCTTCCTTACAGGTGGCAGCCTGGCAACTCCTGCCGAAAGTCCAGCAGAGCCCCACTCACACCGGGCCACCCACAAAGCCGTGGACCCTCCCACCCTCCCACCAGCACAGCCCCGAGACTGCTGACGGGGCAGAGAATATGGAGTCAGGCACAGCTGCAGGGGCTATTGCTGCCTGGAGTGCTGTTTATATTGACCTCAACCCAGGCACACCTGGGGAGGGCTTGCCGGCAGGGTCAGGCTGCCCAGGGCAGCTAATCCTCAGCCCTCAGGGAATCACATTGCAGAAAATGGACCTCGCTAAGACAGAATATTCGCCAAGGAAAAAAAGGACACAATGCCATTCGCAGCACCGTAGATGAGTCTCGAGGTAATCACGTGACTTGGAGTAAGTCAGAAAGTGAAAGACACATATCGTATCATATCACTTATAGGTGTTACCTATAAATTGATCCCAGGGCAGATATTTCCACGGAGAAGGGCAATCACAGATTCATTAAACAAACTTATGGTTCACCAAAGGAAAGGTGTGAGGATTGAATTCATTACGATATTGGGGTTAACAGACATATACAAACACAGTAGACGTATATAATCACCAAAGACCTACGGAGTACCAAGAGAAGACTACTCAACATTCTGTCATAACGTACATGGGAAAAGGATCCCAGGAAGAACAGACATATGTATATGTGTAAAAGAACCACCTCTTGCACACCTACAACAAGCTAAACGTTGTACTCAAACATGCTGTAATAAAAAAATAAAAAATTAAATTAAAAACAAGAACAAGAAGTAGTGAGACACACTTGAGGGGCTTTCTCCTGGCACATTCCGTTCTACATTCCAATCTAGAACGCGACTTCCATTGAGGCTCTGCTGCCCTAGTAACCAGATTTGGTAAGGGAGAACTGCTGCCACCTTGTGGCCGTTTCTCACAACTGCAGCTTTAATCCCAGCGCTAATGGTCAGTGGATATTCCAAATCATTACAGGCCTGTAAATGACACCTGCCCTGAAAACAAATCCTGGGGTCATATATCGACCAAAAAATTCAAAAGACGTCCATATTTCAAAACGACAGTTTCAAGAGGCATATTTCACGCACATTAGTGTTCTGCTTCTTTTGCTTTCTTTCTTTCTTTGTTAAAAAAACGGGAATGGAAAAAGGCAACCCTCAGAATGGGCGAAAACGTTCACAAACGAATCAATGGACAAAGGTTTAATCTCCAATATATATAAACAGTTCATGCAGCTTAATATTAATAAAACAAACAACCCAATACAAAAATGGGCAGAAGATCTAAAGAGACGTTTCTTCAAAGAAGTCACAGAGAGGGCCAAGACGCACATGAGAAGCTGCTCAACATCACTAATTATTAGAGAAATGCAAATCAAAACTACAATGAGGTAAGACCTCACACCTGTTAGAATCGGCATCATCAGATAATGTACAAACAACAAATTCTGGGGAGGGTGTGGACAAAAGGAACCCTCTTCCGCTATTGGTGGGAATGTAAATTGATACAGTCACTATGGAGAACAGTATGGAGGTTCCTTTAAAAAACTAAAAAGAGAATTACCATAGGATCCAGCAATCCCACTTCTGGGCATATACCCAGAGAAAACCATAAATCACAAAGACACATTCACCACAATGTTCATTGCAGCACTATTTACAATAGCCAGGTAATGGAAGCAACCTAAATGCCCACAGACAGACGAATGGATAAAGATGTGGTACATATATAAAATGGAATATTACTCAGCCATAAAAAGGAATGAAACTGGGTCATTTGTAGAGAAGTTGATGGATCTAGAGACTGTCATGCAGAGTGAAGTAAGTCAGAAAGAGAAAAACAAATATTGTATATTAATGCCTATATGTGGAACCTAGAAAAATGGTACAGATGAACTGGTTTGCAGGGCAGAAATAGAGACACAGAGGTAGAGAACAGACGTATGGACACAAAGTGGGGGAAGCCATGGGGTGGTGGTGGTGGGATGAGTTGGGAGATTGGGATTGACCTGTATACATGTATATGCATAAAATAGATAACTAATAATAACCTACTGTATAAAAAAATAAACAAAATTAAATTTCAAAATTTTTAAAAATAAAATGTAAAAATAAAACAGAAAAAAAGTTCTTCCATTCACACTGATGTATATATAACAATGAATTATTTCCATGTTTATATCTATAAATACATAAATGAGGAATAAAATCTAACTTGAACCAAAAAAGAAAAAAAAAAAAACTGAACCTATCAGTTATACAGAGGAAAACACTACCAAGGCACTTGCTCCAGTGGTAAACAATTCTGAAATTGGTCAGAGGTGGGGAATCATCTCCCATACAGCCAGCAGCCCCACCCGCCCACGCAAGGAGCGTCCTTATTGCAAAGCTGGGAGACCGTGCCCAGGCCTCTGTGAGTAAACGTGAGCTGAGCCCCAGGCCAGATGCTGCTGAACTGTTCCCACCCTTCCCAGGTGAAACACCTGAATATGTACAAGGGCTTGAAAGCCTAGAGGGAGGGCCGTGGAGCCACACCAGCGACGGCACGCAGGCCAACTTGGTGCCTGCAGGTCAGCCAGGATGGTCCTGGCTTCGGGCACTCTTCTGGAAGCTTTCCATTGCCCTGCCTGAGATAGCCCTCCCGTCCCGGCCCCCCACTCCTTTTTTTCCTTCCTCACCTCAGCCCGGAGAGATATTCCAGTGGAAGTTATGGGTGACACATCCTCTTCCTTACAGGTGGCAGCCTGGCAACTCCTGCCGAAAGTCCAGCAGAGCCCCACTCACACCGGGCCACCCACAAAGCCGTGGACCCTCCCACCCTCCCACCAGCACAGCCCCGAGACTGCTGACGGGGCAGAGAATATGGAGTCAGGCACAGCTGCAGGGGCTATTGCTGCCTGGAGTGCTGTTTATATTGACCTCAACCCAGGCACACCTGGGGAGGGCTTGCCGGCAGGGTCAGGCTGCCCAGGGCAGCTAATCCTCAGCCCTCAGGGAATCACATTGCAGAAAATGGACCTCGCTAAGACAGAATATTCGCCAAGGAAAAAAAGGACACAATGCCATTCGCAGCACCGTAGATGAGTCTCGAGGTAATCACGTGACTTGGAGTAAGTCAGAAAGTGAAAGACACATATCGTATCATATCACTTATAGGTGTTACCTATAAATTGATACCAGGGCAGATATTTCCACGGAGAAGGGCAATCACAGATTCATTAAACAAACTTATGGTTCACCAAAGGAAAGGTGTGAGGATTGAATTCATTACGATATTGGGGTTAACAGACATATACAAACACAGTAGACGTATATAATCACCAAAGACCTACGGAGTACCAAGAGAAGACTACTCAACATTCTGTCATAACGTACATGGGAAAAGGATCCCAGGAAGAACAGACATATGTATATGTGTAAAAGAACCACCTCTTGCACACCTACAACAAGCTAAACGTTGTACTCAAACTTGCTGTAATAAAAAATAAAAAATTAAATTAAAAAACAAGAACAAGAAGTAGTGAGACACACTTGAGGGGCTTTCTCCTGGCACATTCCGTTCTACATGCCAATCTACAACGCGACTTCCATTGAGGCTCTGCTGCCCTAGTAACCAGATTTGGTAAGGGAGAACTGCTGCCACCTTGTGGCCGTTTCTCACAACTGCAGCTTTAATCCCAGCGCTAATGGTCAGTGGATATTCCAAATCATTACAGGCCTGTAAATGACACCTGCCCTGAAAACAAATCCTGGGGTCATATATCGACCAAAAAATTCAAAAGACGTCCATATTTCAAAACGACAGTTTCAAGAGGCATATTTCACGCACATTAGTGTTCTGCTTCTTTTGCTTTCTTTCTTTCTTTGTTAAAAAAACGGGAATGGAAAAAGGCAACCCTCAGAATGGGCGAAAACGTTCACAAACGAATCAATGGACAAAGGTTTAATCTCCAATATATATAAACAGTTCATGCAGCTTAATATTAATAAAACAAACAACCCAATACAAAAATGGGCAGAAGATCTAAAGAGACGTTTCTTCAAAGAAGTCACAGAGAGGGCCAAGACGCACATGAGAAGCTGCTCAACATCACTAATTATTAGAGAAATGCAAATCAAAACTACAATGAGGTAAGACCTCACACCTGTTAGAATCGGCATCATCAGATAATGTACAAACAACAAATTCTGGGGAGGGTGTGGACAAAAGGAACCCTCTTCCGCTATTGGAGGGAATGTAAATTGATACAGTCACTATGGAGAACAGTATGGAGGTTCCTTTAAAAAACTAAAAAGAGAATTACCATAGGATCCAGCAATCCCACTTCTGGGCATATACCCAGAGAAAACCATAAATCACAAAGACACATTCACCACAATGTTCATTGCAGCACTATTTACAATAGCCAGGTAATGGAAGCAACCTAAATGCCCACAGACAGACGAATGGATAAAGATGTGGTACATATATAAAATGGAATATTACTCAGCCATAAAAAGGAATGAAACTGGGTCATTTGTAGAGAAGTTGATGGATCTAGAGACTGTCATGCAGAGTGAAGTAAGTCAGAAAGAGAAAAACAAATATTGTATATTAATGCCTATATGTGGAACCTAGAAAAATGGTACAGATGAACTGGTTTGCAGGGCAGAAATAGAGACACAGAGGTAGAGAACAGACGTATGGACACAAAGTGGGGGAAGCCATGGGGTGGTGGTGGTGGGATGAGTTGGGAGATTGGGATTGACCTGTATACATGTATATGCATAAAATAGATAACTAATAATAACCTACTGTATAAAAAAATAAACAAAATTAAATTTCAAAATTTTTAAAAATAAAATGTAAAAATAAAACAGAAAAAAAGTTCTTCCATTCACACTGATGTATATATAACAATGAATTATTTCCATGTTTATATCTATAAATACATAAATGAGGAATAAAATCTAACTTGAACCAAAAAAGAAAAAAAAAAAAACTGAACCTATCAGTTATACAGAGGAAAACACTACCAAGGCACTTGCTCCAGTGGTAAACAATTCTGAAATTGGTCAGAGGTGGGGAATCATCTCCCATACAGCCAGCAGCCCCACCCGCCCACGCAAGGAGCGTCCTTATTGCAAAGCTGGGAGACCGTGCCCAGGCCTCTGTGAGTAAACGTGAGCTGAGCCCCAGGCCAGATGCTGCTGAACTGTTCCCACCCTTCCCAGGTGAAACACCTGAATATGTACAAGGGCTTGAAAGCCTAGAGGGAGGGCCGTGGAGCCACACCAGCGACGGCACGCAGGCCAACTTGGTGCCTGCAGGTCAGCCAGGATGGTCCTGGCTTCGGGCACTCTTCTGGAAGCTTTCCATTGCCCTGCCTGAGATAGCCCTCCCGTCCCGGCCCCCCACTCCTTTTTTTCCTTCCTCACCTCAGCCCGGAGAGATATTCCAGTGGAAGTTATGGGTGACACATCCTCTTCCTTACAGGTGGCAGCCTGGCAACTCCTGCCGAAAGTCCAGCAGAGCCCCACTCACACCGGGCCACCCACAAAGCCGTGGACCCTCCCACCCTCCCACCAGCACAGCCCCGAGACTGCTGACGGGGCAGAGAATATGGAGTCAGGCACAGCTGCAGGGGCTATTGCTGCCTGGAGTGCTGTTTATATTGACCTCAACCCAGGCACACCTGGGGAGGGCTTGCCGGCAGGGTCAGGCTGCCCAGGGCAGCTAATCCTCAGCCCTCAGGGAATCACATTGCAGAAAATGGACCTCGCTAAGACAGAATATTCGCCAAGGAAAAAAAGGACACAATGCCATTCGCAGCACCGTAGATGAGTCTCGAGGTAATCACGTGACTTGGAGTAAGTCAGAAAGTGAAAGACACATATCGTATCATATCACTTATAGGTGTTACCTATAAATTGATCCCAGGGCAGATATTTCCACGGAGAAGGGCAATCACAGATTCATTAAACAAACTTATGGTTCACCAAAGGAAAGGTGTGAGGATTGAATTCATTACGATATTGGGGTTAACAGACATATACAAACACAGTAGACGTATATAATCACCAAAGACCTACGGAGTACCAAGAGAAGACTACTCAACATTCTGTCATAACGTACATGGGAAAAGGATCCCAGGAAGAACAGACATATGTATATGTGTAAAAGAACCACCTCTTGCACACCTACAACAAGCTAAACGTTGTACTCAAACTTGCTGTAATAAAAAATAAAAAATTAAATTAAAAAACAAGAACAAGAAGTAGTGAGACACACTTGAGGGGCTTTCTCCTGGCACATTCCGTTCTACATGCCAATCTACAACGCGACTTCCATTGAGGCTCTGCTGCCCTAGTAACCAGATTTGGTAAGGGAGAACTGCTGCCACCTTGTGGCCGTTTCTCACAACTGCAGCTTTAATCCCAGCGCTAATGGTCAGTGGATATTCCAAATCATTACAGGCCTGTAAATGACACCTGCCCTGAAAACAAATCCTGGGGTCATATATCGACCAAAAAATTCAAAAGACGTCCATATTTCAAAACGACAGTTTCAAGAGGCATATTTCACGCACATTAGTGTTCTGCTTCTTTTGCTTTCTTTCTTTCTTTGTTAAAAAAACGGGAATGGAAAAAGGCAACCCTCAGAATGGGCGAAAACGTTCACAAACGAATCAATGTACAAAGGTTTAATCTCCAATATATATAAACAGCTCATGCAGCTTAATATTAATAAAACAAACAACCCAATACAAAAATGGGCAGAAGATCTAAAGAGACGTTTCTTCAAAGAAGACACAGAGATGGCCAAGACGCACATGAGAAGCTGCTCAACATCACTAATTATTAGAGAAATGCAAATCAAAACTACAATGAGGTAAGACCTCACACCTGTTAGAATCGGCATCATCAGATAATGTACAAACAACAAATTCTGGGGAGGGTGTGGACAAAAGGAACCCTCTTCCGCTATTGGTGGGAATGTAAATTGATACAGTCACTATGGAGAACAGTATGGAGGTTCCTTTAAAAAACTAAAAAGAGAATTACCATAGGATCCAGCAATCCCACTTCTGGGCGTATACCCAGAGAAAACCATAAATCACAAAGACACATTCACCACAATGTTCATTGCAGCACTATTTACAATAGCCAGGTAATGGAAGCAACCTAAATGCCCACAGACAGACGAATGGATAAAGATGTGGTACATATATAAAATGGAATATTACTCAGCCATAAAAAGGAATGAAACTGGGTCATTTGTAGAGAAGTTGATGGATCTAGAGACTGTCATACAGAGTGAAGTAAGTCAGAAAGAGAAAAACAAATATTGTATATTAATGCCTATATGTGGAACCTAGAAAAATGGTACAGATGAACTGGTTTGCAGGGCAGAAATAGAGACACAGAGGTAGAGAACAGACGTATGGACACAAAGTGGGGGAAGCCATGGGGTGGTGGTGGTGGGATGAGTTGGGAGATTGGGATTGACCTGTATAGATGTATATGCATAAAATAGATAACTAATAATAACCTACTGTATAAAAAAATAAACAAAATTAAATTTCAAAATTTTTAAAAATAAAATGTAAAAATAAAACAGAAAAAAAGTTCTTCCATTCACACTGATGTATATATAACAATGAATTATTTCCATGCTTATATCTATAAATACATAAAAGAGGAATAAAATCTAACTTGAACCAAAAAAGAAAAAAAAAAAAACTGAACCAGCAGTTATACAGAGGAAAACACTACCAAGGCACTTGCTCCAGTGGTAAACAATTCTGAAATTGGTCAGAGGTGGGGAATCATCTCCCATACAGCCAGCAGCCCCACCCGCCCACGCAAGGAGCATCCTTATTGCAAAGCTGGGAGACCGTGCCCAGGCCTCTGTGAGTAAACGTGAGCTGAGCCCCAGGCCAGATGCTGCTGAACTGTTCCCACCCTTCCCAGGTGAAACACCTGAATATGTACAAGGGCTTGAAAGCCTAGAGGGAGGGCCGTGGAGCCACACCAGCGACGGCACGCAGGCCAACTTGGTGCCTGCAGGTCAGCCAGGATGGTCCTGGCTTCGGGCACTCTTCTGGAAGCTTTCCATTGCCCTGCCTGAGATAGCCCTCCCGTCCCGGCCCCCCACTCCTTTTTTTCCTTCCTCACCTCAGCCCGGAGAGATATTCCAGTGGAAGTTATGGGTGACACATCCTCTTCCTTACAGGTGGCAGCCTGGCAACTCCTGCCGAAAGTCCAGCAGAGCCCCACTCACACCGGGCCACCCACAAAGCCGTGGACCCTCACACCCTCCCACCAGCACAGCCCCGAGACTGCTGACGGGGCAGAGAATATGGAGTCAGGCACAGCTGCAGGGGCTATTGCTGCCTGGAGTGCTGTTTATATTGACCTCAACCCAGGCACACCTGGGGAGGGCTTGCCGGCAGGGTCAGGCTGCCCAGGGCAGCTAATCCTCAGCCCTCAGGGAATCACATTGCAGAAAATGGACCTCGCTAAGACAGAATATTCGCCAAGGAAAAAAAGGACACAATGCCATTCGCAGCACCGTAGATGAGTCTCGAGGTAATCACGTGACTTGGAGTAAGTCAGAAAGTGAAAGACACATATCGTATCATATCACTTATAGGTGTTACCTATAAATTGATCCCAGGGCAGATATTTCCACGGAGAAGGGCAATCACAGATTCATTAAACAAACTTATGGTTCACCAAAGGAAAGGTGTGAGGATTGAATTCATTACGATATTGGGGTTAACAGACATATACAAACACAGTAGACGTATATAATCACCAAAGACCTACGGAGTACCAAGAGAAGACTACTCAACATTCTGTCATAACGTACATGGGAAAAGGATCCCAGGAAGAACAGACATATGTATATGTGTAAAAGAACCACCTCTTGCACACCTACAACAAGCTAAACGTTGTACTCAAACATGCTGTAATAAAAAAATAAAAAATTAAATTAAAAACAAGAACAAGAAGTAGTGAGACACACTTGAGGGGCTTTCTCCTGGCACATTCCGTTCTACATTCCAATCTAGAACGCGACTTCCATTGAGGCTCTGCTGCCCTAGTAACCAGATTTGGTAAGGGAGAACTGCTGCCACCTTGTGGCCGTTTCTCACAACTGCAGCTTTAATCCCAGCGCTAATGGTCAGTGGATATTCCAAATCATTACAGGCCTGTAAATGACACCTGCCCTGAAAACAAATCCTGGGGTCATATATCGACCAAAAAATTCAAAAGACGTCCATATTTCAAAACGACAGTTTCAAGAGGCATATTTCACGCACATTAGTGTGCTGCTTCTTTTGCTTTCTTTCTTTCTTTGTTAACAAAACGGGAATGGAAAAAGGCAACCCTCAGAATGGGCGAAAACGTTCACAAACGAATCAATGGACAAAGGTTTAATCTCCAATATATATAAACAGCTCATGCAGCTTAATATTAATAAAACAAACAACCCAATACAAAAATGGGCAGAAGATCTAAAGAGACGTTTCTTCAAAGAAGTCACAGAGAGGGCCAAGACGCACATGAGAAGCTGCTCAACATCACTAATTATTAGAGAAATGCAAATCAAAACTACAATGAGGTAAGACCTCACACCTGTTAGAATCGGCATCATCAGATAATGTACAAACAACAAATTCTGGGGAGGGTGTGGACAAAAGGAACCCTCTTCCGCTATTGGTGGGAATGTAAATTGATACAGTCACTATGGAGAACAGTATGGAGGTTCCTTTAAAAAACTAAAAAGAGAATTACCATAGGATCCAGCAATCCCACTTCTGGGCATATACCCAGAGAAAACCATAAATCACAAAGACACATTCACCACAATGTTCATTGCAGCACTATTTACAATAGCCAGGTAATGGAAGCAACCTAAATGCCCACAGACAGACGAATGGATAAAGATGTGGTACATATATAAAATGGAATATTACTCAGCCATAAAAAGGAATGAAACTGGGTCATTTGTAGAGAAGTTGATGGATCTAGGGACTGTCATGCAGAGTGAAGTAAGTCAGAAAGAGAAAAACAAATATTGTATATTAATGCCTATATGTGGAACCTAGAAAAATGGTACAGATGAACTGGTTTGCAGGGCAGAAATAGAGACACAGAGGTAGAGAACAGACGTATGGACACAAAGTGGGGGAAGCCATGGGGTGGTGGTGGTGGGATGAGTTGGGAGATTGGGATTGACCTGTATACATGTATATGCATAAAATAGATAACTAATAATAACCTACTGTATAAAAAAATAAACAAAATTAAATTTCAAAATTTTTAAAAATAAAATGTAAAAATAAAACAGAAAAAAAGTTCTTCCATTCACACTGATGTATATATAACAATGAATTATTTCCATGTTTATATCTATAAATACATAAATGAGGAATAAAATCTAACTTGAACCAAAAAAGAAAAAAAAAAAACTGAACCTATCAGTTATACAGAGGAAAACACTACCAAGGCACTTGCTCCAGTGGTAAACAATTCTGAAATTGGTCAGAGGTGGGGAATCATCTCCCATACAGCCAGCAGCCCCACCCGCCCACGCAAGGAGCGTCCTTATTGCAAAGCTGGGAGACCGTGCCCAGGCCTCTGTGAGTAAACGTGAGCTGAGCCCCAGGCCAGATGCTGCTGAACTGTTCCCACCCTTCCCAGGTGAAACACCTGAATATGTACAAGGGCTTGAAAGCCTAGAGGGAGGGCCGTGGAGCCACACCAGCGACGGCACGCAGGCCAACTTGGTGCCTGCAGGTCAGCCAGGATGGTCCTGGCTTCGGGCACTCTTCTGGAAGCTTTCCATTGCCCTGCCTGAGATAGCCCTCCCGTCCCGGCCCCCCACTCCTTTTTTTCCTTCCTCACCTCAGCCCGGAGAGATATTCCAGTGGAAGTTATGGGTGACACATCCTCTTCCTTACAGGTGGCAGCCTGGCAACTCCTGCCGAAAGTCCAGCAGAGCCCCACTCACACCGGGCCACCCACAAAGCCGTGGACCCTCACACCCTCCCACCAGCACAGCCCCGAGACTGCTGACGGGGCAGAGAATATGGAGTCAGGCACAGCTGCAGGGGCTATTGCTGCCTGGAGTGCTGTTTATATTGACCTCAACCCAGGCACACCTGGGGAGGGCTTGCCGGCAGGGTCAGGCTGCCCAGGGCAGCTAATCCTCAGCCCTCAGGGAATCACATTGCAGAAAATGGACCTCGCTAAGACAGAATATTCGCCAAGGAAAAAAAGGACACAATGCCATTCGCAGCACCGTAGATGAGTCTCGAGGTAATCACGTGACTTGGAGTAAGTCAGAAAGTGAAAGACACATATCGTATCATATCACTTATAGGTGTTACCTATAAATTGATACCAGGGCAGATATTTCCACGGAGAAGGGCAATCACAGATTCATTAAACAAACTTATGGTTCACCAAAGGAAAGGTGTGAGGATTGAATTCATTACGATATTGGGGTTAACAGACATATACAAACACAGTAGACGTATATAATCACCAAAGACCTACGGAGTACCAAGAGAAGACTACTCAACATTCTGTCATAACGTACATGGGAAAAGGATCCCAGGAAGAACAGACATATGTATATGTGTAAAAGAACCACCTCTTGCACACCTACAACAAGCTAAACGTTGTACTCAAACTTGCTGTAATAAAAAATAAAAAATTAAATTAAAAAACAAGAACAAGAAGTAGTGAGACACACTTGAGGGGCTTTCTCCTGGCACATTCCGTTCTACATGCCAATCTAGAACGCGACTTCCATTGAGGCTCTGCTGCCCTAGTAACCAGATTTGGTAAGGGAGAACTGCTGCCACCTTGTGGCCGTTTCTCACAACTGCAGCTTTAATCCCAGCGCTAATGGTCAGTGGATATTCCAAATCATTACAGGCCTGTAAATGACACCTGCCCTGAAAACAAATCCTGGGGTCATATATCGACCAAAAAATTCAAAAGACGTCCATATTTCAAAACGACAGTTTCAAGAGGCATATTTCACGCACATTAGTGTTCTGCTTCTTTTGCTTTCTTTCTTTCTTTGTTAAAAAAACGGGAATGGAAAAAGGCAACCCTCAGAATGGGCGAAAACGTTCACAAACGAATCAATGGACAAAGGTTTAATCTCCAATATATATAAACAGCTCATGCAGCTTAATATTAATAAAACAAACAACCCAATACAAAAATGGGCAGAAGATCTAAAGAGGCGTTTCTTCAAAGAAGTCACAGAGATGGCCAAGACGCACATGAGAAGCTGCTCAACATCACTAATTATTAGAGAAATGCAAATCAAAACTACAATGAGGTAAGACCTCACACCTGTTAAAATCGGCATCATCAGATAATGTACAAACAACAAATTCTGGGGAGGGTGTGGACAAAAGGAACCCTCTTCCGCTATTGGTGGGAATGTAAATTGATACAGTCACTATGGAGAACAGTATGGAGGTTCCTTTAAAAAACTAAAAAGAGAATCACCATAGGATCCAGCAATCCCACTTCTGGGCATATACCCAGAGAAAACCATAAATCACAAAGACACATTCACCACAATGTTCATTGCAGCACTATTTACAATAGCCAGGTAATGGAAGCAACCTAAATGCCCACAGACAGACGAATGGATAAAGATGTGGTACATATATAAAATGGAATATTACTCAGCCATAAAAAGGAATGAAACTGGGTCATTTGTAGAGAAGTTGATGGATCTAGAGACTGTCATGCAGAGTGAAGTAAGTCAGAAAGAGAAAAACAAATATTGTATATTAATGCCTATATGTGGAACCTAGAAAAATGGTACAGATGAACTGGTTTGCAGGGCAGAAATAGAGACACAGAGGTAGAGAACAGACGTATGGACACAAAGTGGGGGAAGCCATGGGGTGGTGGTGGTGGGATGAGTTGGGAGATTGGGATTGACCTGTATACATGTATATGCATAAAATAGATAACTAATAATAACCTACTGTATAAAAAAATAAACAAAATTAAATTTCAAAATTTTTAAAAATAAAATGTAAAACTAAAACAGAAAAAAAGTTCTTCCATTCACACTGATGTATATATAACAATGAATTATTTCCATGCTTATATCTATAAATACATAAAAGAGGAATAAAATCTAACTTGAACCAAAAAAGAAAAAAAAAAAAACTGAACCTAACAGTTATACAGAGGAAAACACTACCAAGGCACTTGCTCCAGTGGTAAACAATTCTGAAATTGGTCAGAGGTGGGGAATCATCTCCCATACAGCCAGCAGCCCCACCCGCCCACGCAAGGGGCGTCCTTATTGCAAAGCTGGGAGACCGTGCCCAGGCCTCTGTGAGTAAACGTGAGCTGAGCCCCAGGCCAGATGCTGCTGAACTGTTCCCACCCTTCCCAGGTGAAACACCTGAATATGTACAAGGGCTTGAAAGCCTAGAGGGAGGCCCGTGGAGCCACACCAGCGACGGCACGCAGGCCAACTTGGTGCCTGCAGGTCAGCCAGGATGGTCCTGGCCACGGGCGCTCTTCTGGAAGCTTTCCATTGCCCTGCCTGAGATACCCCTCCCGTCCCGGCCCCCACTCCTTTTTTTCCTTCCTCACCTCAGCCCGGAGAGATATTCCAGTGGAAGTTATGGGTGACACATCCTCTCCTTTACAGGTGGCAGCCTGGCAACTCCTGCCGAAAGTCCAGCAGAGCCCCACTCACACCCGGCCACCCACAAAGCCGTGGACCCTCACACCCTCCCACCAGCACAGCCCCGAGACTGCTGACGGGGCAGAGAATACGGAGTCAGGCACAGCTGCAGGGGCTATTGCTGCCTGGAGTGCTCTTTATATTGACCTCAACCCAGGCACACCTGGGGAGGGCTTGCCGGCAGGGTCAGGCTGCCCAGGGCAGCTAATCCTCAGCCCTCAGGGAATCACATTGCAGAAAATGGACCTCGCTAAGACAGAATATTCGCCAAGGAAAAAAAGGACACAATGCCATTCGCAGCACCGTAGATGAGTCTCGAGGTAATCACGTGACTTGGAGTAAGTCAGAAAGTGAAAGACACATATCGTATCATATCACTTATAGGTGTTACCTATAAATTGATACCAGGGCAGATATTTCCACGGAGAAGGGCAATCACAGATTCATTAAACAAACTTATGGTTCACCAAAGGAAAGGTGTGAGGATTGAATTCATTACGATATTGGGGTTAACAGACATATACAAACACAGTAGACGTATATAATCACCAAAGACCTACGGAGTACCAAGAGAAGACTACTCAACATTCTGTCATAACGTACGTGGGAAAAGGATCCCAGGAAGAACAGACATATGTATATGTGTAAAAGAACCACCTCTTGCACACCTACAACAAGCTAAACGTTGTACTCAAACATGCTGTAATAAAAAAATAAAAAATTAAATTAAAAACAAGAACAAGAAGTAGTGAGACACACTTGAGGGGCTTTCTCCTGGCACATTCCGTTCTACATTCCAATCTAGAACGCGACTTCCATTGAGGCTCTGCTGCCCTAGTAACCAGATTTGGTAAGGGAGAACTGCTGCCACCTTGTGGCCGTTTCTCACAACTGCAGCTTTAATCCCAGCGCTAATGGTCAGTGGATATTCCAAATCATTACAGGCCTGTAAATGACACCTGCCCTGAAAACAAATCCTGGGGTCATATATGGACCAAAAAATTCAAAAGACGTCCATATTTCAAAACGACAGTTTCAAGAGGCATATTTCACGCACATTAGTGTTCTGCTTCTTTTGCTTTCTTTCTTTCTTTGTTAAAAAAACGGGAATGGAAAAAGGCAACCCTCAGAATGGGCGAAAACGTTCACAAACGAATCAATGTACAAAGGTTTAATCTCCAATATATATAAACAGCTCATGCAGCTTAATATTAATAAAACAAACAACCCAATACAAAAATGGGCAGAAGATCTAAAGAGACGTTTCTTCAAAGAAGACACAGAGATGGCCAAGACGCACATGAGAAGCTGCTCAACATCACTAATTATTAGAGAAATGCAAATCAAAACTACAATGAGGTAAGACCTCACACCTGTTAGAATCGGCATCATCAGATAATGTACAAACAACAAATTCTGGGGAGGGTGTGGACAAAAGGAACCCTCTTCCGCTATTGGTGGGAATGTAAATTGATACAGTCACTATGGAGAACAGTATGGAGGTTCCTTTAAAAAACTAAAAAGAGAATTACCATAGGATCCAGCAATCCCACTTCTGGGCGTATACCCAGAGAAAACCATAAATCACAAAGACACATTCACCACAATGTTCATTGCAGCACTATTTACAATAGCCAGGTAATGGAAGCAACCTAAATGCCCACAGACAGACGAATGGATAAAGATGTGGTACATATATAAAATGGAATATTACTCAGCCATAAAAAGGAATGAAACTGGGTCATTTGTAGAGAAGTTGATGGATCTAGAGACTGTCATACAGAGTGAAGTAAGTCAGAAAGAGAAAAACAAATATTGTATATTAATGCCTATATGTGGAACCTAGAAAAATGGTACAGATGAACTGGTTTGCAGGGCAGAAATAGAGACACAGAGGTAGAGAACAGACGTATGGACACAAAGTGGGGGAAGCCATGGGGTGGTAGTGGTGGGATGAGTTGGGAGATTGGGATTGACCTGTATACATGTATATGCATAAAATAGATAACTAATAATAACCTACTGTATAAAAAAATAAACAAAATTAAATTTCAAAATTTTTAAAAATAAAATGTAAAAATAAAACAGAAAAAAAGTTCTTCCATTCACACTGATGTATATATAACAATGAATTATTTCCATGCTTATATCTATAAATACATAAAAGAGGAATAAAATCTAACTTGAACCAAAAAAGAAAAAAAAAAAAACTGAACCTAACAGTTATACAGAGGAAAACACTACCAAGGCACTTGCTCCAGTGGTAAACAATTCTGAAATTGGTCAGAGGTGGGGAATCATCTCCCATACAGCCAGCAGCCCCACCCGCCCACGCAAGGAGCATCCTTATTGCAAAGCTGGGAGACCGTGCCCAGGCCTCTGTGAGTAAACGTGAGCTGAGCCCCAGGCCAGATGCTGCTGAACTGTTCCCACCCTTCCCAGGTGAAACACCTGAATATGTACAAGGGCTTGAAAGCCTAGAGGGAGGGCCGTGGAGCCACACCAGCGACGGCACGCAGGCCAACTTGGTGCCTGCAGGTCAGCCAGGATGGTCCTGGCTTCGGGCACTCTTCTGGAAGCTTTCCATTGCCCTGCCTGAGATAGCCCTCCCGTCCCGGCCCCCCACTCCTTTTTTTCCTTCGTCACCTCAGCCCGGAGAGATATTCCAGTGGAAGTTATGGGTGACACATCCTCTTCCTTACAGGTGGCAGCCTGGCAACTCCTGCCGAAAGTCCAGCAGAGCCCCACTCACACCGGGCCACCCACAAAGACGTGGACCCTCACACCCTCCCACCAGCACAGCCCCGAGACTGCTGACGGGGCAGAGAATATGGAGTCAGGCACAGCTGCAGGGGCTATTGCTGCCTGGAGTGCTGTTTATATTGACCTCAACCCAGGCACACCTGGGGAGGGCTTGCCGGCAGGGTCAGGCTGCCCAGGGCAGCTAATCCTCAGCCCTCAGGGAATCACATTGCAGAAAATGGACCTCGCTAAGACAGAATATTCGCCAAGGAAAAAAAGGACACAATGCCATTCGCAGCACCGTAGATGAGTCTCGAGGTAATCACGTGACTTGGAGTAAGTCAGAAAGTGAAAGACACATATCGTATCATATCACTTATAGGTGTTACCTATAAATTGATACCAGGGCAGATATTTCCACGGAGAAGGGCAATCACAGATTCATTAAACAAACTTATGGTTCACCAAAGGAAAGGTGTGAGGATTGAATTCATTACGATATTGGGGTTAACAGACATATACAAACACAGTAGACGTATATAATCACCAAAGACCTACGGAGTACCAAGAGAAGACTACTCAACATTCTGTCATAACGTACGTGGGAAAAGGATCCCAGGAAGAACAGACATATGTATATGTGTAAAAGAACCACCTCTTGCACACCTACAACAAGCTAAACGTTGTACTCAAACATGCTGTAATAAAAAAATAAAAAATTAAATTAAAAACAAGAACAAGAAGTAGTGAGACACACTTGAGGGGCTTTCTCCTGGCACATTCCGTTCTACATTCCAATCTAGAACGCGACTTCCATTGAGGCTCTGCTGCCCTAGTAACCAGATTTGGTAAGGGAGAACTGCTGCCACCTTGTGGCCGTTTCTCACAACTGCAGCTTTAATCCCAGCGCTAATGGTCAGTGGATATTCCAAATCATTACAGGCCTGTAAATGACACCTGCCCTGAAAACAAATCCTGGGGTCATATATCGACCAAAAAATTCAAAAGACGTCCATATTTCAAAACGACAGTTTCAAGAGGCATATTTCACGCACATTAGTGTTCTGCTTCTTTTGCTTTCTTTCTTTCTTTGTTAAAAAAACGGGAATGGAAAAAGGCAACCGTCAGAATGGGCGAAAACGTTCACAAACGAATCAATGGACAAAGGTTTAATCTCCAATATATATAAACAGCTCATGCAGCTTAATATTAATAAAACAAACAACCCAATACAAAAATGGGCAGAAGATCTAAAGAGACGTTTCTTCAAAGAAGACACAGAGATGGCCAAGACGCACATGAGAAGCTGCTCAACATCACTAATTATTAGAGAAATGCAAATCAAAACTACAATGAGGTAAGACCTCACACCTGTTAGAATCGGCATCATCAGATAATGTACAAACAACAAATTCTGGGGAGGGTGTGGACAAAAGGAACCCTCTTCCGCTATTGGTGGGAATGTAAATTGATACAGTCACTATGGAGAACAGTATGGAGGTTCCTTTAAAAAACTAAAAAGAGAATCACCATAGGATCCAGCAATCCCACTTCTGGGCATATACCCAGAGAAAACCAGAAATCACAAAGACACATTCACCACAATGTTCATTGCAGCACTATTTACAATAGCCAGGTAATGGAAGCAACCTAAATGCCCACAGAGAGACGAATGGATAAAGATGTGGTACATATATAAAATGGAATATTACTCAGCCATAAAAAGGAATGAAACTGGGTCATTTGTAGAGAAGTTGATGGATCTAGAGACTGTCATGCAGAGTGAAGTAAGTCAGAAAGAGAAAAACAAATATTGTATATTAATGCCTATATGTGGAACCTAGAAAAATGGTACAGATGAACTGGTTTGCAGGGCAGAAATAGAGACATAGAGGTAGAGAACAGACGTATGGACACAAAGTGGGGGAAGCCATGGGGTGGTGGTGGTGGGATGAGTTGGGAGATTGGGATTGACCTGTATACATGTATATGCATAAAATAGATAACTAATAATAACCTACTGTATAAAAAAATAAACAAAATTAAATTTCAAAATTTTTAAAAATAAAATGTAAAACTAAAACAGAAAAAAAGTTCTTCCATTCACACTGATGTATATATAACAATGAATTATTTCCATGCTTATATCTATAAATACATAAAAGAGGAATAAAATCTAACTTGAACCAAAAAAGAAAAAAAAAAAACTGAACCTAACAGTTATACAGAGGAAAACACTACCAAGGCACTTGCTCCAGTGGTAAACAATTCTGAAATTGGTCAGAGGTGGGGAATCATCTCCCATACAGCCAGCAGCCCCACCCGCCCACGCAAGGGGCGTCCTTATTGCAAAGCTGGGAGACCGTGCCCAGGCCTCTGTGAGTAAAGGTGAGCTGAGCCCCAGGCCAGATGCTGCTGAACTGTTCCCACCCTTCCCAGGTGAAACACCTGAATATGTACAAGGGCTTGAAAGCCTAGAGGGAGGGCCGTGGAGCCACACCAGCGACGGCACGCAGGCCAACTTGGTGCCTGCAGGTCAGCCAGGGTGGTCCTGGCCACGGGCGCTCTTCTGGAAGCTTTCCATTGCCCTGCCTGTGATACCCCTCCTGTCCCGGCCCCCACTCCTTTTTTTCCTTCCTCACCTCAGCCCGGAGAGATATTCCAGTGGAAGTTATGGGTGACACATCCTCTCCTTTACAGGTGGCAGCCTGGCAACTCCTGCCGAAAGTCCAGCAGAGCCCCACTCACACCGGGCCACCCACAAAGCCGTGGACCCTCCCACCCTCCCACCAGCACAGCCCCGAGACTGCTGACGGGGCAGAGAATATGGAGTCAGGCACAGCTGCAGGGGCTATTGCTGCCTGGAGTGCTGTTTATATTGACCTCAACCCAGGCACACCTGGGGAGGGCTTGCCGGCAGGGTCAGGCTGCCCAGGGCAGCTAATGCTCAGCCCTCAGGGAATCACATTGCAGAAAATGGACCTCGCTAAGACAGAATATTCGCCAAGGAAAAAAAGGACACAATGCCATTTGCAGCACCGTAGATGAGTCTCGAGGTAATCACGTGACTTGGAGTAAGTCAGAAAGTGAAAGACACATATCGTATCATATCACTTATAGGTGTTACCTATAAATTGATACCAGGGCAGATATTTCCACGGAGAAGGGCAATCACAGATTCATTAAAGAAACTTATGGTTCACCAAAGGAAAGGTGTGAGGATTGAATTCATTACGATATTGGGGTTAACAGACATATACAAACACAGTAGACGTATAGAATCACCAAAGACCTACGGAGTACCAAGAGAAGACTACTCAACATTCTGTCATAACGTACATGGGAAAAGGATCCCAGGAAGAACAGACATATGTATATGTGTAAAAGAACCACCTCTTGCACACCTACAACAAGCTAAACGTTGTACTCAAACTTGCTGTAATAAAAAATAAAAGATTAAATTAAAAACAAGAACAAGAAGTAGTGAGACACACTTGAGGGGCTTTCTCCTGGCACATTCCGTTCTACATGCCAATCTAGAACGCGACTTCCATTGAGGCTCTGCTGCCCTAGTAACCAGATTTGGTAAGGGAGAACTGCTGCCACCTTGTGGCCGTTTCTCACAACTGCAGCTTTAATCCCAGCGCTAATGGTCAGTGGATATTCCAA
Organism: Mesoplodon bidens; assembly: GCF_964165515.1. Lineage (NCBI taxonomy): Eukaryota > Metazoa > Chordata > Mammalia > Artiodactyla > Ziphiidae > Mesoplodon > Mesoplodon bidens. The sequence continues at coordinate 550,075 of NW_027671674.1, read as the reverse complement.
ATCATTACCGGCCTGTAAATGACACCTGCCCTGAAAACAAATCCTGGGGTCATATATCGACCAAAAAATTCAAAAGACGTCCATATTTCAAAACGACAGTTTCAAGAGGCATATTTCACGCACATTAGTGTTCTGCTTCTTTTGCTTTCTTTCTTTCTTTGTTAAAAAAACGGGAATGGAAAAAGGCAACCCTCAGAATGGGCGAAAACGTTCACAAACGAATCAATGGACAAAGGTTTAATCTCCAATATATATAGACAGCTCATGCAGCTTAATATTAATAAAACAAACAACCCAATACAAAAATGGGCAGAAGATCTAAAGAGGCGTTTCTTCAAAGAAGTCACAGAGATGGCCAAGACGCACATGAGAAGCTGCTCAACATCACTAATTATTAGAGAAATGCAAATCAAAACTACAATGAGGTAAGACCTCACACCTGTTAGAATCGGCATCATCAGATAATGTACAAACAACAAATTCTGGGGAGGGTGTGGACAAAAGGAACCCTCTTCCGCTATTGGTGGGAATGTAAATTGATACAGTCACTATGGAGAACAGTATGGAGGTTCCTTTAAAAAACTAAAAAGAGAATCACCATAGGATCCAGCAATCCCACTTCTGGGCATATACCCAGAGAAAACCATAAATCACAAAGACACATTCACCACAATGTTCATTGCAGCACTATTTACAATAGCCAGGTAATGGAAGCAACCTAAATGCCCACAGACAGACGAATGGATAAAGATGTGGTACATATATAAAATGGAATATTACTCAGCCATAAAAAGGAATGAAACTGGGTCATTTGTAGAGAAGTTGATGGATCTAGAGACTGTCATGCAGAGTGAAGTAAGTCAGAAAGAGAAAAACAAATATTGTATATTAATGCCTATATGTGGAACCTAGAAAAATGGTACAGATGAACTGGTTTGCAGGGCAGAAATAGAGACACAGAGGTAGAGAACAGACGTATGGACACAAAGTGGGGGAAGCCATGGGGTGGTGGTGGTGGGATGAGTTGGGAGATTGGGATTGACCTGTATACATGTATATGCATAAAATAGATAACTAATAATAACCTACTGTATAAAAAAATAAACAAAATTAAATTTCAAAATTTTTAAAAATAAAATGTAAAAATAAAACAGAAAAAAAGTTCTTCCATTCACACTGATGTATATATAACAATGAATTATTTCCATGCTTATATCTATAAATACATAAAAGAGGAATAAAATCTAACTTGAACCAAAAAAGAAAAAAAAAAAACTGAACCTAACAGTTATACAGAGGAAAACACTACCAAGGCACTTGCTCCAGTGGTAAACAATTCTGAAATTGGTCAGAGGTGGGGAATCATCTCCCATACAGCCAGCAGCCCCACCCGCCCACGCAAGGGGCGTCCTTATTGCAAAGCTGGGAGACCGTGCCCAGGCCTCTGTGAGTAAAGGTGAGCTGAGCCCCAGGCCAGATGCTGCTGAACTGTTCCCACCCTTCCCAGGTGAAACACCTGAATATGTACAAGGGCTTGAAAGCCTAGAGGGAGGGCCGTGGAGCCACACCAGCGACGGCACGCAGGCCAACTTGGTGCCTGCAGGTCAGCCAGGGTGGTCCTGGCCACGGGCGCTCTTCTGGAAGCTTTCCATTGCCCTGCCTGTGATACCCCTCCTGTCCCGGCCCCCACTCCTTTTTTTCCTTCCTCACCTCAGCCCGGAGAGATATTCCAGTGGAAGTTATGGGTGACACATCCTCTCCTTTACAGGTGGCAGCCTGGCAACTCCTGCCGAAAGTCCAGCAGAGCCCCACTCACACCGGGCCACCCACAAAGCCGTGGACCCTCCCACCCTCCCACCAGCACAGCCCCGAGACTGCTGACGGGGCAGAGAATATGGAGTCAGGCACAGCTGCAGGGGCTATTGCTGCCTGGAGTGCTCTTTATATTGACCTCAACCCAGGCACACCTGGGGAGGGCTTGCCGGCAGGGTCAGGCTGCCCAGGGCAGCTAATGCTCAGCCCTCAGGGAATCACATTGCAGAAAATGGACCTCGCTAAGACAGAATATTCGCCAAGGAAAAAAAGGACACAATGCCATTCGCAGCACCGTAGATGAGTCTCGAGGTAATCACGTGACTTGGAGTAAGTCAGAAAGTGAAAGACACATATCGTATCATATCACTTATAGGTGTTACCTATAAATTGATACCAGGGCAGATATTTCCACGGAGAAGGGCAATCACAGATTCATTAAAGAAACTTATGGTTCACCAAAGGAAAGGTGTGAGGATTGAATTCATTACGATATTGGGGTTAACAGACATATACAAACACAGTAGACGTATAGAATCACCAAAGACCTACGGAGTACCAAGAGAAGACTACTCAACATTCTGTCATAACGTACATGGGAAAAGGATCCCAGGAAGAACAGACATATGTATATGTGTAAAAGAACCACCTCTTGCACACCTACAACAAGCTAAACGTTGTACTCAAACTTGCTGTAATAAAAAATAAAAGATTAAATTAAAAACAAGAACAAGAAGTAGTGAGACACACTTGAGGGGCTTTCTCCTGGCACATTCCGTTCTACATGCCAATCTAGAACGCGACTTCCATTGAGGCTCTGCTGCCCTAGTAACCAGATTTGGTAAGGGAGAACTGCTGCCACCTTGTGGCCGTTTCTCACAACTGCAGCTTTAATCCCAGCGCTAATGGTCAGTGGATATTCCAAATCATTACCGGCCTGTAAATGACACCTGCCCTGAAAACAAATCCTGGGGTCATATATCGACCAAAAAATTCAAAAGACGTCCATATTTCAAAACGACAGTTTCAAGAGGCATATTTCACGCACATTAGTGTTCTGCTTCTTTTGCTTTCTTTCTTTCTTTGTTAAAAAAACGGGAATGGAAAAAGGCAACCCTCAGAATGGGCGAAAACGTTCACAAACGAATCAATGGACAAAGGTTTAATCTCCAATATATATAGACAGCTCATGCAGCTTAATATTAATAAAACAAACAACCCAATACAAAAATGGGCAGAAGATCTAAAGAGGCGTTTCTTCAAAGAAGTCACAGAGATGGCCAAGACGCACATGAGAAGCTGCTCAACATCACTAATTATTAGAGAAATGCAAATCAAAACTACAATGAGGTAAGACCTCACACCTGTTAGAATCGGCATCATCAGATAATGTACAAACAACAAATTCTGGGGAGGGTGTGGACAAAAGGAACCCTCTTCCGCTATTGGTGGGAATGTAAATTGATACAGTCACTATGGAGAACAGTATGGAGGTTCCTTTAAAAAACTAAAAAGAGAATCACCATAGGATCCAGCAATCCCACTTCTGGGCATATACCCAGAGAAAACCATAAATCACAAAGACACATTCACCACAATGTTCATTGCAGCACTATTTACAATAGCCAGGTAATGGAAGCAACCTAAATGCCCACAGACAGACGAATGGATAAAGATGTGGTACATATATAAAATGGAATATTACTCAGCCATAAAAAGGAATGAAACTGGGTCATTTGTAGAGAAGTTGATGGATCTAGAGACTGTCATGCAGAGTGAAGTAAGTCAGAAAGAGAAAAACAAATATTGTATATTAATGCCTATATGTGGAACCTAGAAAAATGGTACAGATGAACTGGTTTGCAGGGCAGAAATAGAGACACAGAGGTAGAGAACAGACGTATGGACACAAAGTGGGGGAAGCCATGGGGTGGTGGTGGTGGGATGAGTTGGGAGATTGGGATTGACCTGTATACATGTATATGCATAAAATAGATAACTAATAATAACCTACTGTATAAAAAAATAAACAAAATTAAATTTCAAAATTTTTAAAAATAAAATGTAAAAATAAAACAGAAAAAAAGTTCTTCCATTCACACTGATGTATATATAACAATGAATTATTTCCATGCTTATATCTATAAATACATAAAAGAGGAATAAAATCTAACTTGAACCAAAAAAGAAAAAAAAAAAACTGAACCTAACAGTTATACAGAGGAAAACACTACCAAGGCACTTGCTCCAGTGGTAAACAATTCTGAAATTGGTCAGAGGTGGGGAATCATCTCCCATACAGCCAGCAGCCCCACCCGCCCACGCAAGGGGCGTCCTTATTGCAAAGCTGGGAGACCGTGCCCAGGCCTCTGTGAGTAAACGTGAGCTGAGCCCCAGGCCAGATGCTGCTGAACTGTTCCCACCCTTCCCAGGTGAAACACCTGAATATGTACAAGGGCTTGAAAGCCTAGAGGGAGGCCCGTGGAGCCACACCAGCGACGGCACGCAGGCCAACTTGGTGCCTGCAGGTCAGCCAGGATGGTCCTGGCCACGGGCGCTCTTCTGGAAGCTTTCCATTGCCCTGCCTGAGATACCCCTCCTGTCCCGGCCCCCACTCCTTTTTTTCCTTCCTCACCTCAGCCCGGAGAGATATTCCAGTGGAAGTTATGGGTGACACATCCTCTCCTTTACAGGTGGCAGCCTGGCAACTCCTGCCGAAAGTCCAGCAGAGCCCCACTCACACCCGGCCACCCACAAAGCCGTGGACCCTCACACCCTCCCACCAGCACAGCCCCGAGACTGCTGACGGGGCAGAGAATACGGAGTCAGGCACAGCTGCAGGGGCTATTGCTGCCTGGAGTGCTCTTTATATTGACCTCAACCCAGGCACACCTGGGGAGGGCTTGCCGGCAGGGTCAGGCTGCCCAGGGCAGCTAATCCTCAGCCCTCAGGGAATCACATTGCAGAAAATGGACCTCGCTAAGACAGAATATTCGCCAAGGAAAAAAAGGACACAATGCCATTCGCAGCACCGTAGATGAGTCTCGAGGTAATCACGTGACTTGGAGTAAGTCAGAAAGTGAAAGACACATATCGTATCATATCACTTATAGGTGTTACCTATAAATTGATACCAGGGCAGATATTTCCACGGAGAAGGGCAATCACAGATTCATTAAACAAACTTATGGTTCACCAAAGGAAAGGTGTGAGGATTGAATTCATTACGATATTGGGGTTAACAGACATATACAAACACAGTAGACGTATATAATCACCAAAGACCTACGGAGTACCAAGAGAAGACTACTCAACATTCTGTCATAACGTACGTGGGAAAAGGATCCCAGGAAGAAGAGACATATGTATATGTGTAAAAGAACCACCTCTTGCACACCTACAACAAGCTAAACGTTGTACTCAAACATGCTGTAATAAAAAAATAAAAAATTAAATTAAAAACAAGAACAAGAAGTAGTGAGACACACTTGAGGGGCTTTCTCCTGGCACATTCCGTTCTACATTCCAATCTAGAACGCGACTTCCATTGAGGCTCTGCTGCCCTAGTAACCAGATTTGGTAAGGGAGAACTGCTGCCACCTTGTGGCCGTTTCTCACAACTGCAGCTTTAATCCCAGCGCTAATGGTCAGTGGATATTCCAAATCATTACCGGCCTGTAAATGACACCTGCCCTGAAAACAAATCCTGGGGTCATATATCGACCAAAAAATTCAAAAGACGTCCATATTTCAAAACGACAGTTTCAAGAGGCATATTTCACGCACATTAGTGTTCTGCTTCTTTTGCTTTCTTTCTTTCTTTGTTAAAAAAACGGGAATGGAAAAAGGCAACCGTCAGAATGGGCGAAAACGTTCACAAACGAATCAATGGACAAAGGTTTAATCTCCAATATATATAGACAGCTCATGCAGCTTAATATTAATAAAACAAACAACCCAATACAAAAATGGGCAGAAGATCTAAAGAGGCGTTTCTTCAAAGAAGTCACAGAGATGGCCAAGACGCACATGAGAAGCTGCTCAACATCACTAATTATTAGAGAAATGCAAATCAAAACTACAATGAGGTAAGACCTCACACCTGTTAGAATCGGCATCATCAGATAATGTACAAACAACAAATTATGGGGAGGGTGTGGACAAAAGGAACCCTCTTCCGCTATTGGTGGGAATGTAAATTGATACAGTCACTATGGAGAACAGTATGGAGGTTCCTTTAAAAAACTAAAAAGAGAATCACCATAGGATCCAGCAATCCCACTTCTGGGCATATACCCAGAGAAAACCAGAAATCACAAAGACACATTCACCACAATGTTCATTGCAGCACTATTTACAATAGCCAGGTAATGGAAGCAACCTAAATGCCCACAGAGAGACGAATGGATAAAGATGTGGTACATATATAAAATGGAATATTACTCAGCCATAAAAAGGAATGAAACTGGGTCATTTGTAAGAAGTTGATGGATCTAGAGACTGTCATGCAGAGTGAAGTAAGTCAGAAAGAGAAAAACAAATATTGTATATTAATGCCTATATGTGGAACCTAGAAAAATGGTACAGATGAACTGTTTTGCAGGGCAGAAATAGAGACACAGAGGTAGAGAACAGACGTATGGACACAAAGTGGGGTAAGCCATGGGGTGGTGGTGGTGGGATGAGTTGGGAGATTGGGATTGACCTGTATACATGTATATGCATAAAATAGATAACTAATAATAACCTACTGTATAAAAAAATAAACAAAATTAAATTTCAAAATTTTTAAAAATAAAATGTAAAACTAAAACAGAAAAAAAGTTCTTCCATTCACACTGATGTATATATAACAATGAATTATTTCCATGCTTATATCTATAAATACATAAAAGAGGAATAAAATCTAACTTGAACCAAAAAAGAAAAAAAAAAAACTGAACCTAACAGTTATACAGAGGAAAACACTACCAAGGCACTTGCTCCAGTGGTAAACAATTCTGAAATTGGTCAGAGGTGGGGAATCATCTCCCATACAGCCAGCAGCCCCACCCGCCCACGCAAGGGGCGTCCTTATTGCAAAGCTGGGAGACCGTGCCCAGGCCTCTGTGAGTAAACGTGAGCTGAGCCCCAGGCCAGATGCTGCTGAACTGTTCCCACCCTTCCCAGCTGAAACACCTGAATATGTACAAGGGCTTGAAAGCCTAGAGGGAGGGCCGTGGAGCCACACCAGCGACGGCACGCAGGCCAACTTGGTGCCTGCAGGTCAGCCAGGATGGTCCTGGCCACGGGCGCTCTTCTGGAAGCTTTCCATTGCCCTGCCTGAGATACCCCTCCTGTCCCGGCCCCCACTCCTTTTTTTCCTTCCTCACCTCAGCCCGGAGAGATATTCCAGTGGAAGTTATGGGTGACACATCCTCTCCTTTACAGGTGGCAGCCTGGCAACTCCTGCCGAAAGTCCAGCAGAGCCCCACTCACACCCGGCCACCCACAAAGCCGTGGACCCTCCCACCCTCCCACCAGCACAGCCCCGAGACTGCTGACGGGGCAGAGAATATGGAGTCAGGCACAGCTGCAGGGGCTATTGCTGCCTGGAGTGCTGTTTATATTGACCTCAACCCAGGCACACGTGGGGAGGGCTTGCCGGCAGGGTCAGGCTGCCCAGGGCAGCTAATCCTCAGCCCTCAGGGAATCACATTGCAGAAAATGGACCTCGCTAAGACAGAATATTCGCCAAGGAAAAAAAGGACACAATGCCATTTGCAGCACCGTAGATGAGTCTCGAGGTAATCACGTGACTTGGAGTAAGTCAGAAAGTGAAAGACACATATCGTATCATATCACTTATAGGTGTTACCTATAAATTGATACCAGGGCAGATATTTCCACGGAGAAGGGCAGTCACAGATTCATTAAACAAACTTATGGTTCACCAAAGGAAAGGTGTGAGGATTGAATTCATTACGATATTGGGGTTAACAGACATATACAAACACAGTAGACGTATAGAATCACCAAAGACCTACGGAGTACCAAGAGAAGACTACTCAACATTCTGTCATAACGTACATGGGAAAAGGATCCCAGGAAGAACAGACATATGTATATGTGTAAAAGAACCACCTCTTGCACACCTACAACAAGCTAAACGTTGTACTCAAACTTGCTGTAATAAAAAATAAAAGATTAAATTAAAAACAAGAACAAGAAGTAGTGAGACACACTTGAGGGGCTTTCTCCTGGCACATTCCGTTCTACATGCCAATCTAGAACGCGACTTCCATTGAGGCTCTGCTGCCCTAGTAACCAGATTTGGTAAGGGAGAACTGCTGCCACCTTGTGGCCGTTTCTCACAACTGCAGCTTTAATCCCAGCGCTAATGGTCAGTGGATATTCCAAATCATTACCGGCCTGTAAATGACACCTGCCCTGAAAACAAATCCTGGGGTCATATATCGACCAAAAAATTCAAAAGACGTCCATATTTCAAAACGACAGTTTCAAGAGGCATATTTCACGCACATTAGTGTTCTGCTTCTTTTGCTTTCTTTCTTTCTTTGTTAAAAAAACGGGAATGGAAAAAGGCAACCCTCAGAATGGGCGAAAACGTTCACAAACGAATCAATGGACAAAGGTTTAATCTCCAATATATATAGACAGCTCATGCAGCTTAATATTAATAAAACAAACAACCCAATACAAAAATGGGCAGAAGATCTAAAGAGACGTTTCTTCAAAGAAGTCACAGAGATGGCCAAGACGCACATGAGAAGCTGCTCAACATCACTAATTATTAGAGAAATGCAAATCAAAACTACAATGAGGTAAGACCTCACACCTGTTAGAATCGGCATCATCAGATAATGTACAAACAACAAATTCTGGGGAGGGTGTGGACAAAAGGAACCCTCTTCCGCTATTGGTGGGAATGTAAATTGATACAGTCACTATGGAGAACAGTATGGAGGTTCCTTTAAAAAACTAAAAAGAGAATTACCATAGGATCCAGCAATCCCACTTCTGGGCATATACCCAGAGAAAACCATAAATCACAAAGACACATTCACCACAATGTTCATTGCAGCACTATTTACAATAGCCAGGTAATGGAAGCAACCTAAATGCCCACAGACAGACGAATGGATAAAGATGTGGTACATATATAAAATGGAATATTACTCAGCCATAAAAAGGAATGAAACTGGGTCATTTGTAGAGAAGTTGATGGATCTAGAGACTGTCATACAGAGTGAAGTAAGTCAGAAAGAGAAAAACAAATATTGTATACTAATGCCTATATGTGGAACCTAGAAAAATGGTACAGATGAACTGGTTTGCAGGGCAGAAATAGAGACACAGAGGTAGAGAACAGACGTATGGACACAAAGTGGGGGAAGCCATGGGGTGGTGGTGGTGGGATGAGTTGGGAGATTGGGATTGACCTGTATACATGTATATGCATAAAATAGATAACTAATAATAACCTACTGTATAAAAAAATAAACAAAATTAAATTTCAAAATTTTTAAAAATAAAATGTAAAACTAAAACAGAAAAAAAGTTCTTCCATTCACACTGATGTATATATAACCATGAATTATTTCCATGCTTATATCTATAAATACATAAAAGAGGAATAAAATCTAACTTGAACCAAAAAAGAAAAAAAAAAAAAACTGAACCTAACAGTTATACAGAGGAAAACACTACCAAGGCACTTGCTCCAGTGGTAAACAATTCTGAAATTGGTCAGAGGTGGGGAATCATCTCCCATACAGCCAGCAGCCCCACCCGCCCACGCAAGGAGCATCCTTATTGCAAAGCTGGGAGACCGTGCCCAGGCCTCTGTGAGTAAACGTGAGCTGAGCCCCAGGCCAGATGCTGCTGAACTGTTCCCACCCTTCCCAGGTGAAACACCTGAATATGTACAAGGGCTTGAAAGCCTAGAGGGAGGGCCGTGGAGCCACACCAGCGACGGCACGCAGGCCAACTTGGTGCCTGCAGGTCAGCCAGGATGGTCCTGGCCACGGGCGCTCTTCTGGAAGCTTTCCATTGCCCTGCCTGAGATACCCCTCCTGTCCCGGCCCCCACTCCTTTTTTTCCTTCCTCACCTCAGCCCGGAGAGATATTCCAGTGGAAGTTATGGGTGACACATCCTCTCCTTTACAGGTGGCAGCCTGGCAACTCCTGCCGAAAGTCCAGCAGAGCCCCACTCACACCCGGCCACCCACAAAGCCGTGGACCCTCCCACCCTCCCACCAGCACAGCCCCGAGACTGCTGACGGGGCAGAGAATATGGAGTCAGGCACAGCTGCAGGGGCTATTGCTGCCTGGAGTGCTGTTTATATTGACCTCAACCCAGGCACACCTGGGGAGGGCTTGCCGGCAGGGTCAGGCTGCCCAGGGCAGCTAATGCTCAGCCCTCAGGGAATCACATTGCAGAAAATGGACCTCGCTAAGACAGAATATTCGCCAAGGAAAAAAAGGACACAATGCCATTTGCAGCACCGTAGATGAGTCTCGAGGTAATCACGTGACTTGGAGTAAGTCAGAAAGTGAAAGACACATATCGTATCATATCACTTATAGGTGTTACCTATAAATTGATACCAGGGCAGATATTTCCACGGAGAAGGGCAATCACAGATTCATTAAAGAAACTTATGGTTCACCAAAGGAAAGGTGTGAGGATTGAATTCATTACGATATTGGGGTTAACAGACATATACAAACACAGTAGACGTATAGAATCACCAAAGACCTACGGAGTACCAAGAGAAGACTACTCAACATTCTGTCATAACGTACATGGGAAAAGGATCCCAGGAAGAACAGACATATGTATATGTGTAAAAGAACCACCTCTTGCACACCTACAACAAGCTAAACGTTGTACTCAAACTTGCTGTAATAAAAAATAAAAGATTAAATTAAAAACAAGAACAAGAAGTAGTGAGACACACTTGAGGGGCTTTCTCCTGGCACATTCCGTTCTACATGCCAATCTAGAACGCGACTTCCATTGAGGCTCTGCTGCCCTAGTAACCAGATTTGGTAAGGGAGAACTGCTGCCACCTTGTGGCCGTTTCTCACAACTGCAGCTTTAATCCCAGCGCTAATGGTCAGTGGATATTCCAAATCATTACCGGCCTGTAAATGACACCTGCCCTGAAAACAAATCCTGGGGTCATATATCGACCAAAAAATTCAAAAGACGTCCATATTTCAAAACGACAGTTTCAAGAGGCATATTTCACGCACATTAGTGTTCTGCTTCTTTTGCTTTCTTTCTTTCTTTGTTAAAAAAACGGGAATGGAAAAAGGCAACCCTCAGAATGGGCGAAAACGTTCACAAACGAATCAATGGACAAAGGTTTAATCTCCAATATATATAGACAGCTCATGCAGCTTAATATTAATAAAACAAACAACCCAATACAAAAATGGGCAGAAGATCTAAAGAGACGTTTCTTCAAAGAAGTCACAGAGATGGCCAAGACGCACATGAGAAGCTGCTCAACATCACTAATTATTAGAGAAATGCAAATCAAAACTACAATGAGGTAAGACCTCACACCTGTTAGAATCGGCATCATCAGATAATGTACAAACAACAAATTCTGGGGAGGGTGTGGACAAAAGGAACCCTCTTCCGCTATTGGTGGGAATGTAAATTGATACAGTCACTATGGAGAACAGTATGGAGGTTCCTTTAAAAAACTAAAAAGAGAATTACCATAGGATCCAGCAATCCCACTTCTGGGCATATACCCAGAGAAAACCATAAATCACAAAGACACATTCACCACAATGTTCATTGCAGCACTATTTACAATAGCCAGGTAATGGAAGCAACCTAAATGCCCACAGACAGACGAATGGATAAAGATGTGGTACATATATAAAATGGAATATTACTCAGCCATAAAAAGGAATGAACCTGGGTCATTTGTAGAGAAGTTGATGGATCTAGAGACTGTCATACAGAGTGAAGTAAGTCAGAAAGAGAAAAACAAATATTGTATACTAATGCCTATATGTGGAACCTAGAAAAATGGTACAGATGAACTGGTTTGCAGGGCAGAAATAGAGACACAGAGGTAGAGAACAGACGTATGGACACAAAGTGGGGGAAGCCATGGGGTGGTGGTGGTGGGATGAGTTGGGAGATTGGGATTGACCTGTATACATGTATATGCATAAAATAGATAACTAATAATAACCTACTGTATAAAAAAATAAACAAAATTAAATTTCAAAATTTTTAAAAATAAAATGTAAAAATAAAACAGAAAAAAAGTTCTTCCATTCACACTGATGTATATATAACAATGAATTATTTCCATGCTTATATCTATAAATACATAAAAGAGGAATAAAATCTAACTTGAACCAAAAAAGAAAAAAAAAAAAAAACTGAACCTAACAGTTATACAGAGGAAAACACTACCAAGGCACTTGCTCCAGTGGTAAACAATTCTGAAATTGGTCAGAGGTGGGGAATCATCTCCCATACAGCCAGCAGCCCCACCCGCCCACGCAAGGAGCGTCCTTATTGCAAAGCTGGGAGACCGTGCCCAGGCCTCTGTGAGTAAAGGTGAGCTGAGCCCCAGGCCAGATGCTGCTGAACTGTTCCCACCCTTCCCAGGTGAAACACCTGAATATGTACAAGGGCTTGAAAGCCTAGAGGGAGGGCCGTGGAGCCACACCAGCGACGGCACGCAGGCCAACTTGGTGCCTGCAGGTCAGCCAGGATGGTCCTGGCCACGGGCGCTCTTCTGGAAGCTTTCCATTGCCCTGCCTGAGATACCCCTCCTGTCCCGGCCCCCACTCCTTTTTTTCCTTCCTCACCTCAGCCCGGAGAGATATTCCAGTGGAAGTTATGGGTGACACATCCTCTCCTTTACAGGTGGCAGCCTGGCAACTCCTGCCGAAAGTCCAGCAGAGCCCCACTCACACCGGGCCACCCACAAAGCCGTGGACCCTCCCACCCTCCCACCAGCACAGCCCCGAGACTGCTGACGGGGCAGAGAATATGGAGTCAGGCACAGCTGCAGGGGCTATTGCTGCCTGGAGTGCTGTTTATATTGACCTCAACCCAGGCACACGTGGGGAGGGCTTGCCGGCAGGGTCAGGCTGCCCAGGGCAGCTAATGCTCAGCCCTCAGGGAATCACATTGCAGAAAATGGGCCTCGCTAAGACAGAATATTCGCCAAGGAAAAAAAGGACACAATGCCATTTGCAGCACCGTAGATGAGTCTCGAGGTAATCACGTGACTTGGAGTAAGTCAGAAAGTGAAAGACACATATCGTATCATATCACTTATAGGTGTTACCTATAAATTGATACCAGGGCAGATATTTCCACGGAGAAGGGCAGTCACAGATTCATTAAACAAACTTATGGTTCACCAAAGGAAAGGTGTGAGGATTGAATTCATTACGATATTGGGGTTAACAGACATATACAAACACAGTAGACGTATAGAATCACCAAAGACCTACGGAGTACCAAGAGAAGACTACTCAACATTCTGTCATAACGTACATGGGAAAAGGATCCCAGGAAGAACAGACATATGTATATGTGTAAAAGAACCACCTCTTGCACACCTACAACAAGCTAAACGTTGTACTCAAACTTGCTGTAATAAAAAATAAAAGATTAAATTAAAAACAAGAACAAGAAGTAGTGAGACACACTTGAGGGGCTTTCTCCTGGCACATTCCGTTCTACATGCCAATCTAGAACGCGACTTCCATTGAGGCTCTGCTGCCCTAGTAACCAGATTTGGTAAGGGAGAACTGCTGCCACCTTGTGGCCGTTTCTCACAACTGCAGCTTTAATCCCAGCGCTAATGGTCAGTGGATATTCCAAATCATTACCGGCCTGTAAATGACACCTGCCCTGAAAACAAATCCTGGGGTCATATATCGACCAAAAAATTCAAAAGACGTCCATATTTCAAAACGACAGTTTCAAGAGGCATATTTCACGCACATTAGTGTTCTGCTTCTTTTGCTTTCTTTCTTTCTTTGTTAAAAAAACGGGAATGGAAAAAGGCAACCCTCAGAATGGGCGAAAACGTTCACAAACGAATCAATGGACAAAGGTTTAATCTCCAATATATATAGACAGCTCATGCAGCTTAATATTAATAAAACAAACAACCCAATACAAAAATGGGCAGAAGATCTAAAGAGACGTTTCTTCAAAGAAGTCACAGAGATGGCCAAGACGCACATGAGAAGCTGCTCAACATCACTAATTATTAGAGAAATGCAAATCAAAACTACAATGAGGTAAGACCTCACACCTGTTAGAATCGGCATCATCAGATAATGTACAAACAACAAATTCTGGGGAGGGTGTGGACAAAAGGAACCCTCTTCCGCTATTGGTGGGAATGTAAATTGATACAGTCACTATGGAGAACAGTATGGAGGTTCCTTTAAAAAACTAAAAAGAGAATTACCATAGGATCCAGCAATCCCACTTCTGGGCATATACCCAGAGAAAACCATAAATCACAAAGACACATTCACCACAATGTTCATTGCAGCACTATTTACAATAGCCAGGTAATGGAAGCAACCTAAATGCCCACAGACAGACGAATGGATAAAGATGTGGTACATATATAAAATGGAATATTACTCAGCCATAAAAAGGAATGAAACTGGGTCATTTGTAGAGAAGTTGATGGATCTAGAGACTGTCATACAGAGTGAAGTAAGTCAGAAAGAGAAAAACAAATATTGTATACTAATGCCTATATGTGGAACCTAGAAAAATGGTACAGATGAACTGGTTTGCAGGGCAGAAATAGAGACACAGAGGTAGAGAACAGACGTATGGACACAAAGTGGGGGAAGCCATGGGGTGGTGGTGGTGGGATGAGTTGGGAGATTGGGATTGACCTGTATACATGTATATGCATAAAATAGATAACTAATAATAACCTACTGTATAAAAAAATAAACAAAATTAAATTTCAAAATTTTTAAAAATAAAATGTAAAAATAAAACAGAAAAAAAGTTCTTCCATTCACACTGATGTATATATAACAATGAATTATTTCCATGCTTATATCTATAAATACATAAAAGAGGAATAAAATCTAACTTGAACCAAAAAAGAAAAAAAAAAAAAAACTGAACCTAACAGTTATACAGAGGAAAACACTACCAAGGCACTTGCTCCAGTGGTAAACAATTCTGAAATTGGTCAGAGGTGGGGAATCATCTCCCATACAGCCAGCAGCCCCACCCGCCCACGCAAGGAGCGTCCTTATTGCAAAGCTGGGAGACCGTGCCCAGGCCTCTGTGAGTAAAGGTGAGCTGAGCCCCAGGCCAGATGCTGCTGAACTGTTCCCACCCTTCCCAGGTGAAACACCTGAATATGTACAAGGGCTTGAAAGCCTAGAGGGAGGGCCGTGGAGCCACACCAGCGACGGCACGCAGGCCAACTTGGTGCCTGCAGGTCAGCCAGGATGGTCCTGGCCACGGGCGCTCTTCTGGAAGCTTTCCATTGCCCTGCCTGAGATACCCCTCCTGTCCCGGCCCCCACTCCTTTTTTTCCTTCCTCACCTCAGCCCGGAGAGATATTCCAGTGGAAGTTATGGGTGACACATCCTCTCCTTTACAGGTGGCAGCCTGGCAACTCCTGCCGAAAGTCCAGCAGAGCCCCACTCACACCGGGCCACCCACAAAGCCGTGGACCCTCCCACCCTCCCACCAGCACAGCCCCGAGACTGCTGACGGGGCAGAGAATATGGAGTCAGGCACAGCTGCAGGGGCTATTGCTGCCTGGAGTGCTGTTTATATTGACCTCAACCCAGGCACACCTGGGGAGGGCTTGCCGGCAGGGTCAGGCTGCCCAGGGCAGCTAATGCTCAGCCCTCAGGGAATCACATTGCAGAAAATGGGCCTCGCTAAGACAGAATATTCGCCAAGGAAAAAAAGGACACAATGCCATTTGCAGCACCGTAGATGAGTCTCGAGGTAATCACGTGACTTGGAGTAAGTCAGAAAGTGAAAGACACATATCGTATCATATCACTTATAGGTGTTACCTATAAATTGATACCAGGGCAGATATTTCCACGGAGAAGGGCAGTCACAGATTCATTAAACAAACTTATGGTTCACCAAAGGAAAGGTGTGAGGATTGAATTCATTACGATATTGGGGTTAACAGACATATACAAACACAGTAGACGTATAGAATCACCAAAGACCTACGGAGTACCAAGAGAAGACTACTCAACATTCTGTCATAACGTACATGGGAAAAGGATCCCAGGAAGAACAGACATATGTATATGTGTAAAAGAACCACCTCTTGCACACCTACAACAAGCTAAACGTTGTACTCAAACTTGCTGTAATAAAAAATAAAAGATTAAATTAAAAACAAGAACAAGAAGTAGTGAGACACACTTGAGGGGCTTTCTCCTGGCACATTCCGTTCTACATGCCAATCTAGAACGCGACTTCCATTGAGGCTCTGCTGCCCTAGTAACCAGATTTGGTAAGGGAGAACTGCTGCCACCTTGTGGCCGTTTCTCACAACTGCAGCTTTAATCCCAGCGCTAATGGTCAGTGGATATTCCAAATCATTACCGGCCTGTAAATGACACCTGCCCTGAAAACAAATCCTGGGGTCATATATCGACCAAAAAATTCAAAAGACGTCCATATTTCAAAACGACAGTTTCAAGAGGCATATTTCACGCACATTAGTGTTCTGCTTCTTTTGCTTTCTTTCTTTCTTTGTTAAAAAAACGGGAATGGAAAAAGGCAACCCTCAGAATGGGCGAAAACGTTCACAAACGAATCAATGGACAAAGGTTTAATCTCCAATATATATAGACAGCTCATGCAGCTTAATATTAATAAAACAAACAACCCAATACAAAAATGGGCAGAAGATCTAAAGAGACGTTTCTTCAAAGAAGTCACAGAGATGGCCAAGACGCACATGAGAAGCTGCTCAACATCACTAATTATTAGAGAAATGCAAATCAAAACTACAATGAGGTAAGACCTCACACCTGTTAGAATCGGCATCATCAGATAATGTACAAACAACAAATTCTGGGGAGGGTGTGGACAAAAGGAACCCTCTTCCGCTATTGGTGGGAATGTAAATTGATACAGTCACTATGGAGAACAGTATGGAGGTTCCTTTAAAAAACTAAAAAGAGAATTACCATAGGATCCAGCAATCCCACTTCTGGGCATATACCCAGAGAAAACCATAAATCACAAAGACACATTCACCACAATGTTCATTGCAGCACTATTTACAATAGCCAGGTAATGGAAGCAACCTAAATGCCCACAGACAGACGAATGGATAAAGATGTGGTACATATATAAAATGGAATATTACTCAGCCATAAAAAGGAATGAACCTGGGTCATTTGTAGAGAAGTTGATGGATCTAGAGACTGTCATACAGAGTGAAGTAAGTCAGAAAGAGAAAAACAAATATTGTATACTAATGCCTATATGTGGAACCTAGAAAAATGGTACAGATGAACTGGTTTGCAGGGCAGAAATAGAGACACAGAGGTAGAGAACAGACGTATGGACACAAAGTGGGGGAAGCCATGGGGTGGTGGTGGTGGGATGAGTTGGGAGATTGGGATTGACCTGTATACATGTATATGCATAAAATAGATAACTAATAATAACCTACTGTATAAAAAAATAAACAAAATTAAATTTCAAAATTTTTAAAAATAAAATGTAAAAATAAAACAGAAAAAAAGTTCTTCCATTCACACTGATGTATATATAACAATGAATTATTTCCATGCTTATATCTATAAATACATAAAAGAGGAATAAAATCTAACTTGAACCAAAAAAGAAAAAAAAAAAAAAACTGAACCTAACAGTTATACAGAGGAAAACACTACCAAGGCACTTGCTCCAGTGGTAAACAATTCTGAAATTGGTCAGAGGTGGGGAATCATCTCCCATACAGCCAGCAGCCCCACCCGCCCACGCAAGGAGCGTCCTTATTGCAAAGCTGGGAGACCGTGCCCAGGCCTCTGTGAGTAAAGGTGAGCTGAGCCCCAGGCCAGATGCTGCTGAACTGTTCCCACCCTTCCCAGGTGAAACACCTGAATATGTACAAGGGCTTGAAAGCCTAGAGGGAGGGCCGTGGAGCCACACCAGCGACGGCACGCAGGCCAACTTGGTGCCTGCAGGTCAGCCAGGATGGTCCTGGCCACGGGCGCTCTTCTGGAAGCTTTCCATTGCCCTGCCTGAGATACCCCTCCTGTCCCGGCCCCCACTCCTTTTTTTCCTTCCTCACCTCAGCCCGGAGAGATATTCCAGTGGAAGTTATGGGTGACACATCCTCTCCTTTACAGGTGGCAGCCTGGCAACTCCTGCCGAAAGTCCAGCAGAGCCCCACTCACACCGGGCCACCCACAAAGCCGTGGACCCTCCCACCCTCCCACCAGCACAGCCCCGAGACTGCTGACGGGGCAGAGAATATGGAGTCAGGCACAGCTGCAGGGGCTATTGCTGCCTGGAGTGCTGTTTATATTGACCTCAACCCAGGCACACGTGGGGAGGGCTTGCCGGCAGGGTCAGGCTGCCCAGGGCAGCTAATGCTCAGCCCTCAGGGAATCACATTGCAGAAAATGGGCCTCGCTAAGACAGAATATTCGCCAAGGAAAAAAAGGACACAATGCCATTTGCAGCACCGTAGATGAGTCTCGAGGTAATCACGTGACTTGGAGTAAGTCAGAAAGTGAAAGACACATATCGTATCATATCACTTATAGGTGTTACCTATAAATTGATACCAGGGCAGATATTTCCACGGAGAAGGGCAGTCACAGATTCATTAAACAAACTTATGGTTCACCAAAGGAAAGGTGTGAGGATTGAATTCATTACGATATTGGGGTTAACAGACATATACAAACACAGTAGACGTATAGAATCACCAAAGACCTACGGAGTACCAAGAGAAGACTACTCAACATTCTGTCATAACGTACATGGGAAAAGGATCCCAGGAAGAACAGACATATGTATATGTGTAAAAGAACCACCTCTTGCACACCTACAACAAGCTAAACGTTGTACTCAAACTTGCTGTAATAAAAAATAAAAGATTAAATTAAAAACAAGAACAAGAAGTAGTGAGACACACTTGAGGGGCTTTCTCCTGGCACATTCCGTTCTACATGCCAATCTAGAACGCGACTTCCATTGAGGCTCTGCTGCCCTAGTAACCAGATTTGGTAAGGGAGAACTGCTGCCACCTTGTGGCCGTTTCTCACAACTGCAGCTTTAATCCCAGCGCTAATGGTCAGTGGATATTCCAAATCATTACCGGCCTGTAAATGACACCTGCCCTGAAAACAAATCCTGGGGTCATATATCGACCAAAAAATTCAAAAGACGTCCATATTTCAAAACGACAGTTTCAAGAGGCATATTTCACGCACATTAGTGTTCTGCTTCTTTTGCTTTCTTTCTTTCTTTGTTAAAAAAACGGGAATGGAAAAAGGCAACCCTCAGAATGGGCGAAAACGTTCACAAACGAATCAATGGACAAAGGTTTAATCTCCAATATATATAGACAGCTCATGCAGCTTAATATTAATAAAACAAACAACCCAATACAAAAATGGGCAGAAGATCTAAAGAGACGTTTCTTCAAAGAAGTCACAGAGATGGCCAAGACGCACATGAGAAGCTGCTCAACATCACTAATTATTAGAGAAATGCAAATCAAAACTACAATGAGGTAAGACCTCACACCTGTTAGAATCGGCATCATCAGATAATGTACAAACAACAAATTCTGGGGAGGGTGTGGACAAAAGGAACCCTCTTCCGCTATTGGTGGGAATGTAAATTGATACAGTCACTATGGAGAACAGTATGGAGGTTCCTTTAAAAAACTAAAAAGAGAATTACCATAGGATCCAGCAATCCCACTTCTGGGCATATACCCAGAGAAAACCATAAATCACAAAGACACATTCACCACAATGTTCATTGCAGCACTATTTACAATAGCCAGGTAATGGAAGCAACCTAAATGCCCACAGACAGACGAATGGATAAAGATGTGGTACTTATATAAAATGGAATATTACTCAGCCATAAAAAGGAATGAAACTGGGTCATTTGTAGAGAAGTTGATGGATCTAGAGACTGTCATACAGAGTGAAGTAAGTCAGAAAGAGAAAAACAAATATTGTATACTAATGCCTATATGTGGAACCTAGAAAAATGGTACAGATGAACTGGTTTGCAGGGCAGAAATAGAGACACAGAGGTAGAGAACAGACGTATGGACAAAAAAGTGGGGGAAGCCATGGGGTGGTGGTGGTGGGATGAGTTGGGAGATTGGGATTGACCTGTATACATGTATATGCATAAAATAGATAACTAATAATAACCTACTGTATAAAAAAATAAACAAAATTAAATTTCAAAATTTTTAAAAATAAAATGTAAAAATAAAACAGAAAAAAAGTTCTTCCATTCACACTGATGTATATATAACCATGAATTATTTCCATGCTTATATCTATAAATACATAAAAGAGGAATAAAATCTAACTTGAACCAAAAAAGAAAAAAAAAAAAAACTGAACCTAACAGTTATACAGAGGAAAACACTACCAAGGCACTTGCTCCAGTGGTAAACAATTCTGAAATTGGTCAGAGGTGGGGAATCATCTCCCATACAGCCAGCAGCCCCACCCGCCCACGCAAGGAGCGTCCTTATTGCAAAGCTGGGAGACCGTGCCCAGGCCTCTGTGAGTAAAGGTGAGCTGAGCCCCAGGCCAGATGCTGCTGAACTGTTCCCACCCTTCCCAGGTGAAACACCTGAATATGTACAAGGGCTTGAAAGCCTAGAGGGAGGGCCGTGGAGCCACACCAGCGACGGCACGCAGGCCAACTTGGTGCCTGCAGGTCAGCCAGGATGGTCCTGGCCACGGGCGCTCTTCTGGAAGCTTTCCATTGCCCTGCCTGAGATACCCCTCCTGTCCCGGCCCCCACTCCTTTTTTTCCTTCCTCACCTCAGCCCGGAGAGATATTCCAGTGGAAGTTATGGGTGACACATCCTCTCCTTTACAGGTGGCAGCCTGGCAACTCCTGCCGAAAGTCCAGCAGAGCCCCACTCACACCGGGCCACCCACAAAGCCGTGGACCCTCCCACCCTCCCACCAGCACAGCCCCGAGACTGCTGACGGGGCAGAGAATATGGAGTCAGGCACAGCTGCAGGGGCTATTGCTGCCTGGAGTGCTGTTTATATTGACCTCAACCCAGGCACACGTGGGGAGGGCTTGCCGGCAGGGTCAGGCTGCCCAGGGCAGCTAATCCTCAGCCCTCAGGGAATCACATTGCAGAAAATGGGCCTCGCTAAGACAGAATATTCGCCAAGGAAAAAAAGGACACAATGCCATTTGCAGCACCGTAGATGAGTCTCGAGGTAATCACGTGACTTGGAGTAAGTCAGAAAGTGAAAGACACATATCGTATCATATCACTTATAGGTGTTACCTATAAATTGATACCAGGGCAGATATTTCCACGGAGAAGGGCAGTCACAGATTCATTAAACAAACTTATGGTTCACCAAAGGAAAGGTGTGAGGATTGAATTCATTACGATATTGGGGTTAACAGACATATACAAACACAGTAGACGTATAGAATCACCAAAGACCTACGGAGTACCAAGAGAAGACTACTCAACATTCTGTCATAACGTACATGGGAAAAGGATCCCAGGAAGAACAGACATATGTATATGTGTAAAAGAACCACCTCTTGCACACCTACAACAAGCTAAACGTTGTACTCAAACTTGCTGTAATAAAAAATAAAAGATTAAATTAAAAACAAGAACAAGAAGTAGTGAGACACACTTGAGGGGCTTTCTCCTGGCACATTCCGTTCTACATGCCAATCTAGAACGCGACTTCCATTGAGGCTCTGCTGCCCTAGTAACCAGATTTGGTAAGGGAGAACTGCTGCCACCTTGTGGCCGTTTCTCACAACTGCAGCTTTAATCCCAGCGCTAATGGTCAGTGGATATTCCAAATCATTACCGGCCTGTAAATGACACCTGCCCTGAAAACAAATCCTGGGGTCATATATCGACCAAAAAATTCAAAAGACGTCCATATTTCAAAACGACAGTTTCAAGAGGCATATTTCACGCACATTAGTGTTCTGCTTCTTTTGCTTTCTTTCTTTCTTTGTTAAAAAAACGGGAATGGAAAAAGGCAACCCTCAGAATGGGCGAAAACGTTCACAAACGAATCAATGGACAAAGGTTTAATCTCCAATATATATAGACAGCTCATGCAGCTTAATATTAATAAAACAAACAACCCAATACAAAAATGGGCAGAAGATCTAAAGAGACGTTTCTTCAAAGAAGTCACAGAGATGGCCAAGACGCACATGAGAAGCTGCTCAACATCACTAATTATTAGAGAAATGCAAATCAAAACTACAATGAGGTAAGACCTCACACCTGTTAGAATCGGCATCATCAGATAATGTACAAACAACAAATTCTGGGGAGGGTGTGGACAAAAGGAACCCTCTTCCGCTATTGGTGGGAATGTAAATTGATACAGTCACTATGGAGAACAGTATGGAGGTTCCTTTAAAAAACTAAAAAGAGAATTACCATAGGATCCAGCAATCCCACTTCTGGGCATATACCCAGAGAAAACCATAAATCACAAAGACACATTCACCACAATGTTCATTGCAGCACTATTTACAATAGCCAGGTAATGGAAGCAACCTAAATGCCCACAGACAGACGAATGGATAAAGATGTGGTACTTATATAAAATGGAATATTACTCAGCCATAAAAAGGAATGAAACTGGGTCATTTGTAGAGAAGTTGATGGATCTAGAGACTGTCATACAGAGTGAAGTAAGTCAGAAAGAGAAAAACAAATATTGTATACTAATGCCTATATGTGGAACCTAGAAAAATGGTACAGATGAACTGGTTTGCAGGGCAGAAATAGAGACACAGAGGTAGAGAACAGACGTATGGACAAAAAAGTGGGGGAAGCCATGGGGTGGTGGTGGTGGGATGAGTTGGGAGATTGGGATTGACCTGTATACATGTATATGCATAAAATAGATAACTAATAATAACCTACTGTATAAAAAAATAAACAAAATTAAATTTCAAAATTTTTAAAAATAAAATGTAAAAATAAAACAGAAAAAAAGTTCTTCCATTCACACTGATGTATATATAACCATGAATTATTTCCATGCTTATATCTATAAATACATAAAAGAGGAATAAAATCTAACTTGAACCAAAAAAGAAAAAAAAAAAAAAACTGAACCTAACAGTTATACAGAGGAAAACACTACCAAGGCACTTGCTCCAGTGGTAAACAATTCTGAAATTGGTCAGAGGTGGGGAATCATCTCCCATACAGCCAGCAGCCCCACCCGCCCACGCAAGGAGCGTCCTTATTGCAAAGCTGGGAGACCGTGCCCAGGCCTCTGTGAGTAAAGGTGAGCTGAGCCCCAGGCCAGATGCTGCTGAACTGTTCCCACCCTTCCCAGGTGAAACACCTGAATATGTACAAGGGCTTGAAAGCCTAGAGGGAGGGCCGTGGAGCCACACCAGCGACGGCACGCAGGCCAACTTGGTGCCTGCAGGTCAGCCAGGATGGTCCTGGCCACGGGCGCTCTTCTGGAAGCTTTCCATTGCCCTGCCTGAGATACCCCTCCTGTCCCGGCCCCCACTCCTTTTTTTCCTTCCTCACCTCAGCCCGGAGAGATATTCCAGTGGAAGTTATGGGTGACACATCCTCTCCTTTACAGGTGGCAGCCTGGCAACTCCTGCCGAAAGTCCAGCAGAGCCCCACTCACACCGGGCCACCCACAAAGCCGTGGACCCTCCCACCCTCCCACCAGCACAGCCCCGAGACTGCTGACGGGGCAGAGAATATGGAGTCAGGCACAGCTGCAGGGGCTATTGCTGCCTGGAGTGCTGTTTATATTGACCTCAACCCAGGCACACCTGGGGAGGGCTTGCCGGCAGGGTCAGGCTGCCCAGGGCAGCTAATCCTCAGCCCTCAGGGAATCACATTGCAGAAAATGGGCCTCGCTAAGACAGAATATTCGCCAAGGAAAAAAAGGACACAATGCCATTTGCAGCACCGTAGATGAGTCTCGAGGTAATCACGTGACTTGGAGTAAGTCAGAAAGTGAAAGACACATATCGTATCATATCACTTATAGGTGTTACCTATAAATTGATACCAGGGCAGATATTTCCACGGAGAAGGGCAGTCACAGATTCATTAAAGAAACTTATGGTTCACCAAAGGAAAGGTGTGAGGATTGAATTCATTACGATATTGGGGTTAACAGACATATACAAACACAGTAGACGTATAGAATCACCAAAGACCTACGGAGTACCAAGAGAAGACTACTCAACATTCTGTCATAACGTACATGGGAAAAGGATCCCAGGAAGAACAGACATATGTATATGTGTAAAAGAACCACCTCTTGCACACCTACAACAAGCTAAACGTTGTACTCAAACTTGCTGTAATAAAAAATAAAAGATTAAATTAAAAACAAGAACAAGAAGTAGTGAGACACACTTGAGGGGCTTTCTCCTGGCACATTCCGTTCTACATGCCAATCTAGAACGCGACTTCCATTGAGGCTCTGCTGCCCTAGTAACCAGATTTGGTAAGGGAGAACTGCTGCCACCTTGTGGCCGTTTCTCACAACTGCAGCTTTAATCCCAGCGCTAATGGTCAGTGGATATTCCAAATCATTACCGGCCTGTAAATGACACCTGCCCTGAAAACAAATCCTGGGGTCATATATCGACCAAAAAATTCAAAAGACGTCCATATTTCAAAACGACAGTTTCAAGAGGCATATTTCACGCACATTAGTGTTCTGCTTCTTTTGCTTTCTTTCTTTCTTTGTTAAAAAAACGGGAATGGAAAAAGGCAACCCTCAGAATGGGCGAAAACGTTCACAAACGAATCAATGGACAAAGGTTTAATCTCCAATATATATAGACAGCTCATGCAGCTTAATATTAATAAAACAAACAACCCAATACAAAAATGGGCAGAAGATCTAAAGAGACGTTTCTTCAAAGAAGTCACAGAGATGGCCAAGACGCACATGAGAAGCTGCTCAACATCACTAATTATTAGAGAAATGCAAATCAAAACTACAATGAGGTAAGACCTCACACCTGTTAGAATCGGCATCATCAGATAATGTACAAACAACAAATTCTGGGGAGGGTGTGGACAAAAGGAACCCTCTTCCGCTATTGGTGGGAATGTAAATTGATACAGTCACTATGGAGAACAGTATGGAGGTTCCTTTAAAAAACTAAAAAGAGAATTACCATAGGATCCAGCAATCCCACTTCTGGGCATATACCCAGAGAAAACCATAAATCACAAAGACACATTCACCACAATGTTCATTGCAGCACTATTTACAATAGCCAGGTAATGGAAGCAACCTAAATGCCCACAGACAGACGAATGGATAAAGATGTGGTACATATATAAAATGGAATATTACTCAGCCATAAAAAGGAATGAAACTGGGTCATTTGTAGAGAAGTTGATGGATCTAGAGACTGTCATACAGAGTGAAGTAAGTCAGAAAGAGAAAAACAAATATTGTATACTAATGCCTATATGTGGAACCTAGAAAAATGGTACAGATGAACTGGTTTGCAGGGCAGAAATAGAGACACAGAGGTAGAGAACAGACGTATGGACACAAAGTGGGGGAAGCCATGGGGTGGTGGTGGTGGGATGAGTTGGGAGATTGGGATTGACCTGTATACATGTATATGCATAAAATAGATAACTAATAATAACCTACTGTATAAAAAA
Organism: Mesoplodon bidens; assembly: GCF_964165515.1. Classification (NCBI taxonomy): domain Eukaryota; kingdom Metazoa; phylum Chordata; class Mammalia; order Artiodactyla; family Ziphiidae; genus Mesoplodon; species Mesoplodon bidens. Next base: position 524,324 of record NW_027671674.1, on the reverse strand, counting down.
ATAAACAAAATTAAATTTCAAAATTTTTAAAAATAAAATGTAAAAATAAAACAGAAAAAAAGTTCTTCCATTCACACTGATGTATATATAACAATGAATTATTTCCATGCTTATATCTATAAATACATAAAAGAGGAATAAAATCTAACTTGAACCAAAAAAGAAAAAAAAAAAAAAACTGAACCTAACAGTTATACAGAGGAAAACACTACCAAGGCACTTGCTCCAGTGGTAAACAATTCTGAAATTGGTCAGAGGTGGGGAATCATCTCCCATACAGCCAGCAGCCCCACCCGCCCACGCAAGGAGCGTCCTTATTGCAAAGCTGGGAGACCGTGCCCAGGCCTCTGTGAGTAAACGTGAGCTGAGCCCCAGGCCAGATGCTGCTGAACTGTTCCCACCCTTCCCAGGTGAAACACCTGAATATGTACAAGGGCTTGAAAGCCTAGAGGGAGGGCCGTGGAGCCACACCAGCGACGGCACGCAGGCCAACTTGGTGCCTGCAGGTCAGCCAGGATGGTCCTGGCCACGGGCGCTCTTCTGGAAGCTTTCCATTGCCCTGCCTGAGATACCCCTCCTGTCCCGGCCCCCACTCCTTTTTTTCCTTCCTCACCTCAGCCCGGAGAGATATTCCAGTGGAAGTTATGGGTGACACATCCTCTCCTTTACAGGTGGCAGCCTGGCAACTCCTGCCGAAAGTCCAGCAGAGCCCCACTCACACCGGGCCACCCACAAAGCCGTGGACCCTCCCACCCTCCCACCAGCACAGCCCCGAGACTGCTGACGGGGCAGAGAATATGGAGTCAGGCACAGCTGCAGGGGCTATTGCTGCCTGGAGTGCTGTTTATATTGACCTCAACCCAGGCACACCTGGGGAGGGCTTGCCGGCAGGGTCAGGCTGCCCAGGGCAGCTAATCCTCAGCCCTCAGGGAATCACATTGCAGAAAATGGACCTCGCTAAGACAGAATATTCGCCAAGGAAAAAAAGGACACAATGCCATTTGCAGCACCGTAGATGAGTCTCGAGGTAATCACGTGACTTGGAGTAAGTCAGAAAGTGAAAGACACATATCGTATCATATCACTTATAGGTGTTACCTATAAATTGATACCAGGGCAGATATTTCCACGGAGAAGGGCAGTCACAGATTCATTAAACAAACTTATGGTTCACCAAAGGAAAGGTGTGAGGATTGAATTCATTACGATATTGGGGTTAACAGACATATACAAACACAGTAGACGTATAGAATCACCAAAGACCTACGGAGTACCAAGAGAAGACTACTCAACATTCTGTCATAACGTACATGGGAAAAGGATCCCAGGAAGAACAGACATATGTATATGTGTAAAAGAACCACCTCTTGCACACCTACAACAAGCTAAACGTTGTACTCAAACTTGCTGTAATAAAAAATAAAAGATTAAATTAAAAACAAGAACAAGAAGTAGTGAGACACACTTGAGGGGCTTTCTCCTGGCACATTCCGTTCTACATGCCAATCTAGAACGCGACTTCCATTGAGGCTCTGCTGCCCTAGTAACCAGATTTGGTAAGGGAGAACTGCTGCCACCTTGTGGCCGTTTCTCACAACTGCAGCTTTAATCCCAGCGCTAATGGTCAGTGGATATTCCAAATCATTACCGGCCTGTAAATGACACCTGCCCTGAAAACAAATCCTGGGGTCATATATCGACCAAAAAATTCAAAAGACGTCCATATTTCAAAACGACAGTTTCAAGAGGCATATTTCACGCACATTAGTGTTCTGCTTCTTTTGCTTTCTTTCTTTCTTTGTTAAAAAAACGGGAATGGAAAAAGGCAACCCTCAGAATGGGCGAAAACGTTCACAAACGAATCAATGGACAAAGGTTTAATCTCCAATATATATAGACAGCTCATGCAGCTTAATATTAATAAAACAAACAACCCAATACAAAAATGGGCAGAAGATCTAAAGAGACGTTTCTTCAAAGAAGTCACAGAGATGGCCAAGACGCACATGAGAAGCTGCTCAACATCACTAATTATTAGAGAAATGCAAATCAAAACTACAATGAGGTAAGACCTCACACCTGTTAGAATCGGCATCATCAGATAATGTACAAACAACAAATTCTGGGGAGGGTGTGGACAAAAGGAACCCTCTTCCGCTATTGGTGGGAATGTAAATTGATACAGTCACTATGGAGAACAGTATGGAGGTTCCTTTAAAAAACTAAAAAGAGAATTACCATAGGATCCAGCAATCCCACTTCTGGGCATATACCCAGAGAAAACCATAAATCACAAAGACACATTCACCACAATGTTCATTGCAGCACTATTTACAATAGCCAGGTAATGGAAGCAACCTAAATGCCCACAGACAGACGAATGGATAAAGATGTGGTACTTATATAAAATGGAATATTACTCAGCCATAAAAAGGAATGAAACTGGGTCATTTGTAGAGAAGTTGATGGATCTAGAGACTGTCATACAGAGTGAAGTAAGTCAGAAAGAGAAAAACAAATATTGTATACTAATGCCTATATGTGGAACCTAGAAAAATGGTACAGATGAACTGGTTTGCAGGGCAGAAATAGAGACACAGAGGTAGAGAACAGACGTATGGACAAAAAAGTGGGGGAAGCCATGGGGTGGTGGTGGTGGGATGAGTTGGGAGATTGGGATTGACCTGTATACATGTATATGCATAAAATAGATAACTAATAATAACCTACTGTATAAAAAAATAAACAAAATTAAATTTCAAAATTTTTAAAAATAAAATGTAAAAATAAAACAGAAAAAAAGTTCTTCCATTCACACTGATGTATATATAACAATGAATTATTTCCATGCTTATATCTATAAATACATAAAAGAGGAATAAAATCTAACTTGAACCAAAAAAGAAAAAAAAAAAAACTGAACCTAACAGTTATACAGAGGAAAACACTACCAAGGCACTTGCTCCAGTGGTAAACAATTCTGAAATTGGTCAGAGGTGGGGAATCATCTCCCATACAGCCAGCAGCCCCACCCGCCCACGCAAGGAGCGTCCTTATTGCAAAGCTGGGAGACCGTGCCCAGGCCTCTGTGAGTAAAGGTGAGCTGAGCCCCAGGCCAGATGCTGCTGAACTGTTCCCACCCTTCCCAGGTGAAACACCTGAATATGTACAAGGGCTTGAAAGCCTAGAGGGAGGGCCGTGGAGCCACACCAGCGACGGCACGCAGGCCAACTTGGTGCCTGCAGGTCAGCCAGGATGGTCCTGGCCACGGGCGCTCTTCTGGAAGCTTTCCATTGCCCTGCCTGAGATACCCCTCCTGTCCCGGCCCCCACTCCTTTTTTTCCTTCCTCACCTCAGCCCGGAGAGATATTCCAGTGGAAGTTATGGGTGACACATCCTCTCCTTTACAGGTGGCAGCCTGGCAACTCCTGCCGAAAGTCCAGCAGAGCCCCACTCACACCGGGCCACCCACAAAGCCGTGGACCCTCCCACCCTCCCACCAGCACAGCCCCGAGACTGCTGACGGGGCAGAGAATATGGAGTCAGGCACAGCTGCAGGGGCTATTGCTGCCTGGAGTGCTGTTTATATTGACCTCAACCCAGGCACACCTGGGGAGGGCTTGCCGGCAGGGTCAGGCTGCCCAGGGCAGCTAATCCTCAGCCCTCAGGGAATCACATTGCAGAAAATGGACCTCGCTAAGACAGAATATTCGCCAAGGAAAAAAAGGACACAATGCCATTTGCAGCACCGTAGATGAGTCTCGAGGTAATCACGTGACTTGGAGTAAGTCAGAAAGTGAAAGACACATATCGTATCATATCACTTATAGGTGTTACCTATAAATTGATACCAGGGCAGATATTTCCACGGAGAAGGGCAATCACAGATTCATTAAAGAAACTTATGGTTCACCAAAGGAAAGGTGTGAGGATTGAATTCATTACGATATTGGGGTTAACAGACATATACAAACACAGTAGACGTATAGAATCACCAAAGACCTACGGAGTACCAAGAGAAGACTACTCAACATTCTGTCATAACGTACATGGGAAAAGGATCCCAGGAAGAACAGACATATGTATATGTGTAAAAGAACCACCTCTTGCACACCTACAACAAGCTAAACGTTGTACTCAAACTTGCTGTAATAAAAAATAAAAGATTAAATTAAAAACAAGAACAAGAAGTAGTGAGACACACTTGAGGGGCTTTCTCCTGGCACATTCCGTTCTACATGCCAATCTAGAACGCGACTTCCATTGAGGCTCTGCTGCCCTAGTAACCAGATTTGGTAAGGGAGAACTGCTGCCACCTTGTGGCCGTTTCTCACAACTGCAGCTTTAATCCCAGCGCTAATGGTCAGTGGATATTCCAAATCATTACCGGCCTGTAAATGACACCTGCCCTGAAAACAAATCCTGGGGTCATATATCGACCAAAAAATTCAAAAGACGTCCATATTTCAAAACGACAGTTTCAAGAGGCATATTTCACGCACATTAGTGTTCTGCTTCTTTTGCTTTCTTTCTTTCTTTGTTAAAAAAACGGGAATGGAAAAAGGCAACCCTCAGAATGGGCGAAAACGTTCACAAACGAATCAATGGACAAAGGTTTAATCTCCAATATATATAAACAGCTCATGCAGCTTAATATTAATAAAACAAACAACCCAATACAAAAATGGGCAGAAGATCTAAAGAGACGTTTCTTCAAAGAAGACACAGAGATGGCCAAGACGCACATGAGAAGCTGCTCAACATCACTAATTATTAGAGAAATGCAAATCAAAACTACAATGAGGTAAGACCTCACACCTGTTAGAATCGGCATCATCAGATAATGTACAAACAACAAATTCTGGGGAGGGTGTGGACAAAAGGAACCCTCTTCCGCTATTGGTGGGAATGTAAATTGATACAGTCACTATGGAGAACAGTATGGAGGTTCCTTTAAAAAACTAAAAAGAGAATTACCATAGGATCCAGCAATCCCACTTCTGGGCATATACCCAGAGAAAACCATAAATCACAAAGACACATTCACCACAATGTTCATTGCAGCACTATTTACAATAGCCAGGTAATGGAAGCAACCTAAATGCCCACAGACAGACGAATGGATAAAGATGTGGTACATATATAAAATGGAATATTAATCAGCCATAAAAAGGAATGAAACTGGGTCATTTGTAGAGAAGTTGATGGATCTAGAGACTGTCATACAGAGTGAAGTAAGTCAGAAAGAGAAAAACAAATATTGTATACTAATGCCTATATGTGGAACCTAGAAAAATGGTACAGATGAACTGGTTTGCAGGGCAGAAATAGAGACACAGAGGTAGAGAACAGACGTATGGACACAAAGTGGGGGAAGCCATGGGGTGGTGGTCGTGGGATGAGTTGGGAGATTGGGATTGACCTGTATACATGTATATGCATAAAATAGATAACTAATAATAACCTACTGTATAAAAAAATAAACAAAATTAAATTTCAAAATTTTTAAAAATAAAATGTAAAAATAAAACAGAAAAAAAGTTCTTCCATTCACACTGATGTATATATAACAATGAATTATTTCCATGCTTATATCTATAAATACATAAAAGAGGAATAAAATCTAACTTGAACCAAAAAAGAAAAAAAAAAAAAACTGAACCTAACAGTTATACAGAGGAAAACACTACCAAGGCACTTGCTCCAGTGGTAAACAATTCTGAAATTGGTCAGAGGTGGGGAATCATCTCCCATACAGCCAGCAGCCCCACCCGCCCACGCAAGGAGCGTCCTTATTGCAAAGCTGGGAGACCGTGCCCAGGCCTCTGTGAGTAAAGGTGAGCTGAGCCCCAGGCCAGATGCTGCTGAACTGTTCCCACCCTTCCCAGGTGAAACACCTGAATATGTACAAGGGCTTGAAAGCCTAGAGGGAGGGCCGTGGAGCCACACCAGCGACGGCACGCAGGCCAACTTGGTGCCTGCAGGTCAGCCAGGATGGTCCTGGCCACGGGCGCTCTTCTGGAAGCTTTCCATTGCCCTGCCTGAGATACCCCTCCTGTCCCGGCCCCCACTCCTTTTTTTCCTTCCTCACCTCAGCCCGGAGAGATATTCCAGTGGAAGTTATGGGTGACACATCCTCTCCTTTACAGGTGGCAGCCTGGCAACTCCTGCCGAAAGTCCAGCAGAGCCCCACTCACACCGGGCCACCCACAAAGCCGTGGACCCTCCCACCCTCCCACCAGCACAGCCCCGAGACTGCTGACGGGGCAGAGAATATGGAGTCAGGCACAGCTGCAGGGGCTATTGCTGCCTGGAGTGCTGTTTATATTGACCTCAACCCAGGCACACCTGGGGAGGGCTTGCCGGCAGGGTCAGGCTGCCCAGGGCAGCTAATCCTCAGCCCTCAGGGAATCACATTGCAGAAAATGGGCCTCGCTAAGACAGAATATTCGCCAAGGAAAAAAAGGACACAATGCCATTTGCAGCACCGTAGATGAGTCTCGAGGTAATCACGTGACTTGGAGTAAGTCAGAAAGTGAAAGACACATATCGTATCATATCACTTATAGGTGTTACCTATAAATTGATACCAGGGCAGATATTTCCACGGAGAAGGGCAGTCACAGATTCATTAAACAAACTTATGGTTCACCAAAGGAAAGGTGTGAGGATTGAATTCATTACGATATTGGGGTTAACAGACATATACAAACACAGTAGACGTATAGAATCACCAAAGACCTACGGAGTACCAAGAGAAGACTACTCAACATTCTGTCATAACGTACATGGGAAAAGGATCCCAGGAAGAACAGACATATGTATATGTGTAAAAGAACCACCTCTTGCACACCTACAACAAGCTAAACGTTGTACTCAAACTTGCTGTAATAAAAAATAAAAGATTAAATTAAAAACAAGAACAAGAAGTAGTGAGACACACTTGAGGGGCTTTCTCCTGGCACATTCCGTTCTACATGCCAATCTAGAACGCGACTTCCATTGAGGCTCTGCTGCCCTAGTAACCAGATTTGGTAAGGGAGAACTGCTGCCACCTTGTGGCCGTTTCTCACAACTGCAGCTTTAATCCCAGCGCTAATGGTCAGTGGATATTCCAAATCATTACCGGCCTGTAAATGACACCTGCCCTGAAAACAAATCCTGGGGTCATATATCGACCAAAAAATTCAAAAGACGTCCATATTTCAAAACGACAGTTTCAAGAGGCATATTTCACGCACATTAGTGTTCTGCTTCTTTTGCTTTCTTTCTTTCTTTGTTAAAAAAACGGGAATGGAAAAAGGCAACCCTCAGAATGGGCGAAAACGTTCACAAACGAATCAATGGACAAAGGTTTAATCTCCAATATATATAGACAGCTCATGCAGCTTAATATTAATAAAACAAACAACCCAATACAAAAATGGGCAGAAGATCTAAAGAGACGTTTCTTCAAAGAAGTCACAGAGATGGCCAAGACGCACATGAGAAGCTGCTCAACATCACTAATTATTAGAGAAATGCAAATCAAAACTACAATGAGGTAAGACCTCACACCTGTTAGAATCGGCATCATCAGATAATGTACAAACAACAAATTCTGGGGAGGGTGTGGACAAAAGGAACCCTCTTCCGCTATTGGTGGGAATGTAAATTGATACAGTCACTATGGAGAACAGTATGGAGGTTCCTTTAAAAAACTAAAAAGAGAATTACCATAGGATCCAGCAATCCCACTTCTGGGCATATACCCAGAGAAAACCATAAATCACAAAGACACATTCACCACAATGTTCATTGCAGCACTATTTACAATAGCCAGGTAATGGAAGCAACCTAAATGCCCACAGACAGACGAATGGATAAAGATGTGGTACTTATATAAAATGGAATATTACTCAGCCATAAAAAGGAATGAAACTGGGTCATTTGTAGAGAAGTTGATGGATCTAGAGACTGTCATACAGAGTGAAGTAAGTCAGAAAGAGAAAAACAAATATTGTATACTAATGCCTATATGTGGAACCTAGAAAAATGGTACAGATGAACTGGTTTGCAGGGCAGAAATAGAGACACAGAGGTAGAGAACAGACGTATGGACACAAAGTGGGGGAAGCCATGGGGTGGTGGTGGTGGGATGAGTTGGGAGATTGGGATTGACCTGTATACATGTATATGCATAAAATAGATAACTAATAATAACCTACTGTATAAAAAAATAAACAAAATTAAATTTCAAAATTTTTAAAAATAAAATGTAAAAATAAAACAGAAAAAAAGTTCTTCCATTCACACTGATGTATATATAACAATGAATTATTTCCATGCTTATATCTATAAATACATAAAAGAGGAATAAAATCTAACTTGAACCAAAAAAGAAAAAAAAAAAACCTAAACCTAACAGTTATACAGAGGAAAACACTACCAAGGCACTTGCTCCAGTGGTAAACAATTCTGAAATTGGTCAGAGGTGGGGAATCATCTCCCATACAGCCAGCAGCCCCACCCGCCCACGCAAGGAGCGTCCTTATTGCAAAGCTGGGAGACCGTGCCCAGGCCTCTGTGAGTAAAGGTGAGCTGAGCCCCAGGCCAGATGCTGCTGAACTGTTCCCACCCTTCCCAGGTGAAACACCTGAATATGTACAAGGGCTTGAAAGCCTAGAGGGAGGGCCGTGGAGCCACACCAGCGACGGCACGCAGGCCAACTTGGTGCCTGCAGGTCAGCCAGGATGGTCCTGGCCACGGGCGCTCTTCTGGAAGCTTTCCATTGCCCTGCCTGAGATACCCCTCCTGTCCCGGCCCCCACTCCTTTTTTTCCTTCCTCACCTCAGCCCGGAGAGATATTCCAGTGGAAGTTATGGGTGACACATCCTCTTCTTTACAGGTGGCAGCCTGGCAACTCCTGCCGAAAGTCCAGCAGAGCCCCACTCACACCGGGCCACCCACAAAGCCGTGGACCCTCCCACCCTCCCACCAGCACAGCCCCGAGACTGCTGACGGGGCAGAGAATATGGAGTCAGGCACAGCTGCAGGGGCTATTGCTGCCTGGAGTGCTGTTTATATTGACCTCAACCCAGGCACACCTGGGGAGGGCTTGCCGGCAGGGTCAGGCTGCCCAGGGCAGCTAATCCTCAGCCCTCAGGGAATCACATTGCAGAAAATGGACCTCGCTAAGACAGAATATTCGCCAAGGAAAAAAAGGACACAATGCCATTTGCAGCACCGTAGATGAGTCTCGAGGTAATCACGTGACTTGGAGTAAGTCAGAAAGTGAAAGACACATATCGTATCATATCACTTATAGGTGTTACCTATAAATTGATACCAGGGCAGATATTTCCACGGAGAAGGGCAATCACAGATTCATTAAAGAAACTTATGGTTCACCAAAGGAAAGGTGTGAGGATTGAATTCATTACGATATTGGGGTTAACAGACATATACAAACACAGTAGACGTATAGAATCACCAAAGACCTACGGAGTACCAAGAGAAGACTACTCAACATTCTGTCATAACGTACATGGGAAAAGGATCCCAGGAAGAACAGACATATGTATATGTGTAAAAGAACCACCTCTTGCACACCTACAACAAGCTAAACGTTGTACTCAAACTTGCTGTAATAAAAAATAAAAGATTAAATTAAAAACAAGAACAAGAAGTAGTGAGACACACTTGAGGGGCTTTCTCCTGGCACATTCCGTTCTACATGCCAATCTAGAACGCGACTTCCATTGAGGCTCTGCTGCCCTAGTAACCAGATTTGGTAAGGGAGAACTGCTGCCACCTTGTGGCCGTTTCTCACAACTGCAGCTTTAATCCCAGCGCTAATGGTCAGTGGATATTCCACATCATTACCGGCCTGTAAATGACACCTGCCCTGAAAACAAATCCTGGGGTCATATATCGACCAAAAAATTCAAAAGACGTCCATATTTCAAAACGACAGTTTCAAGAGGCATATTTCACGCACATTAGTGTTCTGCTTCTTTTGCTTTCTTTCTTTCTTTGTTAAAAAAACGGGAATGGAAAAAGGCAACCCTCAGAATGGGCGAAAACGTTCACAAACGAATCAATGGACAAAGGTTTAATCTCCAATATATATAGACAGCTCATGCAGCTTAATATTAATAAAACAAACAACCCAATACAAAAATGGGCAGAAGATCTAAAGAGACGTTTCTTCAAAGAAGACACAGAGATGGCCAAGACGCACATGAGAAGCTGCTCAACATCACTAATTATTAGAGAAATGCAAATCAAAACTACAATGAGGTAAGACCTCACACCTGTTAGAATCGGCATCATCAGATAATGTACAAACAACAAATTCTGGGGAGGGTGTGGACAAAAGGAACCCTCTTCCGCTATTGGTGGGAATGTAAATTGATACAGTCACTATGGAGAACAGTATGGAGGTTCCTTTAAAAAACTAAAAAGAGAATTACCATAGGATCCAGCAATCCCACTTCTGGGCATATACCCAGAGAAAACCATAAATCACAAAGACACATTCACCACAATGTTCATTGCAGCACTATTTACAATAGCCAGGTAATGGAAGCAACCTAAATGCCCACAGACAGACGAATGGATAAAGATGTGGTACATATATAAAATGGAATATTACTCAGCCATAAAAAGGAATGAAACTGGGTCATTTGTAGAGAAGTTGATGGATCTAGAGACTGTCATACAGAGTGAAGTAAGTCAGAAAGAGAAAAACAAATATTGTATACTAATGCCTATATGTGGAACCTAGAAAAATGGTACAGATGAACTGGTTTGCAGGGCAGAAATAGAGACACAGAGGTAGAGAACAGACGTATGGACACAAAGTGGGGGAAGCCATGGGGTGGTGGTGGTGGGATGAGTTGGGAGATTGGGATTGACCTGTATACATGTATATGCATAAAATAGATAACTAATAATAACCTACTGTATAAAAAAATAAACAAAATTAAATTTCAAAATTTTTAAAAATAAAATGTAAAAATAAAACAGAAAAAAAGTTCTTCCATTCACACTGATGTATATATAACCATGAATTATTTCCATGCTTATATCTATAAATACATAAAAGAGGAATAAAATCTAACTTGAACCAAAAAAGAAAAAAAAAAAAAACTGAACCTAACAGTTATACAGAGGAAAACACTACCAAGGCACTTGCTCCAGTGGTAAACAATTCTGAAATTGGTCAGAGGTGGGGAATCATCTCCCATACAGCCAGCAGCCCCACCCGCCCACGCAAGGAGCGTCCTTATTGCAAAGCTGGGAGACCGTGCCCAGGCCTCTGTGAGTAAAGGTGAGCTGAGCCCCAGGCCAGATGCTGCTGAACTGTTCCCACCCTTCCCAGGTGAAACACCTGAATATGTACAAGGGCTTGAAAGCCTAGAGGGAGGGCCGTGGAGCCACACCAGCGACGGCACGCAGGCCAACTTGGTGCCTGCAGGTCAGCCAGGATGGTCCTGGCCACGGGCGCTCTTCTGGAAGCTTTCCATTGCCCTGCCTGAGATACCCCTCCTGTCCCGGCCCCCACTCCTTTTTTTCCTTCCTCACCTCAGCCCGGAGAGATATTCCAGTGGAAGTTATGGGTGACACATCCTCTCCTTTACAGGTGGCAGCCTGGCAACTCCTGCCGAAAGTCCAGCAGAGCCCCACTCACACCCGGCCACCCACAAAGCCGTGGACCCTCCCACCCTCCCACCAGCACAGCCCCGAGACTGCTGACGGGGCAGAGAATATGGAGTCAGGCACAGCTGCAGGGGCTATTGCTGCCTGGAGTGCTGTTTATATTGACCTCAACCCAGGCACACCTGGGGAGGGCTTGCCGGCAGGGTCAGGCTGCCCAGGGCAGCTAATCCTCAGCCCTCAGGGAATCACATTGCAGAAAATGGACCTCGCTAAGACAGAATATTCGCCAAGGAAAAAAAGGACACAATGCCATTTGCAGCACCGTAGATGAGTCTCGAGGTAATCACGTGACTTGGAGTAAGTCAGAAAGTGAAAGACACATATCGTATCATATCACTTATAGGTGTTACCTATAAATTGATACCAGGGCAGATATTTCCACGGAGAAGGGCAATCACAGATTCATTAAAGAAACTTATGGTTCACCAAAGGAAAGGTGTGAGGATTGAATTCATTACGATATTGGGGTTAACAGACATATACAAACACAGTAGACGTATAGAATCACCAAAGACCTACGGAGTACCAAGAGAAGACTACTCAACATTCTGTCATAACGTACATGGGAAAAGGATCCCAGGAAGAACAGACATATGTATATGTGTAAAAGAACCACCTCTTGCACACCTACAACAAGCTAAACGTTGTACTCAAACTTGCTGTAATAAAAAATAAAAGATTAAATTAAAAACAAGAACAAGAAGTAGTGAGACACACTTGAGGGGCTTTCTCCTGGCACATTCCGTTCTACATGCCAATCTAGAACGCGACTTCCATTGAGGCTCTGCTGCCCTAGTAACCAGATTTGGTAAGGGAGAACTGCTGCCACCTTGTGGCCGTTTCTCACAACTGCAGCTTTAATCCCAGCGCTAATGGTCAGTGGATATTCCACATCATTACCGGCCTGTAAATGACACCTGCCCTGAAAACAAATCCTGGGGTCATATATCGACCAAAAAATTCAAAAGACGTCCATATTTCAAAACGACAGTTTCAAGAGGCATATTTCACGCACATTAGTGTTCTGCTTCTTTTGCTTTCTTTCTTTCTTTGTTAAAAAAACGGGAATGGAAAAAGGCAACCCTCAGAATGGGCGAAAACGTTCACAAACGAATCAATGGACAAAGGTTTAATCTCCAATATATATAGACAGCTCATGCAGCTTAATATTAATAAAACAAACAACCCAATACAAAAATGGGCAGAAGATCTAAAGAGACGTTTCTTCAAAGAAGACACAGAGATGGCCAAGACGCACATGAGAAGCTGCTCAACATCACTAATTATTAGAGAAATGCAAATCAAAACTACAATGAGGTAAGACCTCACACCTGTTAGAATCGGCATCATCAGATAATGTACAAACAACAAATTCTGGGGAGGGTGTGGACAAAAGGAACCCTCTTCCGCTATTGGTGGGAATGTAAATTGATACAGTCACTATGGAGAACAGTATGGAGGTTCCTTTAAAAAACTAAAAAGAGAATTACCATAGGATCCAGCAATCCCACTTCTGGGCATATACCCAGAGAAAACCATAAATCACAAAGACACATTCACCACAATGTTCATTGCAGCACTATTTACAATAGCCAGGTAATGGAAGCAACCTAAATGCCCACAGACAGACGAATGGATAAAGATGTGGTACATATATAAAATGGAATATTACTCAGCCATAAAAAGGAATGAAACTGGGTCATTTGTAGAGAAGTTGATGGATCTAGAGACTGTCATACAGAGTGAAGTAAGTCAGAAAGAGAAAAACAAATATTGTATACTAATGCCTATATGTGGAACCTAGAAAAATGGTACAGATGAACTGGTTTGCAGGGCAGAAATAGAGACACAGAGGTAGAGAACAGACGTATGGACACAAAGTGGGGGAAGCCATGGGGTGGTGGTGGTGGGATGAGTTGGGAGATTGGGATTGACCTGTATACATGTATATGCATAAAATAGATAACTAATAATAACCTACTGTATAAAAAAATAAACAAAATTAAATTTCAAAATTTTTAAAAATAAAATGTAAAAATAAAACAGAAAAAAAGTTCTTCCATTCACACTGATGTATATATAACCATGAATTATTTCCATGCTTATATCTATAAATACATAAAAGAGGAATAAAATCTAACTTGAACCAAAAAAGAAAAAAAAAAAAAACTGAACCTAACAGTTATACAGAGGAAAACACTACCAAGGCACTTGCTCCAGTGGTAAACAATTCTGAAATTGGTCAGAGGTGGGGAATCATCTCCCATACAGCCAGCAGCCCCACCCGCCCACGCAAGGAGCGTCCTTATTGCAAAGCTGGGAGACCGTGCCCAGGCCTCTGTGAGTAAAGGTGAGCTGAGCCCCAGGCCAGATGCTGCTGAACTGTTCCCACCCTTCCCAGGTGAAACACCTGAATATGTACAAGGGCTTGAAAGCCTAGAGGGAGGGCCGTGGAGCCACACCAGCGACGGCACGCAGGCCAACTTGGTGCCTGCAGGTCAGCCAGGATGGTCCTGGCCACGGGCGCTCTTCTGGAAGCTTTCCATTGCCCTGCCTGAGATACCCCTCCTGTCCCGGCCCCCACTCCTTTTTTTCCTTCCTCACCTCAGCCCGGAGAGATATTCCAGTGGAAGTTATGGGTGACACATCCTCTCCTTTACAGGTGGCAGCCTGGCAACTCCTGCCGAAAGTCCAGCAGAGCCCCACTCACACCCGGCCACCCACAAAGCCGTGGACCCTCCCACCCTCCCACCAGCACAGCCCCGAGACTGCTGACGGGGCAGAGAATATGGAGTCAGGCACAGCTGCAGGGGCTATTGCTGCCTGGAGTGCTGTTTATATTGACCTCAACCCAGGCACACCTGGGGAGGGCTTGCCGGCAGGGTCAGGCTGCCCAGGGCAGCTAATCCTCAGCCCTCAGGGAATCACATTGCAGAAAATGGACCTCGCTAAGACAGAATATTCGCCAAGGAAAAAAAGGACACAATGCCATTTGCAGCACCGTAGATGAGTCTCGAGGTAATCACGTGACTTGGAGTAAGTCAGAAAGTGAAAGACACATATCGTATCATATCACTTATAGGTGTTACCTATAAATTGATACCAGGGCAGATATTTCCACGGAGAAGGGCAATCACAGATTCATTAAAGAAACTTATGGTTCACCAAAGGAAAGGTGTGAGGATTGAATTCATTACGATATTGGGGTTAACAGACATATACAAACACAGTAGACGTATAGAATCACCAAAGACCTACGGAGTACCAAGAGAAGACTACTCAACATTCTGTCATAACGTACATGGGAAAAGGATCCCAGGAAGAACAGACATATGTATATGTGTAAAAGAACCACCTCTTGCACACCTACAACAAGCTAAACGTTGTACTCAAACTTGCTGTAATAAAAAATAAAAGATTAAATTAAAAACAAGAACAAGAAGTAGTGAGACACACTTGAGGGGCTTTCTCCTGGCACATTCCGTTCTACATGCCAATCTAGAACGCGACTTCCATTGAGGCTCTGCTGCCCTAGTAACCAGATTTGGTAAGGGAGAACTGCTGCCACCTTGTGGCCGTTTCTCACAACTGCAGCTTTAATCCCAGCGCTAATGGTCAGTGGATATTCCAAATCATTACCGGCCTGTAAATGACACCTGCCCTGAAAACAAATCCTGGGGTCATATATCGACCAAAAAATTCAAAAGACGTCCATATTTCAAAACGACAGTTTCAAGAGGCATATTTCACGCACATTAGTGTTCTGCTTCTTTTGCTTTCTTTCTTTCTTTGTTAAAAAAACGGGAATGGAAAAAGGCAACCCTCAGAATGGGCGAAAACGTTCACAAACGAATCAATGGACAAAGGTTTAATCTCCAATATATATAGACAGCTCATGCAGCTTAATATTAATAAAACAAACAACCCAATACAAAAATGGGCAGAAGATCTAAAGAGACGTTTCTTCAAAGAAGTCACAGAGATGGCCAAGACGCACATGAGAAGCTGCTCAACATCACTAATTATTAGAGAAATGCAAATCAAAACTACAATGAGGTAAGACCTCACACCTGTTAGAATCGGCATCATCAGATAATGTACAAACAACAAATTCTGGGGAGGGTGTGGACAAAAGGAACCCTCTTCCGCTATTGGTGGGAATGTAAATTGATACAGTCACTATGGAGAACAGTATGGAGGTTCCTTTAAAAAACTAAAAAGAGAATTACCATAGGATCCAGCAATCCCACTTCTGGGCATATACCCAGAGAAAACCATAAATCACAAAGACACATTCACCACAATGTTCATTGCAGCACTATTTACAATAGCCAGGTAATGGAAGCAACCTAAATGCCCACAGACAGACGAATGGATAAAGATGTGGTACTTATATAAAATGGAATATTACTCAGCCATAAAAAGGAATGAAACTGGGTCATTTGTAGAGAAGTTGATGGATCTAGAGACTGTCATACAGAGTGAAGTAAGTCAGAAAGAGAAAAACAAATATTGTATACTAATGCCTATATGTGGAACCTAGAAAAATGGTACAGATGAACTGGTTTGCAGGGCAGAAATAGAGACACAGAGGTAGAGAACAGACGTATGGACACAAAGTGGGGGAAGCCATGGGGTGGTGGTGGTGGGATGAGTTGGGAGATTGGGATTGACCTGTATA
The DNA here is from genome assembly GCF_964165515.1 of Mesoplodon bidens. Lineage (NCBI taxonomy): Eukaryota > Metazoa > Chordata > Mammalia > Artiodactyla > Ziphiidae > Mesoplodon > Mesoplodon bidens. The sequence goes on along the minus strand of NW_027671674.1, from coordinate 507,940 downwards.
CATGTATATGCATAAAATAGATAACTAATAATAACCTACTGTATAAAAAAATAAACAAAATTAAATTTCAAAATTTTTAAAAATAAAATGTAAAAATAAAACAGAAAAAAAGTTCTTCCATTCACACTGATGTATATATAACAATGAATTATTTCCATGCTTATATCTATAAATACATAAAAGAGGAATAAAATCTAACTTGAACCAAAAAAGAAAAAAAAAAAAAAAACTGAACCTAACAGTTATACAGAGGAAAACACTACCAAGGCACTTGCTCCAGTGGTAAACAATTCTGAAATTGGTCAGAGGTGGGGAATCATCTCCCATACAGCCAGCAGCCCCACCCGCCCACGCAAGGAGCGTCCTTATTGCAAAGCTGGGAGACCGTGCCCAGGCCTCTGTGAGTAAAGGTGAGCTGAGCCCCAGGCCAGATGCTGCTGAACTGTTCCCACCCTTCCCAGGTGAAACACCTGAATATGTACAAGGGCTTGAAAGCCTAGAGGGAGGGCCGTGGAGCCACACCAGCGACGGCACGCAGGCCAACTTGGTGCCTGCAGGTCAGCCAGGATGGTCCTGGCCACGGGCGCTCTTCTGGAAGCTTTCCATTGCCCTGCCTGAGATACCCCTCCTGTCCCGGCCCCCACTCCTTTTTTTCCTTCCTCACCTCAGCCCGGAGAGATATTCCAGTGGAAGTTATGGGTGACACATCCTCTCCTTTACAGGTGGCAGCCTGGCAACTCCTGCCGAAAGTCCAGCAGAGCCCCACTCACACCGGGCCACCCACAAAGCCGTGGACCCTCCCACCCTCCCACCAGCACAGCCCCGAGACTGCTGACGGGGCAGAGAATATGGAGTCAGGCACAGCTGCAGGGGCTATTGCTGCCTGGAGTGCTGTTTATATTGACCTCAACCCAGGCACACCTGGGGAGGGCTTGCCGGCAGGGTCAGGCTGCCCAGGGCAGCTAATCCTCAGCCCTCAGGGAATCACATTGCAGAAAATGGACCTCGCTAAGACAGAATATTCGCCAAGGAAAAAAAGGACACAATGCCATTTGCAGCACCGTAGATGAGTCTCGAGGTAATCACGTGACTTGGAGTAAGTCAGAAAGTGAAAGACACATATCGTATCATATCACTTATAGGTGTTACCTATAAATTGATACCAGGGCAGATATTTCCACGGAGAAGGGCAATCACAGATTCATTAAAGAAACTTATGGTTCACCAAAGGAAAGGTGTGAGGATTGAATTCATTACGATATTGGGGTTAACAGACATATACAAACACAGTAGACGTATAGAATCACCAAAGACCTACGGAGTACCAAGAGAAGACTACTCAACATTCTGTCATAACGTACATGGGAAAAGGATCCCAGGAAGAACAGACATATGTATATGTGTAAAAGAACCACCTCTTGCACACCTACAACAAGCTAAACGTTGTACTCAAACTTGCTGTAATAAAAAATAAAAGATTAAATTAAAAACAAGAACAAGAAGTAGTGAGACACACTTGAGGGGCTTTCTCCTGGCACATTCCGTTCTACATGCCAATCTAGAACGCGACTTCCATTGAGGCTCTGCTGCCCTAGTAACCAGATTTGGTAAGGGAGAACTGCTGCCACCTTGTGGCCGTTTCTCACAACTGCAGCTTTAATCCCAGCGCTAATGGTCAGTGGATATTCCAAATCATTACCGGCCTGTAAATGACACCTGCCCTGAAAACAAATCCTGGGGTCATATATCGACCAAAAAATTCAAAAGACGTCCATATTTCAAAACGACAGTTTCAAGAGGCATATTTCACGCACATTAGTGTTCTGCTTCTTTTGCTTTCTTTCTTTCTTTGTTAAAAAAACGGGAATGGAAAAAGGCAACCCTCAGAATGGGCGAAAACGTTCACAAACGAATCAATGGACAAAGGTTTAATCTCCAATATATATAGACAGCTCATGCAGCTTAATATTAATAAAACAAACAACCCAATACAAAAATGGGCAGAAGATCTAAAGAGACGTTTCTTCAAAGAAGTCACAGAGATGGCCAAGACGCACATGAGAAGCTGCTCAACATCACTAATTATTAGAGAAATGCAAATCAAAACTACAATGAGGTAAGACCTCACACCTGTTAGAATCGGCATCATCAGATAATGTACAAACAACAAATTCTGGGGAGGGTGTGGACAAAAGGAACCCTCTTCCGCTATTGGTGGGAATGTAAATTGATACAGTCACTATGGAGAACAGTATGGAGGTTCCTTTAAAAAACTAAAAAGAGAATTACCATAGGATCCAGCAATCCCACTTCTGGGCATATACCCAGAGAAAACCATAAATCACAAAGACACATTCACCACAATGTTCATTGCAGCACTATTTACAATAGCCAGGTAATGGAAGCAACCTAAATGCCCACAGACAGACGAATGGATAAAGATGTGGTACATATATAAAATGGAATATTACTCAGCCATAAAAAGGAATGAAACTGGGTCATTTGTAGAGAAGTGGATGGATCTAGAGACTGTCATACAGAGTGAAGTAAGTCAGAAAGAGAAAAACAAATATTGTATACTAATGCCTATATGTGGAACCTAGAAAAATGGTACAGATGAACTGGTTTGCAGGGCAGAAATAGAGACACAGAGGTAGAGAACAGACGTATGGACACAAAGTGGGGGAAGCCATGGGGTGGTGGTGGTGGGATGAGTTGGGAGATTGGGATTGACCTGTATACATGTATATGCATAAAATAGATAACTAATAATAACCTACTGTATAAAAAAATAAACAAAATTAAATTTCAAAATTTTTAAAAATAAAATGTAAAAATAAAACAGAAAAAAAGTTCTTCCATTCACACTGATGTATATATAACCATGAATTATTTCCATGCTTATATCTATAAATACATAAAAGAGGAATAAAATCTAACTTGAACCACAAAAGAAAAAAAAAAAAAACTGAACCTAACAGTTATACAGAGGAAAACACTACCAAGGCACTTGCTCCAGTGGTAAACAATTCTGAAATTGGTCAGAGGTGGGGAATCATCTCCCATACAGCCAGCAGCCCCACCCGCCCACGCAAGGAGCGTCCTTATTGCAAAGCTGGGAGACCGTGCCCAGGCCTCTGTGAGTAAACGTGAGCTGAGCCCCAGGCCAGATGCTGCTGAACTGTTCCCACCCTTCCCAGGTGAAACACCTGAATATGTACAAGGGCTTGAAAGCCTAGAGGGAGGGCCGTGGAGCCACACCAGCGACGGCACGCAGGCCAACTTGGTGCCTGCAGGTCAGCCAGGATGGTCCTGGCCACGGGCGCTCTTCTGGAAGCTTTCCATTGCCCTGCCTGAGATACCCCTCCTGTCCCGGCCCCCACTCCTTTTTTTCCTTCCTCACCTCAGCCCGGAGAGATATTCCAGTGGAAGTTATGGGTGACACATCCTCTCCTTTACAGGTGGCAGCCTGGCAACTCCTGCCGAAAGTCCAGCAGAGCCCCACTCACACCGGGCCACCCACAAAGCCGTGGACCCTCCCACCCTCCCACCAGCACAGCCCCGAGACTGCTGACGGGGCAGAGAATATGGAGTCAGGCACAGCTGCAGGGGCTATTGCTGCCTGGAGTGCTGTTTATATTGACCTCAACCCAGGCACACCTGGGGAGGGCTTGCCGGCAGGGTCAGGCTGCCCAGGGCAGCTAATCCTCAGCCCTCAGGGAATCACATTGCAGAAAATGGGCCTCGCTAAGACAGAATATTCGCCAAGGAAAAAAAGGACACAATGCCATTTGCAGCACCGTAGATGAGTCTCGAGGTAATCACGTGACTTGGAGTAAGTCAGAAAGTGAAAGACACATATCGTATCATATCACTTATAGGTGTTACCTATAAATTGATACCAGGGCAGATATTTCCACGGAGAAGGGCAGTCACAGATTCATTAAACAAACTTATGGTTCACCAAAGGAAAGGTGTGAGGATTGAATTCATTACGATATTGGGGTTAACAGACATATACAAACACAGTAGACGTATAGAATCACCAAAGACCTACGGAGTACCAAGAGAAGACTACTCAACATTCTGTCATAACGTACATGGGAAAAGGATCCCAGGAAGAACAGACATATGTATATGTGTAAAAGAACCACCTCTTGCACACCTACAACAAGCTAAACGTTGTACTCAAACTTGCTGTAATAAAAAATAAAAGATTAAATTAAAAACAAGAACAAGAAGTAGTGAGACACACTTGAGGGGCTTTCTCCTGGCACATTCCGTTCTACATGCCAATCTAGAACGCGACTTCCATTGAGGCTCTGCTGCCCTAGTAACCAGATTTGGTAAGGGAGAACTGCTGCCACCTTGTGGCCGTTTCTCACAACTGCAGCTTTAATCCCAGCGCTAATGGTCAGTGGATATTCCACATCATTACCGGCCTGTAAATGACACCTGCCCTGAAAACAAATCCTGGGGTCATATATCGACCAAAAAATTCAAAAGACGTCCATATTTCAAAACGACAGTTTCAAGAGGCATATTTCACGCACATTAGTGTTCTGCTTCTTTTGCTTTCTTTCTTTCTTTGTTAAAAAAACGGGAATGGAAAAGGCAACCCTCAGAATGGGCGAAAACGTTCACAAACGAATCAATGGACAAAGGTTTAATCTCCAATATATATAGACAGCTCATGCAGCTTAATATTAATAAAACAAACAACCCAATACAAAAATGGGCAGAAGATCTAAAGAGACGTTTCTTCAAAGAAGTCACAGAGATGGCCAAGACGCACATGAGAAGCTGCTCAACATCACTAATTATTAGAGAAATGCAAATCAAAACTACAATGAGGTAAGACCTCACACCTGTTAGAATCGGCATCATCAGATAATGTACAAACAACAAATTCTGGGGAGGGTGTGGACAAAAGGAACCCTCTTCCGCTATTGGTGGGAATGTAAATTGATACAGTCACTATGGAGAACAGTATGGAGGTTCCTTTAAAAAACTAAAAAGAGAATTACCATAGGATCCAGCAATCCCACTTCTGGGCATATACCCAGAGAAAACCATAAATCACAAAGACACATTCACCACAATGTTCATTGCAGCACTATTTACAATAGCCAGGTAATGGAAGCAACCTAAATGCCCACAGACAGACGAATGGATAAAGATGTGGTACATATATAAAATGGAATATTACTCAGCCATAAAAAGGAATGAAACTGGGTCATTTGTAGAGAAGTTGATGGATCTAGAGACTGTCATACAGAGTGAAGTAAGTCAGAAAGAGAAAAACAAATATTGTATACTAATGCCTATATGTGGAACCTAGAAAAATGGTACAGATGAACTGGTTTGCAGGGCAGAAATAGAGACACAGAGGTAGAGAACAGACGTATGGACACAAAGTGGGGGAAGCCATGGGGTGGTGGTGGTGGGATGAGTTGGGAGATTGGGATTGACCTGTATACATGTATATGCATAAAATAGATAACTAATAATAACCTACTGTATAAAAAAATAAACAAAATTAAATTTCAAAATTTTTAAAAATAAAATGTAAAAATAAAACAGAAAAAAAGTTCTTCCATTCACACTGATGTATATATAACCATGAATTATTTCCATGCTTATATCTATAAATACATAAAAGAGGAATAAAATCTAACTTGAACCAAAAAAGAAAAAAAAAAAAAACTGAACCTAACAGTTATACAGAGGAAAACACTACCAAGGCACTTGCTCCAGTGGTAAACAATTCTGAAATTGGTCAGAGGTGGGGAATCATCTCCCATACAGCCAGCAGCCCCACCCGCCCACGCAAGGAGCGTCCTTATTGCAAAGCTGGGAGACCGTGCCCAGGCCTCTGTGAGTAAACGTGAGCTGAGCCCCAGGCCAGATGCTGCTGAACTGTTCCCACCCTTCCCAGGTGAAACACCTGAATATGTACAAGGGCTTGAAAGCCTAGAGGGAGGGCCGTGGAGCCACACCAGCGACGGCACGCAGGCCAACTTGGTGCCTGCAGGTCAGCCAGGATGGTCCTGGCCACGGGCGCTCTTCTGGAAGCTTTCCATTGCCCTGCCTGAGATACCCCTCCTGTCCCGGCCCCCACTCCTTTTTTTCCTTCCTCACCTCAGCCCGGAGAGATATTCCAGTGGAAGTTATGGGTGACACATCCTCTCCTTTACAGGTGGCAGCCTGGCAACTCCTGCCGAAAGTCCAGCAGAGCCCCACTCACACCCGGCCACCCACAAAGCCGTGGACCCTCCCACCCTCCCACCAGCACAGCCCCGAGACTGCTGACGGGGCAGAGAATATGGAGTCAGGCACAGCTGCAGGGGCTATTGCTGCCTGGAGTGCTGTTTATATTGACCTCAACCCAGGCACACCTGGGGAGGGCTTGCCGGCAGGGTCAGGCTGCCCAGGGCAGCTAATCCTCAGCCCTCAGGGAATCACATTGCAGAAAATGGACCTCGCTAAGACAGAATATTCGCCAAGGAAAAAAAGGACACAATGCCATTTGCAGCACCGTAGATGAGTCTCGAGGTAATCACGTGACTTGGAGTAAGTCAGAAAGTGAAAGACACATATCGTATCATATCACTTATAGGTGTTACCTATAAATTGATACCAGGGCAGATATTTCCACGGAGAAGGGCAGTCACAGATTCATTAAACAAACTTATGGTTCACCAAAGGAAAGGTGTGAGGATTGAATTCATTACGATATTGGGGTTAACAGACATATACAAACACAGTAGACGTATAGAATCACCAAAGACCTACGGAGTACCAAGAGAAGACTACTCAACATTCTGTCATAACGTACATGGGAAAAGGATCCCAGGAAGAACAGACATATGTATATGTGTAAAAGAACCACCTCTTGCACACCTACAACAAGCTAAACGTTGTACTCAAACTTGCTGTAATAAAAAATAAAAGATTAAATTAAAAACAAGAACAAGAAGTAGTGAGACACACTTGAGGGGCTTTCTCCTGGCACATTCCGTTCTACATGCCAATCTAGAACGCGACTTCCATTGAGGCTCTGCTGCCCTAGTAACCAGATTTGGTAAGGGAGAACTGCTGCCACCTTGTGGCCGTTTCTCACAACTGCAGCTTTAATCCCAGCGCTAATGGTCAGTGGATATTCCAAATCATTACCGGCCTGTAAATGACACCTGCCCTGAAAACAAATCCTGGGGTCATATATCGACCAAAAAATTCAAAACACGTCCATATTTCAAAACGACAGTTTCAAGAGGCATATTTCACGCACATTAGTGTTCTGCTTCTTTTGCTTTCTTTCTTTCTTTGTTAAAAAAACGGGAATGGAAAAAGGCAACCCTCAGAATGGGCGAAAACGTTCACAAACGAATCAATGGACAAAGGTTTAATCTCCAATATATATAGACAGCTCATGCAGCTTAATATTAATAAAACAAACAACCCAATACAAAAATGGGCAGAAGATCTAAAGAGACGTTTCTTCAAAGAAGTCACAGAGATGGCCAAGACGCACATGAGAAGCTGCTCAACATCACTAATTATTAGAGAAATGCAAATCAAAACTACAATGAGGTAAGACCTCACACCTGTTAGAATCGGCATCATCAGATAATGTACAAACAACAAATTCTGGGGAGGGTGTGGACAAAAGGAACCCTCTTCCGCTATTGGTGGGAATGTAAATTGATACAGTCACTATGGAGAACAGTATGGAGGTTCCTTTAAAAAACTAAAAAGAGAATTACCATAGGATCCAGCAATCCCACTTCTGGGCATATACCCAGAGAAAACCATAAATCACAAAGACACATTCACCACAATGTTCATTGCAGCACTATTTACAATAGCCAGGTAATGGAAGCAACCTAAATGCCCACAGACAGACGAATGGATAAAGATGTGGTACATATATAAAATGGAATATTACTCAGCCATAAAAAGGAATGAAACTGGGTCATTTGTAGAGAAGTTGATGGATCTAGAGACTGTCATACAGAGTGAAGTAAGTCAGAAAGAGAAAAACAAATATTGTATACTAATGCCTATATGTGGAACCTAGAAAAATGGTACAGATGAACTGGTTTGCAGGGCAGAAATAGAGACACAGAGGTAGAGAACAGACGTATGGACAAAAAAGTGGGGGAAGCCATGGGGTGGTGGTGGTGGGATGAGTTGGGAGATTGGGATTGACCTGTATACATGTATATGCATAAAATAGATAACTAATAATAACCTACTGTATAAAAAAATAAACAAAATTAAATTTCAAAATTTTTAAAAATAAAATGTAAAAATAAAACAGAAAAAAAGTTCTTCCATTCACACTGATGTATATATAACAATGAATTATTTCCATGCTTATATCTATAAATACATAAAAGAGGAATAAAATCTAACTTGAACCAAAAAAGAAAAAAAAAAAAAACTGAACCTAACAGTTATACAGAGGAAAACACTACCAAGGCACTTGCTCCAGTGGTAAACAATTCTGAAATTGGTCAGAGGTGGGGAATCATCTCCCATACAGCCAGCAGCCCCACCCGCCCACGCAAGGAGCGTCCTTATTGCAAAGCTGGGAGACCGTGCCCAGGCCTCTGTGAGTAAAGGTGAGCTGAGCCCCAGGCCAGATGCTGCTGAACTGTTCCCACCCTTCCCAGGTGAAACACCTGAATATGTACAAGGGCTTGAAAGCCTAGAGGGAGGGCCGTGGAGCCACACCAGCGACGGCACGCAGGCCAACTTGGTGCCTGCAGGTCAGCCAGGATGGTCCTGGCCACGGGCGCTCTTCTGGAAGCTTTCCATTGCCCTGCCTGAGATACCCCTCCTGTCCCGGCCCCCACTCCTTTTTTTCCTTCCTCACCTCAGCCCGGAGAGATATTCCAGTGGAAGTTATGGGTGACACATCCTCTCCTTTACAGGTGGCAGCCTGGCAACTCCTGCCGAAAGTCCAGCAGAGCCCCTCTCACACCGGGCCACCCACAAAGCCGTGGACCCTCCCACCCTCCCACCAGCACAGCCCCGAGACTGCTGACGGGGCAGAGAATATGGAGTCAGGCACAGCTGCAGGGGCTATTGCTGCCTGGAGTGCTGTTTATATTGACCTCAACCCAGGCACACCTGGGGAGGGCTTGCCGGCAGGGTCAGGCTGCCCAGGGCAGCTAATCCTCAGCCCTCAGGGAATCACATTGCAGAAAATGGGCCTCGCTAAGACAGAATATTCGCCAAGGAAAAAAAGGACACAATGCCATTTGCAGCACCGTAGATGAGTCTCGAGGTAATCACGTGACTTGGAGTAAGTCAGAAAGTGAAAGACACATATCGTATCATATCACTTATAGGTGTTACCTATAAATTGATACCAGGGCAGATATTTCCACGGAGAAGGGCAGTCACAGATTCATTAAACAAACTTATGGTTCACCAAAGGAAAGGTGTGAGGATTGAATTCATTACGATATTGGGGTTAACAGACATATACAAACACAGTAGACGTATAGAATCACCAAAGACCTACGGAGTACCAAGAGAAGACTACTCAACATTCTGTCATAACGTACATGGGAAAAGGATCCCAGGAAGAACAGACATATGTATATGTGTAAAAGAACCACCTCTTGCACACCTACAACAAGCTAAACGTTGTACTCAAACTTGCTGTAATAAAAAATAAAAGATTAAATTAAAAACAAGAACAAGAAGTAGTGAGACACACTTGAGGGGCTTTCTCCTGGCACATTCCGTTCTACATGCCAATCTAGAACGCGACTTCCATTGAGGCTCTGCTGCCCTAGTAACCAGATTTGGTAAGGGAGAACTGCTGCCACCTTGTGGCCGTTTCTCACAACTGCAGCTTTAATCCCAGCGCTAATGGTCAGTGGATATTCCAAATCATTACCGGCCTGTAAATGACACCTGCCCTGAAAACAAATCCTGGGGTCATATATCGACCAAAAAATTCAAAAGACGTCCATATTTCAAAACGACAGTTTCAAGAGGCATATTTCACGCACATTAGTGTTCTGCTTCTTTTGCTTTCTTTCTTTCTTTGTTAAAAAAACGGGAATGGAAAAAGGCAACCCTCAGAATGGGCGAAAACGTTCACAAACGAATCAATGGACAAAGGTTTAATCTCCAATATATATAGACAGCTCATGCAGCTTAATATTAATAAAACAAACAACCCAATACAAAAATGGGCAGAAGATCTAAAGAGACGTTTCTTCAAAGAAGTCACAGAGATGGCCAAGACGCACATGAGAAGCTGCTCAACATCACTAATTATTAGAGAAATGCAAATCAAAACTACAATGAGGTAAGACCTCACACCTGTTAGAATCGGCATCATCAGATAATGTACAAACAACAAATTCTGGGGAGGGTGTGGACAAAAGGAACCCTCTTCCGCTATTGGTGGGAATGTAAATTGATACAGTCACTATGGAGAACAGTATGGAGGTTCCTTTAAAAAACTAAAAAGAGAATTACCATAGGATCCAGCAATCCCACTTCTGGGCATATACCCAGAGAAAACCATAAATCACAAAGACACATTCACCACAATGTTCATTGCAGCACTATTTACAATAGCCAGGTAATGGAAGCAACCTAAATGCCCACAGACAGACGAATGGATAAAGATGTGGTACATATATAAAATGGAATATTACTCAGCCATAAAAAGGAATGAAACTGGGTCATTTGTAGAGAAGTTGATGGATCTAGAGACTGTCATACAGAGTGAAGTAAGTCAGAAAGAGAAAAACAAATATTGTATACTAATGCCTATATGTGGAACCTAGAAAAATGGTACAGATGAACTGGTTTGCAGGGCAGAAATAGAGACACAGAGGTAGAGAACAGACGTATGGACACAAAGTGGGGGAAGCCATGGGGTGGTGGTGGTGGGATGAGTTGGGAGATTGGGATTGACCTGTATACATGTATATGCATAAAATAGATAACTAATAATAACCTACTGTATAAAAAAATAAACAAAATTAAATTTCAAAATTTTAAAAAATAAAATGTAAAAATAAAACAGAAAAAAAGTTCTTCCATTCACACTGATGTATATATAACAATGAATTATTTCCATGCTTATATCTATAAATACATAAAAGAGGAATAAAATCTAACTTGAACCAAAAAAGAAAAAAAAAAAAAAACTGAACCTAACAGTTATACAGAGGAAAACACTACCAAGGCACTTGCTCCAGTGGTAAACAATTCTGAAATTGGTCAGAGGTGGGGAATCATCTCCCATACAGCCAGCAGCCCCACCCGCCCACGCAAGGAGCGTCCTTATTGCAAAGCTGGGAGACCGTGCCCAGGCCTCTGTGAGTAAAGGTGAGCTGAGCCCCAGGCCAGATGCTGCTGAACTGTTCCCACCCTTCCCAGGTGAAACACCTGAATATGTACAAGGGCTTGAAAGCCTAGAGGGAGGGCCGTGGAGCCACACCAGCGACGGCACGCAGGCCAACTTGGTGCCTGCAGGTCAGCCAGGATGGTCCTGGCCACGGGCGCTCTTCTGGAAGCTTTCCATTGCCCTGCCTGAGATACCCCTCCTGTCCCGGCCCCCACTCCTTTTTTTCCTTCCTCACCTCAGCCCGGAGAGATATTCCAGTGGAAGTTATGGGTGACACATCCTCTCCTTTACAGGTGGCAGCCTGGCAACTCCTGCCGAAAGTCCAGCAGAGCCCCACTCACACCGGGCCACCCACAAAGCCGTGGACCCTCCCACCCTCCCACCAGCACAGCCCCGAGACTGCTGACGGGGCAGAGAATATGGAGTCAGGCACAGCTGCAGGGGCTATTGCTGCCTGGAGTGCTGTTTATATTGACCTCAACCCAGGCACACCTGGGGAGGGCTTGCCGGCAGGGTCAGGCTGCCCAGGGCAGCTAATCCTCAGCCCTCAGGGAATCACATTGCAGAAAATGGGCCTCGCTAAGACAGAATATTCGCCAAGGAAAAAAAGGACACAATGCCATTTGCAGCACCGTAGATGAGTCTCGAGGTAATCACGTGACTTGGAGTAAGTCAGAAAGTGAAAGACACATATCGTATCATATCACTTATAGGTGTTACCTATAAATTGATACCAGGGCAGATATTTCCACGGAGAAGGGCAGTCACAGATTCATTAAACAAACTTATGGTTCACCAAAGGAAAGGTGTGAGGATTGAATTCATTACGATATTGGGGTTAACAGACATATACAAACACAGTAGACGTATAGAATCACCAAAGACCTACGGAGTACCAAGAGAAGACTACTCAACATTCTGTCATAACGTACATGGGAAAAGGATCCCAGGAAGAACAGACATATGTATATGTGTAAAAGAACCACCTCTTGCACACCTACAACAAGCTAAACGTTGTACTCAAACTTGCTGTAATAAAAAATAAAAGATTAAATTAAAAACAAGAACAAGAAGTAGTGAGACACACTTGAGGGGCTTTCTCCTGGCACATTCCGTTCTACATGCCAATCTAGAACGCGACTTCCATTGAGGCTCTGCTGCCCTAGTAACCAGATTTGGTAAGGGAGAACTGCTGCCACCTTGTGGCCGTTTCTCACAACTGCAGCTTTAATCCCAGCGCTAATGGTCAGTGGATATTCCAAATCATTACCGGCCTGTAAATGACACCTGCCCTGAAAACAAATCCTGGGGTCATATATCGACCAAAAAATTCAAAAGACGTCCATATTTCAAAACGACAGTTTCAAGAGGCATATTTCACGCACATTAGTGTTCTGCTTCTTTTGCTTTCTTTCTTTCTTTGTTAAAAAAACGGGAATGGAAAAAGGCAACCCTCAGAATGGGCGAAAACGTTCACAAACGAATCAATGGACAAAGGTTTAATCTCCAATATATATAGACAGCTCATGCAGCTTAATATTAATAAAACAAACAACCCAATACAAAAATGGGCAGAAGATCTAAAGAGACGTTTCTTCAAAGAAGTCACAGAGATGGCCAAGACGCACATGAGAAGCTGCTCAACATCACTAATTATTAGAGAAATGCAAATCAAAACTACAATGAGGTAAGACCTCACACCTGTTAGAATCGGCATCATCAGATAATGTACAAACAACAAATTCTGGGGAGGGTGTGGACAAAAGGAACCCTCTTCCGCTATTGGTGGGAATGTAAATTGATACAGTCACTATGGAGAACAGTATGGAGGTTCCTTTAAAAAACTAAAAAGAGAATTACCATAGGATCCAGCAATCCCACTTCTGGGCATATACCCAGAGAAAACCATAAATCACAAAGACACATTCACCACAATGTTCATTGCAGCACTATTTACAATAGCCAGGTAATGGAAGCAACCTAAATGCCCACAGACAGACGAATGGATAAAGATGTGGTACATATATAAAATGGAATATTACTCAGCCATAAAAAGGAATGAAACTGGGTCATTTGTAGAGAAGTTGATGGATCTAGAGACTGTCATACAGAGTGAAGTAAGTCAGAAAGAGAAAAACAAATATTGTATACTAATGCCTATATGTGGAACCTAGAAAAATGGTACAGATGAACTGGTTTGCAGGGCAGAAATAGAGACACAGAGGTAGAGAACAGACGTATGGACAAAAAAGTGGGGGAAGCCATGGGGTGGTGGTGGTGGGATGAGTTGGGAGATTGGGATTGACCTGTATACATGTATATGCATAAAATAGATAACTAATAATAACCTACTGTATAAAAAAATAAACAAAATTAAATTTCAAAATTTTTAAAAATAAAATGTAAAAATAAAACAGAAAAAAAGTTCTTCCATTCACACTGATGTATATATAACAATGAATTATTTCCATGCTTATATCTATAAATACATAAAAGAGGAATAAAATCTAACTTGAACCAAAAAAGAAAAAAAAAAAAAACTGAACCAAACAGTTATACAGAGGAAAACACTACCAAGGCACTTGCTCCAGTGGTAAACAATTCTGAAATTGGTCAGAGGTGGGGAATCATCTCCCATACAGCCAGCAGCCCCACCCGCCCACGCAAGGAGCGTCCTTATTGCAAAGCTGGGAGACCGTGCCCAGGCCTCTGTGAGTAAAGGTGAGCTGAGCCCCAGGCCAGATGCTGCTGAACTGTTCCCACCCTTCCCAGGTGAAACACCTGAATATGTACAAGGGCTTGAAAGCCTAGAGGGAGGGCCGTGGAGCCACACCAGCGACGGCACGCAGGCCAACTTGGTGCCTGCAGGTCAGCCAGGATGGTCCTGGCCACGGGCGCTCTTCTGGAAGCTTTCCATTGCCCTGCCTGAGATACCCCTCCTGTCCCGGCCCCCACTCCTTTTTTTCCTTCCTCACCTCAGCCCGGAGAGATATTCCAGTGGAAGTTATGGGTGACACATCCTCTTCTTTACAGGTGGCAGCCTGGCAACTCCTGCCGAAAGTCCAGCAGAGCCCCACTCACACCGGGCCACCCACAAAGCCGTGGACCCTCCCACCCTCCCACCAGCACAGCCCCGAGACTGCTGACGGGGCAGAGAATATGGAGTCAGGCACAGCTGCAGGGGCTATTGCTGCCTGGAGTGCTGTTTATATTGACCTCAACCCAGGCACACCTGGGGAGGGCTTGCCGGCAGGGTCAGGCTGCCCAGGGCAGCTAATGCTCAGCCCTCAGGGAATCACATTGCAGAAAATGGACCTCGCTAAGACAGAATATTCGCCAAGGAAAAAAAGGACACAATGCCATTTGCAGCACCGTAGATGAGTCTCGAGGTAATCACGTGACTTGGAGTAAGTCAGAAAGTGAAAGACACATATCGTATCATATCACTTATAGGTGTTACCTATAAATTGATACCAGGGCAGATATTTCCACGGAGAAGGGCAATCACAGATTCATTAAAGAAACTTATGGTTCACCAAAGGAAAGGTGTGAGGATTGAATTCATTACGATATTGGGGTTAACAGACATATACAAACACAGTAGACGTATAGAATCACCAAAGACCTACGGAGTACCAAGAGAAGACTACTCAACATTCTGTCATAACGTACATGGGAAAAGGATCCCAGGAAGAACAGACATATGTATATGTGTAAAAGAACCACCTCTTGCACACCTACAACAAGCTAAACGTTGTACTCAAACTTGCTGTAATAAAAAATAAAAGATTAAATTAAAAACAAGAACAAGAAGTAGTGAGACACACTTGAGGGGCTTTCTCCTGGCACATTCCGTTCTACATGCCAATCTAGAACGCGACTTCCATTGAGGCTCTGCTGCCCTAGTAACCAGATTTGGTAAGGGAGAACTGCTGCCACCTTGTGGCCGTTTCTCACAACTGCAGCTTTAATCCCAGCGCTAATGGTCAGTGGATATTCCAAATCATTACCGGCCTGTAAATGACACCTGCCCTGAAAACAAATCCTGGGGTCATATATCGACCAAAAAATTCAAAAGACGTCCATATTTCAAAACGACAGTTTCAAGAGGCATATTTCACGCACATTAGTGTTCTGCTTCTTTTGCTTTCTTTCTTTCTTTGTTAAAAAAACGGGAATGGAAAAAGGCAACCCTCAGAATGGGCGAAAACGTTCACAAAAGAATCAATGGACAAAGGTTTAATCTCCAATATATATAGACAGCTCATGCAGCTTAATATTAATAAAACAAACAACCCAATACAAAAATGGGCAGAAGATCTAAAGAGACGTTTCTTCAAAGAAGTCACAGAGATGGCCAAGACGCACATGAGAAGCTGCTCAACATCACTAATTATTAGAGAAATGCAAATCAAAACTACAATGAGGTAAGACCTCACACCTGTTAGAATCGGCATCATCAGATAATGTACAAACAACAAATTCTGGGGAGGGTGTGGACAAAAGGAACCCTCTTCCGCTATTGGTGGGAATGTAAATTGATACAGTCACTATGGAGAACAGTATGGAGGTTCCTTTAAAAAACTAAAAAGAGAATTACCATAGGATCCAGCAATCCCACTTCTGGGCATATACCCAGAGAAAACCATAAATCACAAAGACACATTCACCACAATGTTCATTGCAGCACTATTTACAATAGCCAGGTAATGGAAGCAACCTAAATGCCCACAGACAGACGAATGGATAAAGATGTGGTACTTATATAAAATGGAATATTACTCAGCCATAAAAAGGAATGAAACTGGGTCATTTGTAGAGAAGTTGATGGATCTAGAGACTGTCATACAGAGTGAAGTAAGTCAGAAAGAGAAAAACAAATATTGTATACTAATGCCTATATGTGGAACCTAGAAAAATGGTACAGATGAACTGGTTTGCAGGGCAGAAATAGAGACACAGAGGTAGAGAACAGACGTATGGACAAAAAAGTGGGGGAAGCCATGGGGTGGTGGTGGTGGGATGAGTTGGGAGATTGGGATTGACCTGTATACATGTATATGCATAAAATAGATAACTAATAATAACCTACTGTATAAAAAAATAAACAAAATTAAATTTCAAAATTTTTAAAAATAAAATGTAAAAATAAAACAGAAAAAAAGTTCTTCCATTCACACTGATGTATATATAACAATGAATTATTTCCATGCTTATATCTATAAATACATAAAAGAGGAATAAAATCTAACTTGAACCAAAAAAGAAAAAAAAAAAAAACTGAACCAAACAGTTATACAGAGGAAAACACTACCAAGGCACTTGCTCCAGTGGTAAACAATTCTGAAATTGGTCAGAGGTGGGGAATCATCTCCCATACAGCCAGCAGCCCCACCCGCCCACGCAAGGAGCGTCCTTATTGCAAAGCTGGGAGACCGTGCCCAGGCCTCTGTGAGTAAACGTGAGCTGAGCCCCAGGCCAGATGCTGCTGAACTGTTCCCACCCTTCCCAGGTGAAACACCTGAATATGTACAAGGGCTTGAAAGCCTAGAGGGAGGGCCGTGGAGCCACACCAGCGACGGCACGCAGGCCAACTTGGTGCCTGCAGGTCAGCCAGGATGGTCCTGGCCACGGGCGCTCTTCTGGAAGCTTTCCATTGCCCTGCCTGAGATACCCCTCCTGTCCCGGCCCCCACTCCTTTTTTTCCTTCCTCACCTCAGCCCGGAGAGATATTCCAGTGGAAGTTATGGGTGACACATCCTCTTCTTTACAGGTGGCAGCCTGGCAACTCCTGCCGAAAGTCCAGCAGAGCCCCACTCACACCGGGCCACCCACAAAGCCGTGGACCCTCCCACCCTCCCACCAGCACAGCCCCGAGACTGCTGACGGGGCAGAGAATATGGAGTCAGGCACAGCTGCAGGGGCTATTGCTGCCTGGAGTGCTGTTTATATTGACCTCAACCCAGGCACACCTGGGGAGGGCTTGCCGGCAGGGTCAGGCTGCCCAGGGCAGCTAATCCTCAGCCCTCAGGGAATCACATTGCAGAAAATGGACCTCGCTAAGACAGAATATTCGCCAAGGAAAAAAAGGACACAATGCCATTTGCAGCACCGTAGATGAGTCTCGAGGTAATCACGTGACTTGGAGTAAGTCAGAAAGTGAAAGACACATATCGTATCATATCACTTATAGGTGTTACCTATAAATTGATACCAGGGCAGATATTTCCACGGAGAAGGGCAATCACAGATTCATTAAAGAAACTTATGGTTCACCAAAGGAAAGGTGTGAGGATTGAATTCATTACGATATTGGGGTTAACAGACATATACAAACACAGTAGACGTATAGAATCACCAAAGACCTACGGAGTACCAAGAGAAGACTACTCAACATTCTGTCATAACGTACATGGGAAAAGGATCCCAGGAAGAACAGACATATGTATATGTGTAAAAGAACCACCTCTTGCACACCTACAACAAGCTAAACGTTGTACTCAAACTTGCTGTAATAAAAAATAAAAGATTAAATTAAAAACAAGAACAAGAAGTAGTGAGACACACTTGAGGGGCTTTCTCCTGGCACATTCCATTCTACATGCCAATCTAGAACGCGACTTCCATTGAGGCTCTGCTGCCCTAGTAACCAGATTTGGTAAGGGAGAACTGCTGCCACCTTGTGGCCGTTTCTCACAACTGCAGCTTTAATCCCAGCGCTAATGGTCAGTGGATATTCCACATCATTACCGGCCTGTAAATGACACCTGCCCTGAAAACAAATCCTGGGGTCATATATCGACCAAAAAATTCAAAAGACGTCCATATTTCAAAACGACAGTTTCAAGAGGCATATTTCACGCACATTAGTGTTCTGCTTCTTTTGCTTTCTTTCTTTCTTTGTTAAAAAAACGGGAATGGAAAAAGGCAACCCTCAGAATGGGCGAAAACGTTCACAAACGAATCAATGGACAAAGGTTTAATCTCCAATATATATAGACAGCTCATGCAGCTTAATATTAATAAAACAAACAACCCAATACAAAAATGGGCAGAAGATCTAAAGAGACGTTTCTTCAAAGAAGTCACAGAGATGGCCAAGACGCACATGAGAAGCTGCTCAACATCACTAATTATTAGAGAAATGCAAATCAAAACTACAATGAGGTAAGACCTCACACCTGTTAGAATCGGCATCATCAGATAATGTACAAACAACAAATTCTGGGGAGGGTGTGGACAAAAGGAACCCTCTTCCGCTATTGGTGGGAATGTAAATTGATACAGTCACTATGGAGAACAGTATGGAGGTTCCTTTAAAAAACTAAAAAGAGAATTACCATAGGATCCAGCAATCCCACTTCTGGGCATATACCCAGAGAAAACCATAAATCACAAAGACACATTCACCACAATGTTCATTGCAGCACTATTTACAATAGCCAGGTAATGGAAGCAACTTAAATGCCCACAGACAGACGAATGGATAAAGATGTGGTACTTATATAAAATGGAATATTACTCAGCCATAAAAAGGAATGAAACTGGGTCATTTGTAGAGAAGTTGATGGATCTAGAGACTGTCATACAGAGTGAAGTAAGTCAGAAAGAGAAAAACAAATATTGTATACTAATGCCTATATGTGGAACCTAGAAAAATGGTACAGATGAACTGGTTTGCAGGGCAGAAATAGAGACACAGAGGTAGAGAACAGACGTATGGACACAAAGTGGGGGAAGCCATGGGGTGGTGGTGGTGGGATGAGTTGGGAGATTGGGATTGACCTGTATACATGTATATGCATAAAATAGATAACTAATAATAACCTACTGTATAAAAAAATAAACAAAATTAAATTTCAAAATTTTTAAAAATAAAATGTAAAAATAAAACAGAAAAAAAGTTCTTCCATTCACACTGATGTATATATAACAATGAATTATTTCCATGCTTATATCTATAAATACATAAAAGAGGAATAAAATCTAACTTGAACCAAAAAAGAAAAAAAATAAAAAACTGAACCTAACAGTTATACAGAGGAAAACACTACCAAGGCACTTGCTCCAGTGGTAAACAATTCTGAAATTGGTCAGAGGTGGGGAATCATCTCCCATACAGCCAGCAGCCCCACCCGCCCACGCAAGGAGCGTCCTTATTGCAAAGCTGGGAGACCGTGCCCAGGCCTCTGTGAGTAAAGGTGAGCTGAGCCCCAGGCCAGATGCTGCTGAACTGTTCCCACCCTTCCCAGGTGAAACACCTGAATATGTACAAGGGCTTGAAAGCCTAGAGGGAGGGCCGTGGAGCCACACCAGCGACGGCACGCAGGCCAACTTGGTGCCTGCAGGTCAGCCAGGATGGTCCTGGCCACGGGCGCTCTTCTGGAAGCTTTCCATTGCCCTGCCTGAGATACCCCTCCTGTCCCGGCCCCCACTCCTTTTTTTCCTTCCTCACCTCAGCCCGGAGAGATATTCCAGTGGAAGTTATGGGTGACACATCCTCTCCTTTACAGGTGGCAGCCTGGCAACTCCTGCCGAAAGTCCAGCAGAGCCCCACTCACACCGGGCCACCCACAAAGCCGTGGACCCTCCCACCCTCCCACCAGCACAGCCCCGAGACTGCTGACGGGGCAGAGAATATGGAGTCAGGCACAGCTGCAGGGGCTATTGCTGCCTGGAGTGCTGTTTATATTGACCTCAACCCAGGCACACGTGGGGAGGGCTTGCCGGCAGGGTCAGGCTGCCCAGGGCAGCTAATCCTCAGCCCTCAGGGAATCACATTGCAGAAAATGGACCTCGCTAAGACAGAATATTCGCCAAGGAAAAAAAGGACACAATGCCATTTGCAGCACCGTAGATGAGTCTCGAGGTAATCACGTGACTTGGAGTAAGTCAGAAAGTGAAAGACACATATCGTATCATATCACTTATAGGTGTTACCTATAAATTGATACCATGGCAGATATTTCCACGGAGAAGGGCAATCACAGATTCATTAAAGAAACTTATGGTTCACCAAAGGAAAGGTGTGAGGATTGAATTCATTACGATATTGGGGTTAACAGACATATACAAACACAGTAGACGTATAGAATCACCAAAGACCTACGGAGTACCAAGAGAAGACTACTCAACATTCTGTCATAACGTACATGGGAAAAGGATCCCAGGAAGAACAGACATATGTATATGTGTAAAAGAACCACCTCTTGCACACCTACAACAAGCTAAACGTTGTACTCAAACTTGCTGTAATAAAAAATAAAAGATTAAATTAAAAACAAGAACAAGAAGTAGTGAGACACACTTGAGGGGCTTTCTCCTGGCACATTCCGTTCTACATGCCAATCTAGAACGCGACCTCCATTGAGGCTCTGCTGCCCTAGTAACCAGATTTGGTAAGGGAGAACTGCTGCCACCTTGTGGCCGTTTCTCACAACTGCAGCTTTAATCCCAGCGCTAATGGTCAGTGGATATTCCACATCATTACCGGCCTGTAAATGACACCTGCCCTGAAAACAAATCCTGGGGTCATATATCGACCAAAAAATTCAAAAGACGTCCATATTTCAAAACGACAGTTTCAAGAGGCATATTTCACGCACATTAGTGTTCTGCTTCTTTTGCTTTCTTTCTTTCTTTGTTAAAAAAACGGGAATGGAAAAAGGCAACCCTCAGAATGGGCGAAAACGTTCACAAACGAATCAATGGACAAAGGTTTAATCTCCAATATATATAGACAGCTCATGCAGCTTAATATTAATAAAACAAACAACCCAATACAAAAATGGGCAGAAGATCTAAAGAGACGTTTCTTCAAAGAAGTCACAGAGATGGCCAAGACGCACATGAGAAGCTGCTCAACATCACTAATTATTAGAGAAATGCAAATCAAAACTACAATGAGGTAAGACCTCACACCTGTTAGAATCGGCATCATCAGATAATGTACAAACAACAAATTCTGGGGAGGGTGTGGACAAAAGGAACCCTCTTCCGCTATTGGTGGGAATGTAAATTGATACAGTCACTATGGAGAACAGTATGGAGGTTCCTTTAAAAAACTAAAAAGAGAATTACCATAGGATCCAGCAATCCCACTTCTGGGCATATACCCAGAGAAAACCATAAATCACAAAGACACATTCACCACAATGTTCATTGCAGCACTATTTACAATAGCCAGGTAATGGAAGCAACCTAAATGCCCACAGACAGACGAATGGATAAAGATGTGGTACTTATATAAAATGGAATATTACTCAGCCATAAAAAGGAATGAAACTGGGTCATTTGTAGAGAAGTTGATGGATCTAGAGACTGTCATACAGAGTGAAGTAAGTCAGAAAGAGAAAAACAAATATTGTATACTAATGCCTATATGTGGAACCTAGAAAAATGGTACAGATGAACTGGTTTGCAGGGCAGAAATAGAGACACAGAGGTAGAGAACAGACGTATGGACACAAAGTGGGGGAAGCCATGGGGTGGTGGTGGTGGGATGAGTTGGGAGATTGGGATTGACCTGTATACATGTATATGCATAAAATAGATAACTAATAATAACCTACTGTATAAAAAAATAAACAAAATTAAATTTCAAAATTTTTAAAAATAAAATGTAAAAATAAAACAGAAAAAAAGTTCTTCCATTCACACTGATGTATATATAACAATGAATTATTTCCATGCTTATATCTATAAATACATAAAAGAGGAATAAAATCTAACTTGAACCAAAAAAGAAAAAAAATAAAAAACTGAACCTAACAGTTATACAGAGGAAAACACTACCAAGGCACTTGCTCCAGTGGTAAACAATTCTGAAATTGGTCAGAGGTGGGGAATCATCTCCCATACAGCCAGCAGCCCCACCCGCCCACGCAAGGAGCGTCCTTATTGCAAAGCTGGGAGACCGTGCCCAGGCCTCTGTGAGTAAAGGTGAGCTGAGCCCCAGGCCAGATGCTGCTGAACTGTTCCCACCCTTCCCAGGTGAAACACCTGAATATGTACAAGGGCTTGAAAGCCTAGAGGGAGGGCCGTGGAGCCACACCAGCGACGGCACGCAGGCCAACTTGGTGCCTGCAGGTCAGCCAGGATGGTCCTGGCCACGGGCGCTCTTCTGGAAGCTTTCCATTGCCCTGCCTGAGATACCCCTCCCGTCCCGGCCCCCACTCCTTTTTTTCCTTCCTCACCTCAGCCCGGAGAGATATTCCAGTGGAAGTTATGGGTGACACATCCTCTCCTTTACAGGTGGCAGCCTGGCAACTCCTGCCGAAAGTCCAGCAGAGCCCCACTCACACCGGGCCACCCACAAAGCCGTGGACCCTCCCACCCTCCCACCAGCACAGCCCCGAGACTGCTGACGGGGCAGAGAATATGGAGTCAGGCACAGCTGCAGGGGCTATTGCTGCCTGGAGTGCTGTTTATATTGACCTCAACCCAGGCACACGTGGGGAGGGCTTGCCGGCAGGGTCAGGCTGCCCAGGGCAGCTAATCCTCAGCCCTCAGGGAATCACATTGCAGAAAATGGACCTCGCTAAGACAGAATATTCGCCAAGGAAAAAAAGGACACAATGCCATTTGCAGCACCGTAGATGAGTCTCGAGGTAATCACGTGACTTGGAGTAAGTCAGAAAGTGAAAGACACATATCGTATCATATCACTTATAGGTGTTACCTATAAATTGATACCAGGGCAGATATTTCCACGGAGAAGGGCAATCACAGATTCATTAAAGAAACTTATGGTTCACCAAAGGAAAGGTGTGAGGATTGAATTCATTACGATATTGGGGTTAACAGACATATACAAACACAGTAGACGTATAGAATCACCAAAGACCTACGGAGTACCAAGAGAAGACTACTCAACATTCTGTCATAACGTACATGGGAAAAGGATCCCAGGAAGAACAGACATATGTATATGTGTAAAAGAACCACCTCTTGCACACCTACAACAAGCTAAACGTTGTACTCAAACTTGCTGTAATAAAAAATAAAAGATTAAATTAAAAACAAGAACAAGAAGTAGTGAGACACACTTGAGGGGCTTTCTCCTGGCACATTCCGTTCTACATGCCAATCTAGAACGCGACTTCCATTGAGGCTCTGCTGCCCTAGTAACCAGATTTGGTAAGGGAGAACTGCTGCCACCTTGTGGCCGTTTCTCACAACTGCAGCTTTAATCCCAGCGCTAATGGTCAGTGGATATTCCAAATCATTACCGGCCTGTAAATGACACCTGCCCTGAAAACAAATCCTGGGGTCATATATCGACCAAAAAATTCAAAAGACGTCCATATTTCAAAACGACAGTTTCAAGAGGCATATTTCACGCACATTAGTGTTCTGCTTCTTTTGCTTTCTTTCTTTCTTTGTTAAAAAAACGGGAATGGAAAAAGGCAACCCTCAGAATGGGCGAAAACGTTCACAAACGAATCAATGGACAAAGGTTTAATCTCCAATATATATAGACAGCTCATGCAGCTTAATATTAATAAAACAAACAACCCAATACAAAAATGGGCAGAAGATCTAAAGAGACGTTTCTTCAAAGAAGACACAGAGATGGCCAAGACGCACATGAGAAGCTGCTCAACATCACTAATTATTAGAGAAATGCAAATCAAAACTACAATGAGGTAAGACCTCACACCTGTTAGAATCGGCATCATCAGATAATGTACAAACAACAAATTCTGGGGAGGGTGTGGACAAAAGGAACCCTCTTCCGCTATTGGTGGGAATGTAAATTGATACAGTCACTATGGAGAACAGTATGGAGGTTCCTTTAAAAAACTAAAAAGAGAATTACCATAGGATCCAGCAATCCCACTTCTGGGCATATACCCAGAGAAAACCATAAATCACAAAGACACATTCACCACAATGTTCATTGCAGCACTATTTACAATAGCCCGGTAATGGAAGCAACCTAAATGCCCACAGACAGACGAATGGATAAAGATGTGGTACATATATAAAATGGAATATTACTCAGCCATAAAAAGGAATGAAACTGGGTCATTTGTAGAGAAGTTGATGGATCTAGAGACTGTCATACAGAGTGAAGTAAGTCAGAAAGAGAAAAACAAATATTGTATACTAATGCCTATATGTGGAACCTAGAAAAATGGTACAGATGAACTGGTTTGCAGGGCAGAAATAGAGACACAGAGGTAGAGAACAGACGTATGGACACAAAGTGGGGGAAGCCATGGGGTGGTGGTGGTGGGATGAGTTGGGAGATTGGGATTGACCTGTATACATGTATATGCATAAAATAGATAACTAATAATAACCTACTGTATAAAAAAATAAACAAAATTAAATTTCAAAATTTTTAAAAATAAAATGTAAAAATAAAACAGAAAAAAAGTTCTTCCATTCACACTGATGTATATATAACAATGAATTATTTCCATGCTTATATCTATAAATACATAAAAGAGGAATAAAATCTAACTTGAACCAAAAAAGAAAAAAAATAAAAAACTGAACCTAACAGTTATACAGAGGAAAACACTACCAAGGCACTTGCTCCAGTGGTAAACAATTCTGAAATTGGTCAGAGGTGGGGAATCATCTCCCATACAGCCAGCAGCCCCACCCGCCCACGCAAGGAGCGTCCTTATTGCAAAGCTGGGAGACCGTGCCCAGGCCTCTGTGAGTAAACGTGAGCTGAGCCCCAGGCCAGATGCTGCTGAACTGTTCCCACCCTTCCCAGGTGAAACACCTGAATATGTACAAGGGCTTGAAAGCCTAGAGGGAGGGCCGTGGAGCCACACCAGCGACGGCACGCAGGCCAACTTGGTGCCTGCAGGTCAGCCAGGATGGTCCTGGCCACGGGCGCTCTTCTGGAAGCTTTCCATTGCCCTGCCTGAGATACCCCTCCCGTCCCGGCCCCCACTCCTTTTTTTCCTTCCTCACCTCAGCCCGGAGAGATATTCCAGTGGAAGTTATGGGTGACACATCCTCTCCTTTACAGGTGGCAGCCTGGCAACTCCTGCCGAAAGTCCAGCAGAGCCCCACTCACACCGGGCCACCCACAAAGCCGTGGACCCTCCCACCCTCCCACCAGCACAGCCCCGAGACTGCTGACGGGGCAGAGAATATGGAGTCAGGCACAGCTGCAGGGGCTATTGCTGCCTGGAGTGCTGTTTATATTGACCTCAACCCAGGCACACCTGGGGAGGGCTTGCCGGCAGGGTCAGGCTGCCCAGGGCAGCTAATCCTCAGCCCTCAGGGAATCACATTGCAGAAAATGGACCTCGCTAAGACAGAATATTCGCCAAGGAAAAAAAGGACACAATGCCATTTGCAGCACCGTAGATGAGTCTCGAGGTAATCACGTGACTTGGAGTAAGTCAGAAAGTGAAAGACACATATCGTATCATATCACTTATAGGTGTTACCTATAAATTGATACCAGGGCAGATATTTCCACGGAGAAGGGCAATCACAGATTCATTAAAGAAACTTATGGTTCACCAAAGGAAAGGTGTGAGGATTGAATTCATTACGATATTGGGGTTAACAGACATATACAAACACAGTAGACGTATAGAATCACCAAAGACCTACGGAGTACCAAGAGAAGACTACTCAACATTCTGTCATAACGTACATGGGAAAAGGATCCCAGGAAGAACAGACATATGTATATGTGTAAAAGAACCACCTCTTGCACACCTACAACAAGCTAAACGTTGTACTCAAACTTGCTGTAATAAAAAATAAAAGATTAAATTAAAAACAAGAACAAGAAGTAGTGAGACACACTTGAGGGGCTTTCTCCTGGCACATTCCGTTCTACATGCCAATCTAGAACGCGACTTCCATTGAGGCTCTGCTGCCCTAGTAACCAGATTTGGTAAGGGAGAACTGCTGCCACCTTGTGGCCGTTTCTCACAACTGCAGCTTTAATCCCAGCGCTAATGGTCAGTGGATATTCCAAATCATTACCGGCCTGTAAATGACACCTGCCCTGAAAACAAATCCTGGGGTCATATATCGACCAAAAAATTCAAAAGACGTCCATATTTCAAAACGACAGTTTCAAGAGGCATATTTCACGCACATTAGTGTTCTGCTTCTTTTGCTTTCTTTCTTTCTTTGTTAAAAAAACGGGAATGGAAAAAGGCAACCCTCAGAATGGGCGAAAACGTTCACAAACGAATCAATGGACAAAGGTTTAATCTCCAATATATATAGACAGCTCATGCAGCTTAATATTAATAAAACAAACAACCCAATACAAAAATGGGCAGAAGATCTAAAGAGACGTTTCTTCAAAGAAGTCACAGAGATGGCCAAGACGCACATGAGAAGCTGCTCAACATCACTAATTATTAGAGAAATGCAAATCAAAACTACAATGAGGTAAGACCTCACACCTGTTAGAATCGGCATCATCAGATAATGTACAAACAACAAATTCTGGGGAGGGTGTGGACAAAAGGAACCCTCTTCCGCTATTGGTGGGAATGTAAATTGATACAGTCACTATGGAGAACAGTATGGAGGTTCCTTTAAAAAACTAAAAAGAGAATTACCATAGGATCCAGCAATCCCACTTCTGGGCATATACCCAGAGAAAACCATAAATCACAAAGACACATTCACCACAATGTTCATTGCAGCACTATTTACAATAGCCAGGTAATGGAAGCAACCTAAATGCCCACAGACAGACGAATGGATAAAGATGTGGTACTTATATAAAATGGAATATTACTCAGCCATAAAAAGGAATGAAACTGGGTCATTTGTAGAGAAGTTGATGGATCTAGAGACTGTCATACAGAGTGAAGTAAGTCAGAAAGAGAAAAACAAATATTGTATACTAATGCCTATATGTGGAACCTAGAAAAATGGTACAGATGAACTGGTTTGCAGGGCAGAAATAGAGACACAGAGGTAGAGAACAGTCGTATGGACAAAAAAGTGGGGGAAGCCATGGGGTGGTGGTGGTGGGATGAGTTGGGAGATTGGGATTGACCTGTATACATGTATATGCATAAAATAGATAACTAATAATAACCTACTGTATAAAAAAATAAACAAAATTAAATTTCAAAATTTTTAAAAATAAAATGTAAAAATAAAACAGAAAAAAAGTTCTTCCATTCACACTGATGTATATATAACAATGAATTATTTCCATGCTTATATCTATAAATACATAAAAGAGGAATAAAATCTAACTTGAACCAAAAAAGAAAAAAAAAAAAAAACTGAACCTAACAGTTATACAGAGGAAAACACTACCAAGGCACTTGCTCCAGTGGTAAACAATTCTGAAATTGGTCAGAGGTGGGGAATCATCTCCCATACAGCCAGCAGCCCCACCCGCCCACGCAAGGAGCGTCCTTATTGCAAAGCTGGGAGACCGTGCCCAGGCCTCTGTGAGTAAACGTGAGCTGAGCCCCAGGCCAGATGCTGCTGAACTGTTCCCACCCTTCCCAGGTGAAACACCTGAATATGTACAAGGGCTTGAAAGCCTAGAGGGAGGGCCGTGGAGCCACACCAGCGACGGCACGCAGGCCAACTTGGTGCCTGCAGGTCAGCCAGGATGGTCCTGGCCACGGGCGCTCTTCTGGAAGCTTTCCATTGCCCTGCCTGAGATACCCCTCCTGTCCCGGCCCCCACTCCTTTTTTTCCTTCCTCACCTCAGCCCGGAGAGATATTCCAGTGGAAGTTATGGGTGACACATCCTCTCCTTTACAGGTGGCAGCCTGGCAACTCCTGCCGAAAGTCCAGCAGAGCCCCACTCACACCGGGCCACCCACAAAGCCGTGGACCCTCCCACCCTCCCACCAGCACAGCCCCGAGACTGCTGACGGGGCAGAGAATATGGAGTCAGGCACAGCTGCAGGGGCTATTGCTGCCTGGAGTGCTGTTTATATTGACCTCAACCCAGGCACACCTGGGGAGGGCTTGCCGGCAGGGTCAGGCTGCCCAGGGCAGCTAATCCTCAGCCCTCAGGGAATCACATTGCAGAAAATGGACCTCGCTAAGACAGAATATTCGCCAAGGAAAAAAAGGACACAATGCCATTTGCAGCACCGTAGATGAGTCTCGAGGTAATCACGTGACTTGGAGTAAGTCAGAAAGTGAAAGACACATATCGTATCATATCACTTATAGGTGTTACCTATAAATTGATACCAGGGCAGATATTTCCACGGAGAAGGGCAATCACAGATTCATTAAAGAAACTTATGGTTCACCAAAGGAAAGGTGTGAGGATTGAATTCATTACGATATTGGGGTTAACAGACATATACAAACACAGTAGACGTATAGAATCACCAAAGACCTACGGAGTACCAAGAGAAGACTACTCAACATTCTGTCATAACGTACATGGGAAAAGGATCCCAGGAAGAACAGACATATGTATATGTGTAAAAGAACCACCTCTTGCACACCTACAACAAGCTAAACGTTGTACTCAAACTTGCTGTAATAAAAAATAAAAGATTAAATTAAAAACAAGAACAAGAAGTAGTGAGACACACTTGAGGGGCTTTCTCCTGGCACATTCCGTTCTACATGCCAATCTAGAACGCGACTTCCATTGAGGCTCTGCTGCCCTAGTAACCAGATTTGGTAAGGGAGAACTGCTGCCACCTTGTGGCCGTTTCTCACAACTGCAGCTTTAATCCCAGCGCTAATGGTCAGTGGATATTCCAAATCATTACCGGCCTGTAAATGACACCTGCCCTGAAAACAAATCCTGGGGTCATATATCGACCAAAAAATTCAAAAGACGTCCATATTTCAAAACGACAGTTTCAAGAGGCATATTTCACGCACATTAGTGTTCTGCTTCTTTTGCTTTCTTTCTTTCTTTGTTAAAAAAACGGGAATGGAAAAAGGCAACCCTCAGAATGGGCGAAAACGTTCACAAACGAATCAATGGACAAAGGTTTAATCTCCAATATATATAGACAGCTCATGCAGCTTAATATTAATAAAACAAACAACCCAATACAAAAATGGGCAGAAGATCTAAAGAGACGTTTCTTCAAAGAAGTCACAGAGATGGCCAAGACGCACATGAGAAGCTGCTCAACATCACTAATTATTAGAGAAATGCAAATCAAAACTACAATGAGGTAAGACCTCACACCTGTTAGAATCGGCATCATCAGATAATGTACAAACAACAAATTCTGGGGAGGGTGTGGACAAAAGGAACCCTCTTCCGCTATTGGTGGGAATGTAAATTGATACAGTCACTATGGAGAACAGTATGGAGGTTCCTTTAAAAAACTAAAAAGAGAATTACCATAGGATCCAGCAATCCCACTTCTGGGCATATACCCAGAGAAAACCATAAATCACAAAGACACATTCACCACAATGTTCATTGCAGCACTATTTACAATAGCCAGGTAATGGAAGCAACCTAAATGCCCACAGACAGACGAATGGATAAAGATGTGGTACTTATATAAAATGGAATATTACTCAGCCATAAAAAGGAATGAAACTGGGTCATTTGTAGAGAAGTTGATGGATCTAGAGACTGTCATACAGAGTGAAGTAAGTCAGAAAGAGAAAAACAAATATTGTATACTAATGCCTATATGTGGAACCTAGAAAAATGGTACAGATGAACTGGTTTGCAGGGCAGAAATGGAGACACAGAGGTAGAGAACAGACGTATGGACACAAAGTGGGGGAAGCCATGGGGTGGTGGTGGTGGGATGAGTTGGGAGATTGGGATTGACCTGTATACATGTATATGCATAAAATAGATAACTAATAATAACCTACTGTATAAAAAAATAAACAAAATTAAATTTCAAAATTTTTAAAAATAAAATGTAAAAATAAAACAGAAAAAAAGTTCTTCCATTCACACTGATGTATATATAACAATGAATTATTTCCATGCTTATATCTATAAATACATAAAAGAGGAATAAAATCTAACTTGAACCAAAAAAGAAAAAAAATAAAAAACTGAACCTAACAGTTATACAGAGGAAAACACTACCAAGGCACTTGCTCCAGTGGTAAACAATTCTGAAATTGGTCAGAGGTGGGGAATCATCTCCCATACAGCCAGCAGCCCCACCCGCCCACGCAAGGAGCGTCCTTATTGCAAAGCTGGGAGACCGTGCCCAGGCCTCTGTGAGTAAAGGTGAGCTGAGCCCCAGGCCAGATGCTGCTGAACTGTTCCCACCCTTCCCAGGTGAAACACCTGAATATGTACAAGGGCTTGAAAGCCTAGAGGGAGGGCCGTGGAGCCACACCAGCGACGGCACGCAGGCCAACTTGGTGCCTGCAGGTCAGCCAGGATGGTCCTGGCCACGGGCGCTCTTCTGGAAGCTTTCCATTGCCCTGCCTGAGATACCCCTCCTGTCCCGGCCCCCACTCCTTTTTTTCCTTCCTCACCTCAGCCCGGAGAGATATTCCAGTGGAAGTTATGGGTGACACATCCTCTCCTTTACAGGTGGCAGCCTGGCAACTCCTGCCGAAAGTCCAGCAGAGCCCCACTCACACCGGGCCACCCACAAAGCCGTGGACCCTCCCACCCTCCCACCAGCACAGCCCCGAGACTGCTGACGGGGCAGAGAATATGGAGTCAGGCACAGCTGCAGGGGCTATTGCTGCCTGGAGTGCTGTTTATATTGACCTCAACCCAGGCACACGTGGGGAGGGCTTGCCGGCAGGGTCAGGCTGCCCAGGGCAGCTAATCCTCAGCCCTCAGGGAATCACATTGCAGAAAATGGACCTCGCTAAGACAGAATATTCGCCAAGGAAAAAAAGGACACAATGCCATTTGCAGCACCGTAGATGAGTCTCGAGGTAATCACGTGACTTGGAGTAAGTCAGAAAGTGAAAGACACATATCGTATCATATCACTTATAGGTGTTACCTATAAATTGATACCAGGGCAGATATTTCCACGGAGAAGGGCAATCACAGATTCATTAAAGAAACTTATGGTTCACCAAAGGAAAGGTGTGAGGATTGAATTCATTACGATATTGGGGTTAACAGACATATACAAACACAGTAGACGTATAGAATCACCAAAGACCTACGGAGTACCAAGAGAAGACTACTCAACATTCTGTCATAACGTACATGGGAAAAGGATCCCAGGAAGAACAGACATATGTATATGTGTAAAAGAACCACCTCTTGCACACCTACAACAAGCTAAACGTTGTACTCAAACTTGCTGTAATAAAAAATAAAAGATTAAATTAAAAACAAGAACAAGAAGTAGTGAGACACACTTGAGGGGCTTTCTCCTGGCACATTCCGTTCTACATGCCAATCTAGAACGCGACTTCCATTGAGGCTCTGCTGCCCTAGTAACCAGATTTGGTAAGGGAGAACTGCTGCCACCTTGTGGCCGTTTCTCACAACTGCAGCTTTAATCCCAGCGCTAATGGTCAGTGGATATTCCACATCATTACCGGCCTGTAAATGACACCTGCCCTGAAAACAAATCCTGGGGTCATATATCGACCAAAAAATTCAAAAGACGTCCATATTTCAAAACGACAGTTTCAAGAGGCATATTTCACGCACATTAGTGTTCTGCTTCTTTTGCTTTCTTTCTTTCTTTGTTAAAAAAACGGGAATGGAAAAAGGCAACCCTCAGAATGGGCGAAAACGTTCACAAACGAATCAATGGACAAAGGTTTAATCTCCAATATATATAGACAGCTCATGCAGCTTAATATTAATAAAACAAACAACCCAATACAAAAATGGGCAGAAGATCTAAAGAGACGTTTCTTCAAAGAAGTCACAGAGATGGCCAAGACGCACATGAGAAGCTGCTCAACATCACTAATTATTAGAGAAATGCAAATCAAAACTACAATGAGGTAAGACCTCACACCTGTTAGAATCGGCATCATCAGATAATGTACAAACAACAAATTCTGGGGAGGGTGTGGACAAAAGGAACCCTCTTCCGCTATTGGTGGGAATGTAAATTGATACAGTCACTATGGAGAACAGTATGGAGGTTCCTTTAAAAAACTAAAAAGAGAATTACCATAGGATCCAGCAATCCCACTTCTGGGCATATACCCAGAGAAAACCATAAATCACAAAGACACATTCACCACAATGTTCATTGCAGCACTATTTACAATAGCCAGGTAATGGAAGCAACCTAAATGCCCACAGACAGACGAATGGATAAAGATGTGGTACTTATATAAAATGGAATATTACTCAGCCATAAAAAGGAATGAAACTGGGTCATTTGTAGAGAAGTTGATGGATCTAGAGACTGTCATACAGAGTGAAGTAAGTCAGAAAGAGAAAAACAAATATTGTATACTAATGCCTATATGTGGAACCTAGAAAAATGGTACAGATGAACTGGTTTGCAGGGCAGAAATAGAGACACAGAGGTAGAGAACAGACGTATGGACACAAAGTGGGGGAAGCCATGGGGTGGTGGTGGTGGGATGAGTTGGGAGATTGGGATTGACCTGTATACATGTATATGCATAAAATAGATAACTAATAATAACCTACTGTATAAAAAAATAAACAAAATTAAATTTCAAAATTTTTAAAAATAAAATGTTAAAATAAAACAGAAAAAAAGTTCTTCCATTCACACTGATGTATATATAACAATGAATTATTTCCATGCTTATATCTATAAATACATAAAAGAGGAATAAAATCTAACTTGAACCAAAAAAGAAAAAAAAAAAAAACTGAACCTAACAGTTATACAGAGGAAAACACTACCAAGGCACTTGCTCCAGTGGTAAACAATTCTGAAATTGGTCAGAGGTGGGGAATCATCTCCCATACAGCCAGCAGCCCCACCCGCCCACGCAAGGAGCGTCCTTATTGCAAAGCTGGGAGACCGTGCCCAGGCCTCTGTGAGTAAACGTGAGCTGAGCCCCAGGCCAGATGCTGCTGAACTGTTCCCACCCTTCCCAGGTGAAACACCTGAATATGTACAAGGGCTTGAAAGCCTAGAGGGAGGGCCGTGGAGCCACACCAGCGACGGCACGCAGGACAACTTGGTGCCTGCAGGTCAGCCAGGATGGTCCTGGCCACGGGTGCTCTTCTGGAAGCTTTCCATTGCCCTGCCTGAGATACCCCTCCTGTCCCGGCCCCCACTCCTTTTTTTCCTTCCTCACCTCAGCCCGGAGAGATATTCCAGTGGAAGTTATGGGTGACACATCCTCTTCTTTACAGGTGGCAGCCTGGCAACTCCTGCCGAAAGTCCAGCAGAGCCCCACTCACACCGGGCCACCCACAAAGCCGTGGACCCTCCCACCCTCCCAACAGCACAGCCCCGAGACTGCTGACGGGGCAGAGAATATGGAGTCAGGCACAGCTGCAGGGGCTATTGCTGCCTGGAGTGCTGTTTATATTGACCTCAACCCAGGCACACCTGGGGAGGGCTTGCCGGCAGGGTCAGGCTGCCCAGGGCAGCTAATCCTCAGCCCTCAGGGAATCACATTGCAGAAAATGGACCTCGCTAAGACAGAATATTCGCCAAGGAAAAAAAGGACACAATGCCATTCGCAGCACCGTAGATGAGTCTCGAGGTAATCACGTGACTTGGAGTAAGTCAGAAAGTGAAAGACACATATCGTATCATATCACTTATAGGTGTTACCTATAAATTGATACCAGGGCAGATATTTCCACGGAGAAGGGCAATCACAGATTCATTAAACAAACTTATGGTTCACCAAAGGAAAGGTGTGAGGATTGAATTCATTACGATATTGGGGTTAACAGACATATACAAACACAGTAGACGTATATAATCACCAAAGACCTACGGAGTACCAAGAGAAGACTACTCAACATTCTGTCATAACGTACATGGGAAAAGGATCCCAGGAAGAACAGACATATGTATATGTGTAAAAGAACCACCTCTTGCACACCTACAACAAGCTAAACGTTGTACTCAAACTTGCTGTAATAAAAAATAAAAGATTAAATTAAAAACAAGAACAAGAAGTAGTGAGACACACTTGAGGGGCTTTCTCCTGGCACATTCCGTTCTACATGCCAATCTAGAACGCGACTTCCATTGAGGCTCTGCTGCCCTAGTAACCAGATTTGGTAAGGGAGAACTGCTGCCACCTTGTGGCCGTTTCTCACAACTGCAGCTTTAATCCCAGCGCTAATGGTCAGTGGATATTCCACATCATTACCGGCCTGTAAATGACACCTGCCCTGAAAACAAATCCTGGGGTCATATATCGACCAAAAAATTCAAAAGACGTCCATATTTCAAAACGACAGTTTCAAGAGGCATATTTCACGCACATTAGTGTTCTGCTTCTTTTGCTTTCTTTCTTTCTTTGTTAAAAAAACGGGAATGGAAAAAGGCAACCCTCAGAATGGGCGAAAACGTTCACAAACGAATCAATGGACAAAGGTTTAATCTCCAATATATATAAACAGCTCATGCAGCTTAATATTAATAAAACAAACAACCCAATACAAAAATGGGCAGAAGATCTAAAGAGACGTTTCTTCAAAGAAGTCACAGAGATGGCCAAGACGCACATGAGAAGCTGCTCAACATCACTAATTATTAGAGAAATGCAAATCAAAACTACAATGAGGTAAGACCTCACACCTGTTAGAATCGGCATCATCAGATAATGTACAAACAACAAATTCTGGGGAGGGTGTGGACAAAAGGAACCCTCTTCCGCTATTGGTGGGAATGTAAATTGATACAGTCACTATGGAGAACAGTATGGAGGTTCCTTTAAAAAACTAAAAAGAGAATTACCATAGGATCCAGCAATCCCACTTCTGGGCATATACCCAGAGAAAACCATAAATCACAAAGACACATTCACCACAATGTTCATTGCAGCACTATTTACAATAGCCAGGTAATGGAAGCAACCTAAATGCCCACAGACAGACGAATGGATAAAGATGTGGTACATATATAAAATGGAATATTACTCAGCCATGAAAAGGAATGAAACTGGGTCATTTGTAGAGAAGTGGATGGATCTAGAGACTGTCATACAGAGTGAAGTAAGTCAGAAAGAGAAAAACAAATATTGTATACTAATGCCTATATGTGGAACCTAGAAAAATGGTACAGATGAACTGGTTTGCAGGGCAGAAATAGAGACACAGAGGTAGAGAACAGACGTATGGACACAAAGTGGGGGAAGCCATGGGGTGGTGGTGGTGGGATGAGTTGGGAGATTGGGATTGACCTGTATACATGTATATGCATAAAATAGATAACTAATAATAACCTACTGTATAAAAATATAAACAAAATTAAATTTCAAAATTTTTAAAAATAAAATGTTAAAATAAAACAGAAAAAAAGTTCTTCCATTCACACTGATGTATATATAACCATGAATTATTTCCATGCTTATATCTATAAATACATAAAAGAGGAATAAAATCTAACTTGAACCAAAAAAGAAAAAAAAAAAAAACTGAACCTAACAGTTATACAGAGGAAAACACTACCAAGGCACTTGCTCCAGTGGTAAACAATTCTGAAATTGGTCAGAGGTGGGGAATCATCTCCCATACAGCCAGCAGCCCCACCCGCCCACGCAAGGAGCGTCCTTATTGCAAAGCTGGGAGACCGTGCCCAGGCCTCTGTGAGTAAACGTGAGCTGAGCCCCAGGCCAGATGCTGCTGAACTGTTCCCACCCTTCCCAGGTGAAACACCTGAATATGTACAAGGGCTTGAAAGCCTAGAGGGAGGGCCGTGGAGCCACACCAGCGACGGCACGCAGGCCAACTTGGTGCCTGCAGGTCAGCCAGGATGGTCCTGGCCACGGGAGCTCTTCTGGAAGCTTTCCATTGCCCTGCCTGAGATACCCCTCCTGCCCCGGCCCCCACTCCTTTTTTTTCCTTCCTCTCCTCAGCCCGGAGAGATATTCCAGTGGAAGTTATGGGTGACACATCCTGTTCTTTACATGTGGCAGCCTGGCAACTCCTGCCGAAAGTCCAGCAGAGCCCCACTCACACCGGGCCACCCACAAAGCCGTGGACCCTCCCACCCTCCCACCAGCACAGCCCCGAGACTGCTGACGGGGCAGAGAATATGGAGTCAGGCACAGCTGCAGGGGCTATTGCTGCCTGGAGTGCTGTTTATATTGACCTCAACCCAGGCACACCTGGGGAGGGCTTGCCGGCAGGGTCAGGCTGCCCAGGGCAGCTAATCCTCAGCCCTCAGGGAATCACATTGCAGAAAATGGACCTCGCTAAGACAGAATATTCGCCAAGGAGAAAAAGGACACAATGCCATTTGCAGCACCGTAGATAAGTCTCGAGGTAATCACGTGACTTGGAGTAAGTCAGAAAGTGAAAGACACATATCGTATCATATCACTTATAGGTGTTTCCTATAAATTGATACCAGGGCAGATATTTCCACGGAGAAGGGCAATCACAGATTCATTAAACAAACTTATGGTTCACCAAAGGAAAGGTGTGAGGATTGAATTCATTACGATATTGGGGTTAACAGACATATACAAACACAGTAGACGTATATAATCACCAAAGACCTACGGAGTACCAAGAGAAGACTACTCAACATTCTGTCATAACGTACATGGGAAAAGGATCCCAGGAAGAACAGACATATGTATATGTGTAAAAGAACCACCTCTTGCACACCTACAACAAGCTAAACGTTGTACTCAAACTTGCTGTAATAAAAAATAAAAGATTAAATTAAAAACAAGAACAAGAAGTAGTGAGACACACTTGAGGGGCTTTCTCCTGGCACATTCCGTTCTACATTCCAATCTAGAACGCGACTTCCATTGAGGCTCTGCTGCCCTAGTAACCAGATTTGGTAAGGGAGAACTGCTGCCACCTTGTGGCCGGTTCTCACAACTGCAGCTTTAATCCCAGCGCTAATGGTCAGTGGATATTCCAAATCATTACCGGCCTGTAAATGACGCCTGCCCTGAAAACAAATCCTGGGGTCATATATCGACCAAAAAATTCAAAAGACGTCCATATTTCAAAACGACAGTTTCAAGAGGCATATTTCACGCACATTAGTGTTCTGCTTCTTTTGCTTTCTTTCTTTCTTTGTTAAAAAAACGGGAATGGAAAAAGGCAACCCTCAGAATGGGCGAAAACGTTCACAAACGAATCAATGGACAAAGGTTTAATCTCCAATATATATAAACAGCTCATGCAGCTTAATATTAATAAAACAAACAACCCAATACAAAAATGGGCAGAAGATCTAAAGAGACGTTTCTTCAAAGAAGACACAGAGATGGCCAAGACGCACATGAGAAGCTGCTCAACATCACTAATTATTAGAGAAATGCAAATCAAAACTACAATGAGGTAAGACCTCACACCTGTTAGAATCGGCATCATCAGATAATGTACAAACAACAAATTCTGGGGAGGGTGTGGACAAAAGGAACCCTCTTCCGCTATTGGTGGGAATGTAAATTGATACAGTCACTATGGAGAACAGTATGGAGGTTCCTTTAAAAAACTAAAAAGAGAATTACCATAGGATCCAGCAATCCCACTTCTGGGCATATACCCAGAGAAAACCATAAATCACAAAGACACATT
Source organism: Mesoplodon bidens (assembly GCF_964165515.1). NCBI lineage: Eukaryota > Metazoa > Chordata > Mammalia > Artiodactyla > Ziphiidae > Mesoplodon > Mesoplodon bidens. The sequence continues at coordinate 469,967 of NW_027671674.1, read as the reverse complement.
CACCACAATGTTCATTGCAGCACTATTTACAATAGCCAGGTAATGGAAGCAACCTAAATGCCCACAGACAGACGAATGGATAAAGATGTGGTACATATATAAAATGGAATATTACTCAGCCATAAAAAGGAATGAAACTGGGTCATTTGTAGAGAAGTGGATGGATCTAGAGACTGTCATACAGAGTGAAGTAAGTCAGAAAGAGAAAAACAAATATTGTATACTAATGCCTATATGTGGAACCTAGAAAAATGGTACAGATGAACTGGTTTGCAGGGCAGAAATGGAGACACAGAGGTAGAGAACAGACGTATGGACACAAAGTGGGGGAAGCCATGGGGTGGTGGTGGTGGGATGAGTTGGGAGATTGGGATTGACCTGTATACATGTATATGCATAAAATAGATAACTAATAATAACCTACTGTATAAAAAAATAAACAAAATTAAATTTCAAAATTTTTAAAAATAAAATGTTAAAATAAAACAGAAAAAAAGTTCTTCCATTCACACTGATGTATATATAACAATGAATTATTTCCATGCTTATATCTATAAATACATAAAAGAGGAATAAAATCTAACTTGAACCAAAAAAGAAAAAAAAAAAAAAACTGAACCTAACAGTTATACAGAGGAAAACACTACCAAGGCACTTGCTCCAGTGGTAAACAATTCTGAAATTGGTCAGAGGTGGGGAATCATCTCCCATACAGCCAGCAGCCCCACCCGCCCACGCAAGGAGCGTCCTTATTGCAAAGCTGGGAGACCGTGCCCAGGCCTCTGTGAGTAAACGTGAGCTGAGCCCCAGGCCAGATGCTGCTGAACTGTTCCCACCCTTCCCAGGTGAAACACCTGAATATGTACAAGGGCTTGAAAGCCTAGAGGGAGGGCCGTGGAGCCACACCAGCGACGGCACGCAGGACAACTTGGTGCCTGCAGGTCAGCCAGGATGGTCCTGGCCACGGGTGCTCTTCTGGAAGCTTTCCATTGCCCTGCCTGAGATACCCCTCCTGTCCCGGCCCCCACTCCTTTTTTTCCTTCCTCACCTCAGCCCGGAGAGATATTCCAGTGGAAGTTATGGGTGACACATCCTCTTCTTTACAGGTGGCAGCCTGGCAACTCCTGCCGAAAGTCCAGCAGAGCCCCACTCACACCGGGCCACCCACAAAGCCGTGGACCCTCCCACCCTCCCAACAGCACAGCCCCGAGACTGCTGACGGGGCAGAGAATATGGAGTCAGGCACAGCTGCAGGGGCTATTGCTGCCTGGAGTGCTGTTTATATTGACCTCAACCCAGGCACACCTGGGGAGGGCTTGCCGGCAGGGTCAGGCTGCCCAGGGCAGCTAATCCTCAGCCCTCAGGGAATCACATTGCAGAAAATGGACCTCGCTAAGACAGAATATTCGCCAAGGAAAAAAAGGACACAATGCCATTCGCAGCACCGTAGATGAGTCTCGAGGTAATCACGTGACTTGGAGTAAGTCAGAAAGTGAAAGACACATATCGTATCATATCACTTATAGGTGTTACCTATAAATTGATACCAGGGCAGATATTTCCACGGAGAAGGGCAATCACAGATTCATTAAACAAACTTATGGTTCACCAAAGGAAAGGTGTGAGGATTGAATTCATTACGATATTGGGGTTAACAGACATATACAAACACAGTAGACGTATATAATCACCAAAGACCTACGGAGTACCAAGAGAAGACTACTCAACATTCTGTCATAACGTACATGGGAAAAGGATCCCAGGAAGAACAGACATATGTATATGTGTAAAAGAACCACCTCTTGCACACCTACAACAAGCTAAACGTTGTACTCAAACTTGCTGTAATAAAAAATAAAAGATTAAATTAAAAACAAGAACAAGAAGTAGTGAGACACACTTGAGGGGCTTTCTCCTGGCACATTCCGTTCTACATGCCAATCTAGAACGCGACTTCCATTGAGGCTCTGCTGCCCTAGTAACCAGATTTGGTAAGGGAGAACTGCTGCCACCTTGTGGCCGTTTCTCACAACTGCAGCTTTAATCCCAGCGCTAATGGTCAGTGGATATTCCACATCATTACCGGCCTGTAAATGACACCTGCCCTGAAAACAAATCCTGGGGTCATATATCGACCAAAAAATTCAAAAGACGTCCATATTTCAAAACGACAGTTTCAAGAGGCATATTTCACGCACATTAGTGTTCTGCTTCTTTTGCTTTCTTTCTTTCTTTGTTAAAAAAACGGGAATGGAAAAAGGCAACCCTCAGAATGGGTGAAAACGTTCACAAACGAATCAATGGACAAAGGTTTAATCTCCAATATATATAAACAGCTCATGCAGCTTAATATTAATAAAACAAACAACCCAATACAAAAATGGGCAGAAGATCTAAAGAGACGTTTCTTCAAAGAAGTCACAGAGATGGCCAAGACGCACATGAGAAGCTGCTCAACATCACTAATTATTAGAGAAATGCAAATCAAAACTACAATGAGGTAAGACCTCACACCTGTTAGAATCGGCATCATCAGATAATGTACAAACAACAAATTCTGGGGAGGGTGTGGACAAAAGGAACCCTCTTCCGCTATTGGTGGGAATGTAAATTGATACAGTCACTATGGAGAACAGTATGGAGGTTCCTTTAAAAAACTAAAAAGAGAATTACCATAGGATCCAGCAATCCCACTTCTGGGCATATACCCAGAGAAAACCATAAATCACAAAGACACATTCACCACAATGTTCATTGCAGCACTATTTACAATAGCCAGGTAATGGAAGCAACCTAAATGCCCACAGACAGACGAATGGATAAAGATGTGGTACATATATAAAATGGAATATTACTCAGCCATGAAAAGGAATGAAACTGGGTCATTTGTAGAGAAGTTGATGGATCTAGAGACTGTCATACAGAGTGAAGTAAGTCAGAAAGAGAAAAACAAATATTGTATACTAAAGCCTATATGTGGAACCTAGAAAAATGGTACAGATGAACTGGTTTGCAGGGCAGAAATAGAGACACAGAGGTAGAGAACAGACGTATGGACACAAAGTGGGGGAAGCCATGGGGTGGTGGTGGTGGGATGAGTTGGGAGATTGGGATTGACCTGTATACATGTATATGCATAAAATAGATAACTAATAATAACCTACTGTATAAAAAAATAAACAAAATTAAATTTCAAAATTCTTAAAAATAAAATGTAAAAATAAAACAGAAAAAAAGTTCTTCCATTCACACTGATGTATATATAACAATGAATTATTTCCATGCTTATATCTCTAAATACATAAAAGAGGAATAAAATCTAACTTGAACCAAAAAAGAAAAAAAAAAAAAAAACTGAACCTAACAGTTATACAGAGGAAAACACTACCAAGGCACTTGCTCCAGTGGTAAACAATTCTGAAATTGGTCAGAGGTGGGGAATCATCTCCCATACAGCCAGCAGCCCCACCCGCCCACGCAAGGAGCGTCCTTATTGCAAAGCTGGGAGACCGTGCCCAGGCCTCTGTGAGTAAACGTGAGCTGAGCCCCAGGCCAGATGCTGCTGAACTGTTCCCACCCTTCCCAGGTGAAACACCTGAATATGTACAAGGGCTTAAAAGCCTAGAGGGAGGGCCGTGGAGCCACACCAGCGACGGCACGCAGGCCAACTTGGTGCCTGCAGGTCAGCCAGGATGGTCCTGGCCACGGGCGCTCTTCTGGAAGCTTTCCATTGCCCTGCCTGAGATACCCCTCCTGTCCCGGCCCCCACTCCTTTTTTTCCTTCCTCACCTCAGCCCGGAGAGATATTCCAGTGGAAGTTATGGGTGACACATCCTCTCCTTTACAGGTGGCAGCCTGGCAACTCCTGCCGAAAGTCCAGCAGAGCCCCACTCACACCGGGCCACCCACAAAGCCGTGGACCCTCACACCCTCCCACCAGCACAGCCCCGAGACTGCTGACGGGGCAGAGAATATGGAGTCAGGCACAGCTGCAGGGGCTATTGCTGCCTGGAGTGCTGTTTATATTGACCTCAACCCAGGCACACCTGGGGAGGGCTTGCCGGCAGGGTCAGGCTGCCCAGGGCAGCTAATCCTCAGCCCTCAAGGAATCACATTGCAGAAAATGGACCTCGCTAAGACAGAATATTCGCCAAGGAAAAAAAGGACACAATGCCATTCGCAGCACCGTAGATGAGTCTCGAGGTAATCACGTGACTTGGAGTAAGTCAGAAAGTGAAAGACACATATCGTATCATATCACTTATAGGTGTTACCTATAAATTGATACCAGGGCAGATATTTCCACGGAGAAGGGCAATCACAGATTCATTAAACAAACTTATGGTTCACCAAAGGAAAGGTGTGAGGATTGAATTCATTACGATATTGGGGTTAACAGACATATACAAACACAGTAGACGTATATAATCACCAAAGACCTACGGAGTACCAAGAGAAGACTACTCAACATTCTGTCATAACGTACATGGGAAAAGGATCCCAGGAAGAACAGACATATGTATATGTGTAAAAGAACCACCTCTTGCACACCTACAACAAGCTAAACGTTGTACTCAAACTTGCTGTAATAAAAAATAAAAGATTAAATTAAAAACAAGAACAAGAAGTAGTGAGACACACTTGAGGGGCTTTCTCCTGGCACATTCCGTTCTACATGCCAATCTAGAACGCAACTTCCATTGAGGCTCTGCTGCCCTAGTAACCAGATTTGGTAAGGGAGAACTGCTGCCACCTTGTGGCCGTTTCTCACAACTGCAGCTTTAATCCCAGCGCTAATGGTCAGTGGATATTCCAAATCATTACAGGCCTGTAAATGACGCCTGCCCTGAAAACAAATCCTGGGGTCATATATCGACCAAAAAATTCAAAAGACGTCCATATTTCAAAACGACAGTTTCAAGAGGCATATTTCACGCACATTAGTGTTCTGCTTCTTTTGCTTTCTTTCTTTCTTTGTTAAAAAAACGGGAATGGAAAAAGGCAACCCTCAGAATGGGCGAAAACGTTCACAAACGAATCAATGGACAAAGGTTTAATCTCCAATATATATAAACAGCTCATGCAGCTTAATATTAATAAAACAAACAACCCAATACAAAAATGGGCAGAAGATCTAAAGAGACGTTTCTTCAAAGAAGTCACAGAGATGGCCAAGACGCACATGAGAAGCTGCTCAACATCACTAATTATCAGAGAAATGCAAATCAAAACTACAATGAGGTAAGACCTCACACCTGTTAGAATCGGCATCATCAGATAATGTACAAACAGCAAATTCTGGGGAGGGTGTGGACAAAAGGAACCCTCTTCCGCTATTGGTGGGAATGTAAATTGATACAGTCACTATGGAGAACAGTATGGAGGTTCCTTTAAAAAACTAAAAAGAGAATTACCATAGGATCCAGCAATCCCACTTCTGGGCATATACCCAGAGAAAACCATAAATCACAAAGACACATTCACCACAATGTTCATTGCAGCACTATTTACAATAGCCAGGTAATGGAAGCAACCTAAATGCCCACAGACAGACGAATGGATAAAGATGTGGTACATATATAAAATGGAATATTACTCAGCCATAAAAAGGAATGAAACTGGGTCATTTGTAGAGAAGTGGATGGATCTAGAGACTGTCATACAGAGTGAAGTAAGTCAGAAAGAGAAAAACAAATATTGTATACTAATGCCTATATGTGGAACCTAGAAAAATGGTACAGATGAACTGGTTTGCAGGGCAGAAATAGAAACACAGAGGTAGAGAACAGACGTATGGACACAAAGTGGGGGAAGCCATGGGGTGGTGGTGGCGGGATGAGTTGGGAGATTGGGATTGACCTGTATACATGTATATGCATAAAATAGATAACTAATAATAACCTACTGTATAAAAAAATAAACAAAATTAAATTTCAAAATTTTTAAAAATAAAATGTAAAAATAAAACAGAAAAAAAGTTCTTCCATTCACACTGATGTATATATAACAATGAATTATTTCCATGCTTATATCTATAAATACATAAAAGAGGAATAAAATCTAACTTGAACCAAAAAAGAAAAAAAAAAAAACTGAACCTAACAGTTATACAGAGGAAAACACTACCAAGGCACTTGCTCCAGTGGTAAACAATTCTGAAATTGGTCAGAGGTGGGGAATCATCTCCCATACAGCCAGCAGCCCCACCCGCCCACGCAAGGAGCGTCCTTATTGCAAAGCTGGGAGACCGTGCCCAGGCCTCTGTGAGTAAACGTGAGCTGAGCCCCAGGCCAGATGCTGCTGAACTGTTCCCACCCTTCCCAGGTGAAACACCTGAATATGTACAAGGGCTTGAAAGCCTAGAGGGAGGGCCGTGGAGCCACACCAGCGACGGCACGCAGGCCAACTTGGTGCCTGCAGGTCAGCCAGGATGGTCCTGGCCACGGGCGCTCTTCTGGAAGCTTTCCATTGCCCTGCCTGAGATACCCCTCCTGTCCCGGCCCCCACTCCTTTTTTTTCCTTCCTCACCTCAGCCCGGAGAGATATTCCAGTGGAAGTTATGGGTGACACATCCTGTTCTTTACAGGTGGCAGCCTGGCAACTCCTGCCGAAAGTCCAGCAGAGCCCCACTCACACCGGGCCACCCACAAAGCCGTGGACCCTCCCACCCTCCCACCAGCACAGCCCCGAGACTGCTGACGGGGCAGAGAATATGGAGTCAGGCACAGCTGCAGGGGCTATTGCTGCCTGGAGTGCTGTTTATATTGACCTCAACCCAGGCACACCTGGGGAGGGCTTGCCGGCAGGGTCAGGCTGCCCAGGGCAGCTAATCCTCAGCCCTCAGGGAATCACATTGCAGAAAATGGACCTCGCTAAGACAGAATATTCGCCAAGGAGAAAAAGGACACAATGCCATTTGCAGCACCGTAGATGAGTCTCGAGGTAATCACGTGACTTGGAGTAAGTCAGAAAGTGAAAGACACATATCGTATCATATCACTTATAGGTGTTACCTATAAATTGATACCAGGGCAGATATTTCCACGGAGAAGGGCAATCACAGATTCATTAAAGAAACTTATGGTTCACCAAAGGAAAGGTGTGAGGATTGAATTCATTACGATATTGGGGTTAACAGACATATACAAACACAGTAGACGTATATAATCACCAAAGACCTACGGAGTACCAAGAGAAGACTACTCAACATTCTGTCATAACGTACATGGGAAAAGGATCCCAGGAAGAACAGACATATGTATATGTGTAAAAGAACCACCTCTTGCACACCTACAACAAGCTAAACGTTGTACTCAAACTTGCTGTAATAAAAAATAAAAGATTAAATTAAAAACAAGAACAAGAAGTAGTGAGACACACTTGAGGGGCTTTCTCCTGGCACATTCCGTTCTACATGCCAATCTAGAACGCAACTTCCATTGAGGCTCTGCTGCCCTAGTAACCAGATTTGGTAAGGGAGAACTGCTGCCACCTTGTGGCCGTTTCTCACAACTGCAGCTTTAATCCCAGCGCTAATGGTCAGTGGATATTCCAAATCATTACAGGCCTGTAAATGACGCCTGCCCTGAAAACAAATCCTGGGGTCATATATTGACCAAAAAATTCAAAAGACGTCCATATTTCAAAACGACAGTTTCAAGAGGCATATTTCACGCACATTAGTGTTCTGCTTCTTTTGCTTTCTTTCTTTCTTTGTTAAAAAAACGGGAATGGAAAAAGGCAACCCTCAGAATGGGCGAAAACGTTCACAAACGAATCAATGGACAAAGGTTTAACCTCCAATATATATAAACAGCTCATGCAGCTTAATATTAATAAAACAAACAACCCAATACAAAAATGGGCAGAAGATCTAAAGAGACGTTTCTTCAAAGAAGACACAGAGATGGCCAAGACGCACATGAGAAGCTGCTCAACATCACTAATTATTAGAGAAATGCAAATCAAAACTACAATGAGGTAAGACCTCACACCTGTTAGAATCGGCATCATCAGATAATGTACAAACAACAAATTCTGGGGAGGGTGTGGACAAAAGGAACCCTCTTCCGCTATTGGTGGGAATGTAAATTGATACAGTCACTATGGAGAACAGTATGGAGGTTCCTTTAAAAAACTAAAAAGAGAATTACCATAGGATCCAGCAATCCCACTTCTGGGCATATACCCAGAGAAAACCATAAATCACAAAGACACATTCACCACAATGTTCATTGCAGCACTATTTACAATAGCCAGGTAATGGAAGCAACCTAAATGCCCACAGACAGACGAATGGATAAAGATGTGGTACATATATAAAATGGAATATTACTCAGCCATAAAAAGGAATGAAACTGGGTCATTTGTAGAGAAGTGGATGGATCTAGAGACTGTCATACAGAGTGAAGTAAGTCAGAAAGAGAAAAACAAATATTGTATACTAATGCCTATATGTGGAACCTAGAAAAATGGTACAGATGAACTGGTTTGCAGGGCAGAAATGGAGACACAGAGGTAGAGAACAGACGTATGGACACAAAGTGGGGGAAGCCATGGGGTGGTGGTGGTGGGATGAGTTGGGAGATTGGGATTGACCTGTATACATGTATATGCATAAAATAGATAACTAATAATAACCTACTGTATAAAAAAATAAACAAAATTAAATTTCAAAATTTTTAAAAATAAAATGTTAAAATAAAACAGAAAAAAAGTTCTTCCATTCACACTGATGTATATATAACAATGAATTATTTCCATGCTTATATCTATAAATACATAAAAGAGGAATAAAATCTAACTTGAACCAAAAAAGAAAAAAAAAAAAAAACTGAACCTAACAGTTATACAGAGGAAAACACTACCAAGGCACTTGCTCCAGTGGTAAACAATTCTGAAATTGGTCAGAGGTGGGGAATCATCTCCCATACAGCCAGCAGCCCCACCCGCCCACGCAAGGAGCGTCCTTATTGCAAAGCTGGGAGACCGTGCCCAGGCCTCTGTGAGTAAACGTGAGCTGAGCCCCAGGCCAGATGCTGCTGAACTGTTCCCACCCTTCCCAGGTGAAACACCTGAATATGTACAAGGGCTTGAAAGCCTAGAGGGAGGGCCGTGGAGCCACACCAGCGACGGCACTCAGGCCAACTTGGTGCCTGCAGGTCAGCCAGGATGGTCCTGGCCACGGGAGCTCTTCTGGAAGCTTTCCATTGCCCTGCCTGAGATACCCCTCCTGTCCCGGCCCCCACTCCTTTTTTTCCTTCCTCACCTCAGCCCGGAGAGATATTCCAGTGGAAGTTATGGGTGACACATCCTCTCCTTTACAGGTGGCAGCCTGGCAACTCCTGCCGAAAGTCCAGCAGAGCCCCACTCACACCGGGCCACCCACAAAGCCGTGGACCCTCACACCCTCCCACCAGCACAGCCCCGAGACTGCTGACGGGGCAGAGAATATGGAGTCAGGCACAGCTGCAGGGGCTATTGCTGCCTGGAGTGCTGTTTATATTGACCTCAACCCAGGCACACCTGGGGAGGGCTTGCCGGCAGGGTCAGGCTGCCCAGGGCAGCTAATCCTCAGCCCTCAGGGAATCACATTGCAGAAAATGGACCTCGCTAAGACAGAATATTCGCCAAGGAGAAAAAGGACACAATGCCATTTGCAGCACCGTAGATGAGTCTCGAGGTAATCACGTGACTTGGAGTAAGTCAGAAAGTGAAAGACACATATCGTATCATATCACTTATAGGTGTTACCTATAAATTGATACCAGGGCAGATATTTCCACGGAGAAGGGCAATCACAGATTCATTAAAGAAACTTATGGTTCACCAAAGGAAAGGTGTGAGGATTGAATTCATTACGATATTGGGGTTAACAGACATATACAAACACAGTAGACGTATATAATCACCAAAGACCTACGGAGTACCAAGAGAAGACTACTCAACATTCTGTCATAACGTACATGGGAAAAGGATCCCAGGAAGAACAGACATATGTACATGTGTAAAAGAACCACCTCTTGCACACCTACAACAAGCTAAACGTTGTACTCAAACTTGCTGTAATAAAAAATAAAAGATTAAATTAAAAACAAGAACAAGAAGTAGTGAGACACACTTGAGGGGCTTTCTCCTGGCACATTCCGTTCTACATGCCAATCTAGAACGCGACTTCCATTGAGGCTCTGCTGCCCTAGTAACCAGATTTGGTAAGGGAGAACTGCTGCCACCTTGTGGCCGTTTCTCACAACTGCAGCTTTAATCCCAGCGCTAATGGTCAGTGGATATTCCAAATCATTACAGGCCTGTAAATGACGCCTGCCCTGAAAACAAATCCTGGGGTCATATATCGACCAAAAAATTCAAAAGACGTCCATATTTCAAAACGACAGTTTCAAGAGGCATATTTCACGCACATTAGTGTTCTGCTTCTTTTGCTTTCTTTCTTTCTTTGTTAAAAAAACGGGAATGGAAAAAGGCAACCCTCAGAATGGGCGAAAACGTTCACAAACGAATCAATGGACAAAGGTTCAACCTCCAATATATATAAACAGCTCATGCAGCTTAATATTAATAAAACAAACAACCCAATACAAAAATGGGCAGAAGATCTAAAGAGACGTTTCTTCAAAGAAGTCACAGAGATGGCCAAGACGCACATGAGAAGCTGCTCAACATCACTAATTATCAGAGAAATGAAAATCAAAACTACAATGAGGTAAGACCTCACACCTGTTAGAATCGGCATCATCAGATAATGTACAAACAGCAAATTCTGGGGAGGGTGTGGACAAAAGGAACCCTCTTCCGCTATTGGTGGGAATGTAAATTGATACAGTCACTATGGAGAACAGTATGGAGGTTCCTTTAAAAAACTAAAAAGAGAATTACCATAGGAACCAGCAATCCCACTTCTGGGCATATACCCAGAGAAAACCATAAATCACAAAGACACATTCACCACAATGTTCATTGCAGCACTATTTACAATAGCCAGGTAATGGAAGCAACCTAAATGCCCACAGACAGACGAATGGATAAAGATGTGGTACATATATAAAATGGAATATTACTCAGCCATAAAAAGGAATGAAACTGGGTCATTTGTAGAGAAGTTGATGGATCTAGAGACTGTCATGCAGAGTGAAGTAAGTCAGAAAGAGAAAAACAAATATTGTATATTAATGCCTATATGTGGAACCTAGAAAAATGGTACAGATGAACTGGTTTGCAGGGCAGAAATAGAGACACAGAGGTAGAGAACAGACGTATGGACACAAAGTGGGGGAAGCCATGGGGTGGTGGTGGTGGGATGAGTTGGGAGATTGGGATTGACCTGTATACATGTATATGCATAAAATAGATAACTAATAATAACCTACTGTATAAAAAAATAAACAAAATTAAATTTCAAAATTTTTAAAAATAAAATGTAAAAATAAAACAGAAAAAAAGTTCTTCCATTCACACTGATGTATATATAACAATGAATTATTTCCATGCTTATATCTATAAATACATAAAAGAGGAATAAAATCTAACTTGAACCAAAAAAGAAAAAAAAAAAACTGAACCTAACAGTTATACAGAGGAAAACACTACCAAGGCACTTGCTCCAGTGGTAAACAATTCTGAAATTGGTCAGAGGTGGGGAATCATCTCCCATACAGCCAGCAGCCCCACCCGCCCACGCAAGGAGCGTCCTTATTGCAAAGCTGGGAGACCGTGCCCAGGCCTCTGTGAGTAAACGTGAGCTGAGCCCCAGGCCAGATGCTGCTGAACTGTTCCCACCCTTCCCAGGTGAAACACCTGAATATGTACAAGGGCTTGAAAGCCTAGAGGGAGGGCCGTGGAGCCACACCAGCGACGGCACGCAGGCCAACTTGGTGCCTGCAGGTCAGCCAGGATGGTCCTGGCCACGGGCGCTCTTCTGGAAGCTTTCCATTGCCCTGCCTGAGATACCCCTCCTGTCCCGGCCCCCACTCCTTTTTTTCCTTCCTCACCTCAGCCCGGAGAGATATTCCAGTGGAAGTTATGGGTGACACATCCTCTCCTTTACAGGTGGCAGCCTGGCAACTCCTGCCGAAAGTCCAGCAGAGCCCCACTCACACCGGGCCACCCACAAAGCCGTGGACCCTCACACCCTCCCACCAGCACAGCCCCGAGACTGCTGACGGGGCAGAGAATATGGAGTCAGGCACAGCTGCAGGGGCTATTGCTGCCTGGAGTGCTGTTTATATTGACCTCAACCCAGGCACACCTGGGGAGGGCTTGCCGGCAGGGTCAGGCTGCCCAGGGCAGCTAATCCTCAGCCCTCAGGGAATCACATTGCAGAAAATGGACCTCGCTAAGACAGAATATTCGCCAAGGAGAAAAAGGACACAATGCCATTTGCAGCACCGTAGATGAGTCTCGAGGTAATCACGTGACTTGGAGTAAGTCAGAAAGTGAAAGACACATATCGTATCATATCACTTATAGGTGTTTCCTATAAATTGATACCAGGACAGATATTTCCACGGAGAAGGGCAATCACAGATTCATTAAACAAACTTATGGTTCACCAAAGGAAAGGTGTGAGGATTGAATTCATTACGATATTGGGGTTAACAGACATATACAAACACAGTAGACGTATATAATCACCAAAGACCTACGGAGTACCAAGAGAAGACTACTCAACATTCTGTCATAACGTACATGGGAAAAGGATCCCAGGAAGAACAGACATATGTATATGTGTAAAAGAACCACCTCTTGCACACCTACAACAAGCTAAACGTTGTACTCAAACTTGCTGTAATAAAAAATAAAAGATTAAATTAAAAACAAGAACAAGAAGTAGTGAGACACACTTGAGGGGCTTTCTCCTGGCACATTCCGTTCTACATGCCAATCTAGAACGCGACTTCCATTGAGGCTCTGCTGCCCTAGTAACCAGATTTGGTAAGGGAGAACTGCTGCCACCTTGTGGCCGTTTCTCACAACTGCAGCTTTAATCCCAGCGCTAATGGTCAGTGGATATTCCAAATCATTACAGGCCTGTAAATGACGCCTGCCCTGAAAACAAATCCTGGGGTCATATATCGACCAAAAAATTCAAAAGACGTCCATATTTCAAAACGACAGTTTCAAGAGGCATATTTCACGCACATTAGTGTTCTGCTTCTTTTGCTTTCTTTCTTTCTTTGTTAAAAAAACGGGAATGGAAAAAGGCAACCCTCAGAATGGGCGAAAACGTTCACAAACGAATCAATGGACAAAGGTTCAATCTCCAATATATATAAACAGCTCATGCAGCTTAATATTAATAAAACAAACAACCCAATACAAAAATGGGCAGAAGATCTAAAGAGACGTTTCTTCAAAGAAGTCACAGAGATGGCCAAGACGCACATGAGAAGCTGCTCAACATCACTAATTATCAGAGAAATGCAAATCAAAACTACAATGAGGTAAGACCTCACACCTGTTAGAATCGGCATCATCAGATAATGTACAAACAGCAAATTCTGGGGAGGGTGTGGACAAAAGGAACCCTCTTCCGCTATTGGTGGGAATGTAAATTGATACAGTCACTATGGAGAACAGTATGGAGGTTCCTTTAAAAAACTAAAAAGAGAATTACCATAGGATCCAGCAATCCCACTTCTGGGCATATACCCAGAGAAAACCATAAATCACAAAGACACATTCACCACAATGTTCATTGCAGCACTATTTACAATAGCCAGGTAATGGAAGCAACCTAAATGCCCACAGACAGACGAATGGATAAAGATGTGGTACATATATAAAATGGAATATTACTCAGCCATAAAAAGGAATGAAACTGGGTCATTTGTAGAGAAGTGGATGGATCTAGAGACTGTCATACAGAGTGAAGTAAGTCAGAAAGAGAAAAACAAATATTGTATACTAATGCCTATATGTGGAACCTAGAAAAATGGTACAGATGAACTGGTTTGCAGGGCAGAAATAGAGACACAGAGGTAGAGAACAGACGTATGGACACAAAGTGGGGGAAGCCATGGGGTGGTGGTGGTGGGATGAGTTGGGAGATTGGGATTGACCTGTATACATGTATATGCATAAAATAGATAACTAATAATAACCTACTGTATAAAAAAATAAACAAAATTAAATTTCAAAATTTTTAAAAATAAAATGTAAAAATAAAACAGAAAAAAAGTTCTTCCATTCACACTGATGTATATATAACAATGAAATATTTCCATGCTTATATCTATAAATACATAAAAGAGGAATAAAATCTAACTTGAACCAAAAAAGAAAAAAAAAAAACTGAACCTAACAGTTACACAGAGGAAAACACTACCAAGGCACTTGCTCCAGTGGTAAACAATTCTGAAATTGGTCAGAGGTGGGGAATCATCTCCCATACAGCCAGCAGCCCCACCCGCCCACGCAAGGAGCGTCCTTATTGCAAAGCTGGGAGACCGTGCCCAGGCCTCTGTGAGTAAACGTGAGCTGAGCCCCAGGCCAGATGCTGCTGAACTGTTCCCACCCTTCCCAGGTGAAACACCTGAATATGTACAAGGGCTTGAAAGCCTAGAGGGAGGGCCGTGGAGCCACACCAGCGACGGCACGCAGGCCAACTTGGTGCCTGCAGGTCAGCCAGGATGGTCCTGGCCACGGGCGCTCTTCTGGAAGCTTTCCATTGCCCTGCCTGAGATACCCCTCCTGTCCCGGCCCCCACTCCTTTTTTTCCTTCCTCACCTCAGCCCGGAGAGATATTCCAGTGGAAGTTATGGGTGACACATCCTCTCCTTTACAGGTGGCAGCCTGGCAACTCCTGCCGAAAGTCCAGCAGAGCCCCACTCACACCGGGCCACCCACAAAGCCGTGGACCCTCACACCCTCCCACCAGCACAGCCCCGAGACTGCTGACGGGGCAGAGAATATGGAGTCAGGCACAGCTGCAGGGGCTATTGCTGCCTGGAGTGCTGTTTATATTGACCTCAACCCAGGCACACCTGGGGAGGGCTTGCCGGCAGGGTCAGGCTGCCCAGGGCAGCTAATCCTCAGCCCTCAGGGAATCACATTGCAGAAAATGGACCTCGCTAAGACAGAATATTCGCCAAGGAGAAAAAGGACACAATGCCATTTGCAGCACCGTAGATGAGTCTCGAGGTAATCACGTGACTTGGAGTAAGTCAGAAAGTGAAAGACACATATCGTATCATATCACTTATAGGTGTTACCTATAAATTGATACCAGGGCAGATATTTCCACGGAGAAGGGCAATCACAGATTCATTAAAGAAACTTATGGTTCACCAAAGGAAAGGTGTGAGGATTGAATTCATTACGATATTGGGGTTAACAGACATATACAAACACAGTAGACGTATAGAATCACCAAAGACCTACGGAGTACCAAGAGAAGACTACTCAACATTCTGTCATAACGTACATGGGAAAAGGATCCCAGGAAGAACAGACATATGTACATGTGTAAAAGAACCACCTCTTGCACACCTACAACAAGCTAAACGTTGTACTCAAACTTGCTGTAATAAAAAATAAAAGATTAAATTAAAAACAAGAACAAGAAGTAGTGAGACACACTTGAGGGGCTTTCTCCTGGCACATTCCGTTCTACATGCCAATCTAGAACGCGACTTCCATTGAGGCTCTGCTGCCCTAGTAACCAGATTTGGTAAGGGAGAACTGCTGCCACCTTGTGGCCGTTTCTCACAACTGCAGCTTTAATCCCAGCGCTAATGGTCAGTGGATATTCCAAATCATTACCGGCCTGTAAATGACACCTGCCCTGAAAACAAATCCTGGGGTCATATATCGACCAAAAAATTCAAAAGACGTCCATATTTCAAAACGACAGTTTCAAGAGGCATATTTCACGCACATTAGTGTTCTGCTTCTTTTGCTTTCTTTCTTTCTTTGTTAAAAAAACGGGAATGGAAAAAGGCAACCCTCAGAATGGGCGAAAACGTTCACAAACGAATCAATGGACAAAGGTTTAATCTCCAATATATATAGACAGCTCATGCAGCTTAATATTAATAAAACAAACAACCCAATACAAAAATGGGCAGAAGATCTAAAGAGACGTTTCTTCAAAGAAGACACAGAGATGGCCAAGACGCACATGAGAAGCTGCTCAACATCACTAATTATTAGAGAAATGCAAATCAAAACTACAATGAGGTAAGACCTCACACCTGTTAGAATCGGCATCATCAGATAATGTACAAACAACAAATTCTGGGGAGGGTGTGGACAAAAGGAACCCTCTTCCGCTATTGGTGGGAATGTAAATTGATACAGTCACTATGGAGAACAGTATGGAGGTTCCTTTAAAAAACTAAAAAGAGAATTACCATAGGATCCAGCAATCCCACTTCTGGGCATATACCCAGAGAAAACCATAAATCACAAAGACACATTCACCACAATGTTCATTGCAGCACTATTTACAATAGCCAGGTAATGGAAGCAACCTAAATGCCCACAGACAGACGAATGGATAAAGATGTGGTACATATATAAAATGGAATATTACTCAGCCATAAAAAGGAATGAAACTGGGTCATTTGTAGAGAAGTGGATGGATCTAGAGACTGTCATACAGAGTGAAGTAAGTCAGAAAGAGAAAAACAAATATTGTATACTAATGCCTATATGTGGAACCTAGAAAAATGGTACAGATGAACTGGTTTGCAGGGCAGAAATAGAGACACAGAGGTAGAGAACAGACGTATGGACACAAAGTGGGGGAAGCCATGGGGTGGTGGTAGTGGGATGAGTTGGGAGATTGGGATTGACCTGTATACATGTATATGCATAAAATAGATAACTAATAATAACCTACTGTATAAAAAAATAAACAAAATTAAATTTCAAAATTTTTAAAAATAAAATGTTAAAATAAAACAGAAAAAAAGTTCTTCCATTCACACTGATGTATATATAACAATGAATTATTTCCATGCTTATATCTATAAATACATAAAAGAGGAATAAAATCTAACTTGAACCAAAAAAGAAAAAAAAAAAACTGAACCTAACAGTTACACAGAGGAAAACACTACCAAGGCACTTGCTCCAGTGGTAAACAATTCTGAAATTGGTCAGAGGTGGGGAATCATCTCCCATACAGCCAGCAGCCCCACCCGCCCACGCAAGGAGCGTCCTTATTGCAAAGCTGGGAGACCGTGCCCAGGCCTCTGTGAGTAAACGTGAGCTGAGCCCCAGGCCAGATGCTGCTGAACTGTTCCCACCCTTCCCAGGTGAAACACCTGAATATGTACAAGGGCTTGAAAGCCTAGAGGGAGGGCCGTGGAGCCACACCAGCGACGGCACGCAGGCCAACTTGGTGCCTGCAGGTCAGCCAGGATGGTCCTGGCCACGGGCGCTCTTCTGGAAGCTTTCCATTGCCCTGCCTGAGATACCCCTCCTGTCCCGGCCCCCACTCCTTTTTTTCCTTCCTCACCTCAGCCCGGAGAGATATTCCAGTGGAAGTTATGGGTGACACATCCTCTCCTTTACAGGTGGCAGCCTGGCAACTCCTGCCGAAAGTCCAGCAGAGCCCCACTCACACCGGGCCACCCACAAAGCCGTGGACCCTCACACCCTCCCACCAGCACAGCCCCGAGACTGCTGACGGGGCAGAGAATATGGAGTCAGGCACAGCTGCAGGGGCTATTGCTGCCTGGAGTGCTGTTTATATTGACCTCAACCCAGGCACACCTGGGGAGGGCTTGCCGGCAGGGTCAGGCTGCCCAGGGCAGCTAATCCTCAGCCCTCAGGGAATCACATTGCAGAAAATGGACCTCGCTAAGACAGAATATTCGCCAAGGAGAAAAAGGACACAATGCCATTTGCAGCACCGTAGATGAGTCTCGAGGTAATCACGTGACTTGGAGTAAGTCAGAAAGTGAAAGACACATATCGTATCATATCACTTATAGGTGTTACCTATAAATTGATACCAGGGCAGATATTTCCACGGAGAAGGGCAATCACAGATTCATTAAAGAAACTTATGGTTCACCAAAGGAAAGGTGTGAGGATTGAATTCATTACGATATTGGGGTTAACAGACATATACAAACACAGTAGACGTATAGAATCACCAAAGACCTACGGAGTACCAAGAGAAGACTACTCAACATTCTGTCATAACGTACATGGGAAAAGGATCCCAGGAAGAACAGACATATGTATATGTGTAAAAGAACCACCTCTTGCACACCTACAACAAGCTAAACGTTGTACTCAAACTTGCTGTAATAAAAAATAAAAGATTAAATTAAAAACAAGAACAAGAAGTAGTGAGACACACTTGAGGGGCTTTCTCCTGGCACATTCCGTTCTACATGCCAATCTAGAACGCGACTTCCATTGAGGCTCTGCTGCCCTAGTAACCAGATTTGGTAAGGGAGAACTGCTGCCACCTTGTGGCCGTTTCTCACAACTGCAGCTTTAATCCCAGCGCTAATGGTCAGTGGATATTCCAAATCATTACAGGCCTGTAAATGACGCCTGCCCTGAAAACAAATCCTGGGGTCATATATTGACCAAAAAATTCAAAAGACGTCCATATTTCAAAACGACAGTTTCAAGAGGCATATTTCACGCACATTAGTGTTCTGCTTCTTTTGCTTTCTTTCTTTCTTTGTTAAAAAAACGGGAATGGAAAAAGGCAACCCTCAGAATGGGCGAAAACGTTCACAAACGAATCAATGGACAAAGGTTTAACCTCCAATATATATAAACAGCTCATGCAGCTTAATATTAATAAAACAAACAACCCAATACAAAAATGGGCAGAAGATCTAAAGAGACGTTTCTTCAAAGAAGACACAGAGATGGCCAAGACGCACATGAGAAGCTGCTCAACATCACTAATTATTAGAGAAATGCAAATCAAAACTACAATGAGGTAAGACCTCACACCTGTTAGAATCGGCATCATCAGATAATGTACAAACAACAAATTCTGGGGAGGGTGTGGACAAAAGGAACCCTCTTCCGCTATTGGTGGGAATGTAAATTGATACAGTCACTATGGAGAACAGTATGGAGGTTCCTTTAAAAAACTAAAAAGAGAATTACCATAGGATCCAGCAATCCCACTTCTGGGCATATACCCAGAGAAAACCATAAATCACAAAGACACATTCACCACAATGTTCATTGCAGCACTATTTACAATAGCCAGGTAATGGAAGCAACCTAAATGCCCACAGACAGACGAATGGATAAAGATGTGGTACATATATAAAATGGAATATTACTCAGCCATAAAAAGGAATGAAACTGGGTCATTTGTAGAGAAGTGGATGGATCTAGAGACTGTCATACAGAGTGAAGTAAGTCAGAAAGAGAAAAACAAATATTGTATACTAATGCCTATATGTGGAACCTAGAAAAATGGTACAGATGAACTGGTTTGCAGGGCAGAAATAGAGACACAGAGGTAGAGAACAGACGTATGGACACAAAGTGGGGGAAGCCATGGGGTGGTGGTGGTGGGATGAGTTGGGAGATTGGGATTGACCTGTATACATGTATATGCATAAAATAGATAACTAATAATAACCTACTGTATAAAAAAATAAACAAAATTAAATTTCAAAATTTTTAAAAATAAAATGTAAAAATAAAACAGAAAAAAAGTTCTTCCATTCACACTGATGTATATATAACAATGAATTATTTCCATGCTTATATCTATAAATACATAAAAGAGGAATAAAATCTAACTTGAACCAAAAAAGAAAAAAAAAAAACTGAACCTAACAGTTATACAGAGGAAAACACTACCAAGGCACTTGCTCCAGTGGTAAACAATTCTGAAATTGGTCAGAGGTGGGGAATCATCTCCCATACAGCCAGCAGCCCCACCCGCCCACGCAAGGAGCGTCCTTATTGCAAAGCTGGGAGACCGTGCCCAGGCCTCTGTGAGTAAACGTGAGCTGAGCCCCAGGCCAGATGCTGCTGAACTGTTCCCACCCTTCCCAGGTGAAACACCTGAATATGTACAAGGGCTTGAAAGCCTAGAGGGAGGGCCGTGGAGCCACACCAGCGACGGCACGCAGGCCAACTTGGTGCCTGCAGGTCAGCCAGGATGGTCCTGGCCACGGGCGCTCTTCTGGAAGCTTTCCATTGCCCTGCCTGAGATACCCCTCCTGTCCCGGCCCCCACTCCTTTTTTTTCCTTCCTCACCTCAGCCCGGAGAGATATTCCAGTGGAAGTTATGGGTGACACATCCTGTTCTTTACAGGAGGCAGCCTGGCAACTCCTGCCGAAAGTCCAGCAGAGCCCCACTCACACCGGGCCACCCACAAAGCCGTGGACCCTCCCACCCTCCCACCAGCACAGCCCCGAGACTGCTGACGGGGCAGAGAATATGGAGTCAGGCACAGCTGCAGGGGCTATTGCTGCCTGGAGTGCTGTTTATATTGACCTCAACCCAGGCACACCTGGGGAGGGCTTGCCGGCAGGGTCAGGCTGCCCAGGGCAGCTAATCCTCAGCCCTCAGGGAATCACATTGCAGAAAATGGACCTCGCTAAGACAGAATATTCGCCAAGGAGAAAAAGGACACAATGCCATTTGCAGCACCGTAGATGAGTCTCGAGGTAATCACGTGACTTGGAGTAAGTCAGAAAGTGAAAGACACATATCGTATCATATCACTTATAGGTGTTACCTATAAATTGATACCAGGGCAGATATTTCCACGGAGAAGGGCAATCACAGATTCATTAAAGAAACTTATGGTTCACCAAAGGAAAGGTGTGAGGATTGAATTCATTACGATATTGGGGTTAACAGACATATACAAACACAGTAGACGTATATAATCACCAAAGACCTACGGAGTACCAAGAGAAGACTACTCAACATTCTGTCATAACGTACATGGGAAAAGGATCCCAGGAAGAACAGACATATGTATATGTGTAAAAGAACCACCTCTTGCACACCTACAACAAGCTAAACGTTGTACTCAAACTTGCTGTAATAAAAAATAAAAGATTAAATTAAAAACAAGAACAAGAAGTAGTGAGACACACTTGAGGGGCTTTCTCCTGGCACATTCCGTTCTACATGCCAATCTAGAACGCGACTTCCATTGAGGCTCTGCTGCCCTAGTAACCAGATTTGGTAAGGGAGAACTGCTGCCACCTTGTGGCCGTTTCTCACAACTGCAGCTTTAATCCCAGCGCTAATGGTCAGTGGATATTCCAAATCATTACAGGCCTGTAAATGACGCCTGCCCTGAAAACAAATCCTGGGGTCATATATTGACCAAAAAATTCAAAAGACGTCCATATTTCAAAACGACAGTTTCAAGAGGCATATTTCACGCACATTAGTGTTCTGCTTCTTTTGCTTTCTTTCTTTCTTTGTTAAAAAAACGGGAATGGAAAAAGGCAACCCTCAGAATGGGCGAAAACGTTCACAAACGAATCAATGGACAAAGGTTTAACCTCCAATATATATAAACAGCTCATGCAGCTTAATATTAATAAAACAAACAACCCAATACAAAAATGGGCAGAAGATCTAAAGAGACGTTTCTTCAAAGAAGACACAGAGATGGCCAAGACGCACATGAGAAGCTGCTCAACATCACTAATTATTAGAGAAATGCAAATCAAAACTACAATGAGGTAAGACCTCACACCTGTTAGAATCGGCATCATCAGATAATGTACAAACAACAAATTCTGGGGAGGGTGTGGACAAAAGGAACCCTCTTCCGCTATTGGTGGGAATGTAAATTGATACAGTCACTATGGAGAACAGTATGGAGGTTCCTTTAAAAAACTAAAAAGAGAATTACCATAGGATCCAGCAATCCCACTTCTGGGCATATACCCAGAGAAAACCATAAATCACAAAGACACATTCACCACAATGTTCATTGCAGCACTATTTACAATAGCCAGGTAATGGAAGCAACCTAAATGCCCACAGACAGACGAATGGATAAAGATGTGGTACATATATAAAATGGAATATTACTCAGCCATAAAAAGGAATGAAACTGGGTCATTTGTAGAGAAGTGGATGGATCTAGAGACTGTCATACAGAGTGAAGTAAGTCAGAAAGAGAAAAACAAATATTGTATACTAATGCCTATATGTGGAACCTAGAAAAATGGTACAGATGAACTGGTTTGCAGGGCAGAAATAGAGACACAGAGGTAGAGAACAGACGTATGGACACAAAGTGGGGGAAGCCATGGGGTGGTGGTGGTGGGATGAGTTGGGAGATTGGGATTGACCTGTATACATGTATATGCATAAAATAGATAACTAATAATAACCTACTGTATAAAAAAATAAACAAAATTAAATTTCAAAATTTTTAAAAATAAAATGTAAAAATAAAACAGAAAAAAAGTTCTTCCATTCACACTGATGTATATATAACAATGAATTATTTCCATGCTTATATCTATAAATACATAAAAGAGGAATAAAATCTAACTTGAACCAAAAAAGAAAAAAAAAAAACTGAACCTAACAGTTATACAGAGGAAAACACTACCAAGGCACTTGCTCCAGTGGTAAACAATTCTGAAATTGGTCAGAGGTGGGGAATCATCTCCCATACAGCCAGCAGCCCCACCCGCCCACGCAAGGAGCGTCCTTATTGCAAAGCTGGGAGACCGTGCCCAGGCCTCTGTGAGTAAACGTGAGCTGAGCCCCAGGCCAGATGCTGCTGAACTGTTCCCACCCTTCCCAGGTGAAACACCTGAATATGTACAAGGGCTTGAAAGCCTAGAGGGAGGGCCGTGGAGCCACACCAGCGACGGCACGCAGGCCAACTTGGTGCCTGCAGGTCAGCCAGGATGGTCCTGGCCACGGGCGCTCTTCTGGAAGCTTTCCATTGCCCTGCCTGAGATACCCCTCCTGTCCCGGCCCCCACTCCTTTTTTTTCCTTCCTCACCTCAGCCCGGAGAGATATTCCAGTGGAAGTTATGGGTGACACATCCTGTTCTTTACAGGTGGCAGCCTGGCAACTCCTGCCGAAAGTCCAGCAGAGCCCCACTCACACCGGGCCACCCACAAAGCCGTGGACCCTCCCACCCTCCCACCAGCACAGCCCCGAGACTGCTGACGGGGCAGAGAATATGGAGTCAGGCACAGCTGCAGGGGCTATTGCTGCCTGGAGTGCTGTTTATATTGACCTCAACCCAGGCACACCTGGGGAGGGCTTGCCGGCAGGGTCAGGCTGCCCAGGGCAGCTAATCCTCAGCCCTCAGGGAATCACATTGCAGAAAATGGACCTCGCTAAGACAGAATATTCGCCAAGGAGAAAAAGGACACAATGCCATTTGCAGCACCGTAGATGAGTCTCGAGGTAATCACGTGACTTGGAGTAAGTCAGAAAGTGAAAGACACATATCGTATCATATCACTTATAGGTGTTACCTATAAATTGATACCAGGGCAGATATTTCCACGGAGAAGGGCAATCACAGATTCATTAAAGAAACTTATGGTTCACCAAAGGAAAGGTGTGAGGATTGAATTCATTACGATATTGGGGTTAACAGACATATACAAACACAGTAGACGTATATAATCACCAAAGACCTACGGAGTACCAAGAGAAGACTACTCAACATTCTGTCATAACGTACATGGGAAAAGGATCCCAGGAAGAACAGACATATGTATATGTGTAAAAGAACCACCTCTTGCACACCTACAACAAGCTAAACGTTGTACTCAAACTTGCTGTAATAAAAAATAAAAGATTAAATTAAAAACAAGAACAAGAAGTAGTGAGACACACTTGAGGGGCTTTCTCCTGGCACATTCCGTTCTACATGCCAAACTAGAACGCAACTTCCATTGAGGCTCTGCTGCCCTAGTAACCAGATTTGGTAAGGGAGAACTGCTGCCACCTTGTGGCCGTTTCTCACAACTGCAGCTTTAATCCCAGCGCTAATGGTCAGTGGATATTCCAAATCATTACAGGCCTGTAAATGACGCCTGCCCTGAAAACAAATCCTGGGGTCATATATTGACCAAAAAATTCAAAAGACGTCCATATTTCAAAACGACAGTTTCAAGAGGCATATTTCACGCACATTAGTGTTCTGCTTCTTTTGCTTTCTTTCTTTCTTTGTTAAAAAAACGGGAATGGAAAAAGGCAACCCTCAGAATGGGCGAAAACGTTCACAAACGAATCAATGGACAAAGGTTTAACCTCCAATATATATAAACAGCTCATGCAGCTTAATATTAATAAAACAAACAACCCAATACAAAAATGGGCAGAAGATCTAAAGAGACGTTTCTTCAAAGAAGACACAGAGATGGCCAAGACGCACATGAGAAGCTGCTCAACATCACTAATTATTAGAGAAATGCAAATCAAAACTACAATGAGGTAAGACCTCACACCTGTTAGAATCGGCATCATCAGATAATGTACAAACAACAAATTCTGGGGAGGGTGTGGACAAAAGGAACCCTCTTCCGCTATTGGTGGGAATGTAAATTGATACAGTCACTATGGAGAACAGTATGGAGGTTCCTTTAAAAAACTAAAAAGAGAATTACCATAGGATCCAGCAATCCCACTTCTGGGCATATACCCAGAGAAAACCATAAATCACAAAGACACATTCACCACAATGTTCATTGCAGCACTATTTACAATAGCCAGGTAATGGAAGCAACCTAAATGCCCACAGACAGACGAATGGATAAAGATGTGGTACATATATAAAATGGAATATTACTCAGCCATAAAAAGGAATGAAACTGGGTCATTTGTAGAGAAGTGGATGGATCTAGAGACTGTCATACAGAGTGAAGTAAGTCAGAAAGAGAAAAACAAATATTGTATACTAATGCCTATATGTGGAACCTAGAAAAATGGTACAGATGAACTGGTTTGCAGGGCAGAAATAGAGACACAGAGGTAGAGAACAGACGTATGGACACAAAGTGGGGGAAGCCATGGGGTGGTGGTGGTGGGATGAGTTGGGAGATTGGGATTGACCTGTATACATGTATATGCATAAAATAGATAACTAATAATAACCTACTGTATAAAAAAATAAACAAAATTAAATTTCAAAATTTTTAAAAATAAAATGTAAAAATAAAACAGAAAAAAAGTTCTTCCATTCACACTGATGTATATATAACAATGAATTATTTCCATGCTTATATCTATAAATACATAAAAGAGGAATAAAATCTAACTTGAACCAAAAAAGAAAAAAAAAAAACTGAACCTAACAGTTATACAGAGGAAAACACTACCAAGGCACTTGCTCCAGTGGTAAACAATTCTGAAATTGGTCAGAGGTGGGGAATCATCTCCCATACAGCCAGCAGCCCCACCCGCCCACGCAAGGAGCGTCCTTATTGCAAAGCTGGGAGACCGTGCCCAGGCCTCTGTGAGTAAACGTGAGCTGAGCCCCAGGCCAGATGCTGCTGAACTGTTCCCACCCTTCCCAGGTGAAACACCTGAATATGTACAAGGGCTTGAAAGCCTAGAGGGAGGGCCGTGGAGCCACACCAGCGACGGCACGCAGGCCAACTTGGTGCCTGCAGGTCAGCCAGGATGGTCCTGGCCACGGGCGCTCTTCTGGAAGCTTTCCATTGCCCTGCCTGAGATACCCCTCCTGTCCCGGCCCCCACTCCTTTTTTTTCCTTCCTCACCTCAGCCCGGAGAGATATTCCAGTGGAAGTTATGGGTGACACATCCTGTTCTTTACAGGTGGCAGCCTGGCAACTCCTGCCGAAAGTCCAGCAGAGCCCCACTCACACCGGGCCACCCACAAAGCCGTGGACCCTCCCACCCTCCCACCAGCACAGCCCCGAGACTGCTGACGGGGCAGAGAATATGGAGTCAGGCACAGCTGCAGGGGCTATTGCTGCCTGGAGTGCTGTTTATATTGACCTCAACCCAGGCACACCTGGGGAGGGCTTGCCGGCAGGGTCAGGCTGCCCAGGGCAGCTAATCCTCAGCCCTCAGGGAATCACATTGCAGAAAATGGACCTCGCTAAGACAGAATATTCGCCAAGGAGAAAAAGGACACAATGCCATTTGCAGCACCGTAGATGAGTCTCGAGGTAATCACGTGACTTGGAGTAAGTCAGAAAGTGAAAGACACATATCGTATCATATCACTTATAGGTGTTACCTATAAATTGATACCAGGGCAGATATTTCCACGGAGAAGGGCAATCACAGATTCATTAAAGAAACTTATGGTTCACCAAAGGAAAGGTGTGAGGATTGAATTCATTACGATATTGGGGTTAACAGACATATACAAACACAGTAGACGTATATAATCACCAAAGACCTACGGAGTACCAAGAGAAGACTACTCAACATTCTGTCATAACGTACATGGGAAAAGGATCCCAGGAAGAACAGACATATGTACATGTGTAAAAGAACCACCTCTTGCACACCTACAACAAGCTAAACGTTGTACTCAAACTTGCTGTAATAAAAAATAAAAGATTAAATTAAAAACAAGAACAAGAAGTAGTGAGACACACTTGAGGGGCTTTCTCCTGGCACATTCCGTTCTACATGCCAATCTAGAACGCGACTTCCATTGAGGCTCTGCTGCCCTAGTAACCAGATTTGGTAAGGGAGAACTGCTGCCACCTTGTGGCCGTTTCTCACAACTGCAGCTTTAATCCCAGCGCTAATGGTCAGTGGATATTCCAAATCATTACAGGCCTGTAAATGACGCCTGCCCTGAAAACAAATCCTGGGGTCATATATCGACCAAAAAATTCAAAAGACGTCCATATTTCAAAACGACAGTTTCAAGAGGCATATTTCACGCACATTAGTGTTCTGCTTCTTTTGCTTTCTTTCTTTCTTTGTTAAAAAAACGGGAATGGAAAAAGGCAACCCTCAGAATGGGCGAAAACGTTCACAAACGAATCAATGGACAAAGGTTCAACCTCCAATATATATAAACAGCTCATGCAGCTTAATATTAATAAAACAAACAACCCAATACAAAAATGGGCAGAAGATCTAAAGAGACGTTTCTTCAAAGAAGTCACAGAGATGGCCAAGACGCACATGAGAAGCTGCTCAACATCACTAATTATCAGAGAAATGCAAATCAAAACTACAATGAGGTAAGACCTCACACCTGTTAGAATCGGCATCATCAGATAATGTACAAACAGCAAATTCTGGGGAGGGTGTGGACAAAAGGAACCCTCTTCCGCTATTGGTGGGAATGTAAATTGATACAGTCACTATGGAGAACAGTATGGAGGTTCCTTTAAAAAACTAAAAAGAGAATTACCATAGGAACCAGCAATCCCACTTCTGGGCATATACCCAGAGAAAACCATAAATCACAAAGACACATTCACCACAATGTTCATTGCAGCACTATTTACAATAGCCAGGTAATGGAAGCAACCTAAATGCCCACAGACAGACGAATGGATAAAGATGTGGTACATATATAAAATGGAATATTACTCAGCCATAAAAAGGAATGAAACTGGGTCATTTGTAGAGAAGTTGATGGATCTAGAGACTGTCATGCAGAGTGAAGTAAGTCAGAAAGAGAAAAACAAATATTGTATATTAATGCCTATATGTGGAACCTAGAAAAATGGTACAGATGAACTGGTTTGCAGGGCAGAAATAGAGACACAGAGGTAGAGAACAGACGTATGGACACAAAGTGGGGGAAGCCATGGGGTTGTGGTGGTGGGATGAGTTGGGAGATTGGGATTGACCTGTATACATGTATATGCATAAAATAGATAACTAATAATAACCTACTGTATAAAAAAATAAACAAAATTAAATTTCAAAATTTTTAAAAATAAAATGTAAAAATAAAACAGAAAAAAAGTTCTTCCATTCACACTGATGTATATATAACAATGAATTATTTCCATGCTTATATCTATAAATACATAAAAGAGGAATAAAATCTAACTTGAACCAAAAAAGAAAAAAAAAAAACTGAACCTAACAGTTATACAGAGGAAAACACTACCAAGGCACTTGCTCCAGTGGTAAACAATTCTGAAATTGGTCAGAGGTGGGGAATCATCTCCCATACAGCCAGCAGCCCCACCCGCCCACGCAAGGAGCGTCCTTATTGCAAAGCTGGGAGACCGTGCCCAGGCCTCTGTGAGTAAACGTGAGCTGAGCCCCAGGCCAGATGCTGCTGAACTGTTCCCACCCTTCCCAGGTGAAACACCTGAATATGTACAAGGGCTTGAAAGCCTAGAGGGAGGGCCGTGGAGCCACACCAGCGACGGCACGCAGGCCAACTTGGTGCCTGCAGGTCAGCCAGGATGGTCCTGGCCACGGGCGCTCTTCTGGAAGCTTTCCATTGCCCTGCCTGAGATACCCCTCCTGTCCCGGCCCCCACTCCTTTTTTTCCTTCCTCACCTCAGCCCGGAGAGATATTCCAGTGGAAGTTATGGGTGACACATCCTCTCCTTTACAGGTGGCAGCCTGGCAACTCCTGCCGAAAGTCCAGCAGAGCCCCACTCACACCGGGCCACCCACAAAGCCGTGGACCCTCACACCCTCCCACCAGCACAGCCCCGAGACTGCTGACGGGGCAGAGAATATGGAGTCAGGCACAGCTGCAGGGGCTATTGCTGCCTGGAGTGCTGTTTATATTGACCTCAACCCAGGCACACCTGGGGAGGGCTTGCCGGCAGGGTCAGGCTGCCCAGGGCAGCTAATCCTCAGCCCTCAGGGAATCACATTGCAGAAAATGGACCTCGCTAAGACAGAATATTCGCCAAGGAGAAAAAGGACACAATGCCATTTGCAGCACCGTAGATGAGTCTCGAGGTAATCACGTGACTTGGAGTAAGTCAGAAAGTGAAAGACACATATCGTATCATATCACTTATAGGTGTTTCCTATAAATTGATACCAGGACAGATATTTCCACGGAGAAGGGCAATCACAGATTCATTAAACAAACTTATGGTTCACCAAAGGAAAGGTGTGAGGATTGAATTCATTACGATATTGGGGTTAACAGACATATACAAACACAGTAGACGTATATAATCACCAAAGACCTACGGAGTACCAAGAGAAGACTACTCAACATTCTGTCATAACGTACATGGGAAAAGGATCCCAGGAAGAACAGACATATGTATATGTGTAAAAGAACCACCTCTTGCACACCTACAACAAGCTAAACGTTGTACTCAAACTTGCTGTAATAAAAAATAAAAGATTAAATTAAAAACAAGAACAAGAAGTAGTGAGACACACTTGAGGGGCTTTCTCCTGGCACATTCCGTTCTACATGCCAATCTAGAACGCGACTTCCATTGAGGCTCTGCTGCCCTAGTAACCAGATTTGGTAAGGGAGAACTGCTGCCACCTTGTGGCCGTTTCTCACAACTGCAGCTTTAATCCCAGCGCTAATGGTCAGTGGATATTCCAAATCATTACAGGCCTGTAAATGACGCCTGCCCTGAAAACAAATCCTGGGGTCATATATCGACCAAAAAATTCAAAAGACGTCCATATTTCAAAACGACAGTTTCAAGAGGCATATTTCACGCACATTAGTGTTCTGCTTCTTTTGCTTTCTTTCTTTCTTTGTTAAAAAAACGGGAATGGAAAAAGGCAACCCTCAGAATGGGCGAAAACGTTCACAAACGAATCAATGGACAAAGGTTCAATCTCCAATATATATAAACAGCTCATGCAGCTTAATATTAATAAAACAAACAACCCAATACAAAAATGGGCAGAAGATCTAAAGAGACGTTTCTTCAAAGAAGTCACAGAGATGGCCAAGACGCACATGAGAAGCTGCTCAACATCACTAATTATCAGAGAAATGCAAATCAAAACTACAATGAGGTAAGACCTCACACCTGTTAGAATCGGCATCATCAGATAATGTACAAACAGCAAATTCTGGGGAGGGTGTGGACAAAAGGAACCCTCTTCCGCTATTGGTGGGAATGTAAATTGATACAGTCACTATGGAGAACAGTATGGAGGTTCCTTTAAAAAACTAAAAAGAGAATTACCATAGGATCCAGCAATCCCACTTCTGGGCATATACCCAGAGAAAACCATAAATCACAAAGACACATTCACCACAATGTTCATTGCAGCACTATTTACAATAGCCAGGTAATGGAAGCAACCTAAATGCCCACAGACAGACGAATGGATAAAGATGTGGTACATATATAAAATGGAATATTACTCAGCCATAAAAAGGAATGAAACTGGGTCATTTGTAGAGAAGTGGATGGATCTAGAGACTGTCATGCAGAGTGAAGTAAGTCAGAAAGAGAAAAACAAATATTGTATACTAATGCCTATATGTGGAACCTAGAAAAATGGTACAGATGAACTGGTTTGCAGGGCAGAAATAGAGACACAGAGGTAGAGAACAGACGTATGGACACAAAGTGGGGGAAGCCATGGGGTGGTGGTGGTGGGATGAGTTGGGAGATTGGGATTGACCTGTATACATGTATATGCATAAAATAGATAACTAATAATAACCTACTGTATAAAAAAATAAACAAAATTAAATTTCAAAATTTTTAAAAATAAAATGTAAAAATAAAACAGAAAAAAAGTTCTTCCATTCACACTGATGTATATATAACAATGAAATATTTCCATGCTTATATCTATAAATACATAAAAGAGGAATAAAATCTAACTTGAACCAAAAAAGAAAAAAAAAAAACTGAACCTAACAGTTACACAGAGGAAAACACTACCAAGGCACTTGCTCCAGTGGTAAACAATTCTGAAATTGGTCAGAGGTGGGGAATCATCTCCCATACAGCCAGCAGCCCCACCCGCCCACGCAAGGAGCGTCCTTATTGCAAAGCTGGGAGACCGTGCCCAGGCCTCTGTGAGTAAACGTGAGCTGAGCCCCAGGCCAGATGCTGCTGAACTGTTCCCACCCTTCCCAGGTGAAACACCTGAATATGTACAAGGGCTTGAAAGCCTAGAGGGAGGGCCGTGGAGCCACACCAGCGACGGCACGCAGGCCAACTTGGTGCCTGCAGGTCAGCCAGGATGGTCCTGGCCACGGGCGCTCTTCTGGAAGCTTTCCATTGCCCTGCCTGAGATACCCCTCCTGTCCCGGCCCCCACTCCTTTTTTTCCTTCCTCACCTCAGCCCGGAGAGATATTCCAGTGGAAGTTATGGGTGACACATCCTCTCCTTTACAGGTGGCAGCCTGGCAACTCCTGCCGAAAGTCCAGCAGAGCCCCACTCACACCGGGCCACCCACAAAGCCATGGACCCTCACACCCTCCCACCAGCACAGCCCCGAGACTGCTGACGGGGCAGAGAATATGGAGTCAGGCACAGCTGCAGGGGCTATTGCTGCCTGGAGTGCTGTTTATATTGACCTCAACCCAGGCACACCTGGGGAGGGCTTGCCGGCAGGGTCAGGCTGCCCAGGGCAGCTAATCCTCAGCCCTCAGGGAATCACATTGCAGAAAATGGACCTCGCTAAGACAGAATATTCGCCAAGGAGAAAAAGGACACAATGCCATTTGCAGCACCGTAGATGAGTCTCGAGGTAATCACGTGACTTGGAGTAAGTCAGAAAGTGAAAGACACATATCGTATCATATCACTTATAGGTGTTACCTATAAATTGATACCAGGGCAGATATTTCCACGGAGAAGGGCAATCACAGATTCATTAAAGAAACTTATGGTTCACCAAAGGAAAGGTGTGAGGATTGAATTCATTACGATATTGGGGTTAACAGACATATACAAACACAGTAGACGTATATAATCACCAAAGACCTACGGAGTACCAAGAGAAGACTACTCAACATTCTGTCATAACGTACATGGGAAAAGGATCCCAGGAAGAACAGACATATGTACATGTGTAAAAGAACCACCTCTTGCACACCTACAACAAGCTAAACGTTGTACTCAAACTTGCTGTAATAAAAAATAAAAGATTAAATTAAAAACAAGAACAAGAAGTAGTGAGACACACTTGAGGGGCTTTCTCCTGGCACATTCCGTTCTACATGCCAATCTAGAACGCGACTTCCATTGAGGCTCTGCTGCCCTAGTAACCAGATTTGGTAAGGGAGAACTGCTGCCACCTTGTGGCCGTTTCTCACAACTGCAGCTTTAATCCCAGCGCTAATGGTCAGTGGATATTCCAAATCATTACCGGCCTGTAAATGACACCTGCCCTGAAAACAAATCCTGGGGTCATATATCGACCAAAAAATTCAAAAGACGTCCATATTTCAAAACGACAGTTTCAAGAGGCATATTTCACGCACATTAGTGTTCTGCTTCTTTTGCTTTCTTTCTTTCTTTGTTAAAAAAACGGGAATGGAAAAAGGCAACCCTCAGAATGGGCGAAAACGTTCACAAACGAATCAATGGACAAAGGTTTAATCTCCAATATATATAGACAGCTCATGCAGCTTAATATTAATAAAACAAACAACCCAATACAAAAATGGGCAGAAGATCTAAAGAGACGTTTCTTCAAAGAAGTCACAGAGATGGCCAAGACGCACATGAGAAGCTGCTCAACATCACTAATTATTAGAGAAATGCAAATCAAAACTACAATGAGGTAAGACCTCACACCTGTTAGAATCGGCATCATCAGATAATGTACAAACAACAAATTCTGGGGAGGGTGTGGACAAAAGGAACCCTCTTCCGCTATTGGTGGGAATGTAAATTGATACAGTCACTATGGAGAACAGTATGGAGGTTCCTTTAAAAAACTAAAAAGAGAATTACCATAGGATCCAGCAATCCCACTTCTGGGCATATACCCAGAGAAAACCATAAATCACAAAGACACATTCACCACAATGTTCATTGCAGCACTATTTACAATAGCCAGGTAATGGAAGCAACCTAAATGCCCACAGACAGACGAATGGATAAAGATGTGGTACATATATAAAATGGAATATTACTCAGCCATAAAAAGGAATGAAACTGGGTCATTTGTAGAGAAGTGGATGGATCTAGAGACTGTCATACAGAGTGAAGTAAGTCAGAAAGAGAAAAACAAATATTGTATACTAATGCCTATATGTGGAACCTAGAAAAATGGTACAGATGAACTGGTTTGCAGGGCAGAAATAGAGACACAGAGGTAGAGAACAGACGTATGGACACAAAGTGGGGGAAGACATGGGGTGGTGGTGGTGGGATGAGTTGGGAGATTGGGATTGACCTGTATACATGTATATGCATAAAATAGATAACTAATAATAACCTACTGTATAAAAAAATAAACAAAATTAAATTTCAAAATTTTTAAAAATAAAATGTTAAAATAAAACAGAAAAAAAGTTCTTCCATTCACACTGATGTATATATAACAATGAATTATTTCCATGCTTATATCTATAAATACATAAAAGAGGAATAAAATCTAACTTGAACCAAAAAAGAAAAAAAAAAAACTGAACCTAACAGTTACACAGAGGAAAACACTACCAAGGCACTTGCTCCAGTGGTAAACAATTCTGAAATTGGTCAGAGGTGGGGAATCATCTCCCATACAGCCAGCAGCCCCACCCGCCCACGCAAGGAGCGTCCTTATTGCAAAGCTGGGAGACCGTGCCCAGGCCTCTGTGAGTAAACGTGAGCTGAGCCCCAGGCCAGATGCTGCTGAACTGTTCCCACCCTTCCCAGGTGAAACACCTGAATATGTACAAGGGCTTGAAAGCCTAGAGGGAGGGCCGTGGAGCCACACCAGCGACGGCACGCAGGCCAACTTGGTGCCTGCAGGTCAGCCAGGATGGTCCTGGCCACGGGCGCTCTTCTGGAAGCTTTCCATTGCCCTGCCTGAGATACCCCTCCTGTCCCGGCCCCCACTCCTTTTTTTCCTTCCTCACCTCAGCCCGGAGAGATATTCCAGTGGAAGTTATGGGTGACACATCCTCTCCTTTACAGGTGGCAGCCTGGCAACTCCTGCCGAAAGTCCAGCAGAGCCCCACTCACACCGGGCCACCCACAAAGCCGTGGACCCTCACACCCTCCCACCAGCACAGCCCCGAGACTGCTGACGGGGCAGAGAATATGGAGTCAGGCACAGCTGCAGGGGCTATTGCTGCCTGGAGTGCTGTTTATATTGACCTCAACCCAGGCACACCTGGGGAGGGCTTGCCGGCAGGGTCAGGCTGCCCAGGGCAGCTAATCCTCAGCCCTCAGGGAATCACATTGCAGAAAATGGACCTCGCTAAGACAGAATATTCGCCAAGGAGAAAAAGGACACAATGCCATTTGCAGCACCGTAGATGAGTCTCGAGGTAATCACGTGACTTGGAGTAAGTCAGAAAGTGAAAGACACATATCGTATCATATCACTTATAGGTGTTACCTATAAATTGATACCAGGGCAGATATTTCCACGGAGAAGGGCAATCACAGATTCATTAAAGAAACTTATGGTTCACCAAAGGAAAGGTGTGAGGATTGAATTCATTACGATATTGGGGTTAACAGACATATACAAACACAGTAGACGTATATAATCACCAAAGACCTACGGAGTACCAAGAGAAGACTACTCAACATTCTGTCATAACGTACATGGGAAAAGGATCCCAGGAAGAACAGACATATGTATATGTGTAAAAGAACCACCTCTTGCACACCTACAACAAGCTAAACGTTGTACTCAAACTTGCTGTAATAAAAAATAAAAGATTAAATTAAAAACAAGAACAAGAAGTAGTGAGACACACTTGAGGGGCTTTCTCCTGGCACATTCCGTTCTACATGCCAATCTAGAACGCGACTTCCATTGAGGCTCTGCTGCCCTAGTAACCAGATTTGGTAAGGGAGAACTGCTGCCACCTTGTGGCCGTTTCTCACAACTGCAGCTTTAATCCCAGCGCTAATGGTCAGTGGATATTCCAAATCATTACAGGCCTGTAAATGACGCCTGCCCTGAAAACAAATCCTGGGGTCATATATTGACCAAAAAATTCAAAAGACGTCCATATTTCAAAACGACAGTTTCAAGAGGCATATTTCACGCACATTAGTGTTCTGCTTCTTTTGCTTTCTTTCTTTCTTTGTTAAAAAAACGGGAATGGAAAAAGGCAACCCTCAGAATGGGCGAAAACGTTCACAAACGAATCAATGGACAAAGGTTTAACCTCCAATATATATAAACAGCTCATGCAGCTTAATATTAATAAAACAAACAACCCAATACAAAAATGGGCAGAAGATCTAAAGAGACGTTTCTTCAAAGAAGACACAGAGATGGCCAAGACGCACATGAGAAGCTGCTCAACATCACTAATTATTAGAGAAATGCAAATCAAAACTACAATGAGGTAAGACCTCACACCTGTTAGAATCGGCATCATCAGATAATGTACAAACAACAAATTCTGGGGAGGGTGTGGACAAAAGGAACCCTCTTCCGCTATTGGTGGGAATGTAAATTGATACAGTCACTATGGAGAACAGTATGGAGGTTCCTTTAAAAAACTAAAAAGAGAATTACCATAGGATCCAGCAATCCCACTTCTGGGCATATACCCAGAGAAAACCATAAATCACAAAGACACATTCACCACAATGTTCATTGCAGCACTATTTACAATAGCCAGGTAATGGAAGCAACCTAAATGCCCACAGACAGACGAATGGATAAAGATGTGGTACATATATAAAATGGAATATTACTCAGCCATAAAAAGGAATGAAACTGGGTCATTTGTAGAGAAGTGGATGGATCTAGAGACTGTCATACAGAGTGAAGTAAGTCAGAAAGAGAAAAACAAATATTGTATACTAATGCCTATATGTGGAACCTAGAAAAATGGTACAGATGAACTGGTTTGCAGGGCAGAAATAGAGACACAGAGGTAGAGAACAGACGTATGGACACAAAGTGGGGGAAGCCATGGGGTGGTGGTGGTGGGATGAGTTGGGAGATTGGGATTGACCTGTATACATGTATATGCATAAAATAGATAACTAATAATAACCTACTGTATAAAAAAATAAACAAAATTAAATTTCAAAATTTTTAAAAATAAAATGTAAAAATAAAACAGAAAAAAAGTTCTTCCATTCACACTGATGTATATATAACAATGAATTATTTCCATGCTTATATCTATAAATACATAAAAGAGGAATAAAATCTAACTTGAACCAAAAAAGAAAAAAAAAAACTGAACCTAACAGTTATACAGAGGAAAACACTACCAAGGCACTTGCTCCAGTGGTAAACAATTCTGAAATTGGTCAGAGGTGGGGAATCATCTCCCATACAGCCAGCAGCCCCACCCGCCCACGCAAGGAGCGTCCTTATTGCAAAGCTGGGAGACCGTGCCCAGGCCTCTGTGAGTAAACGTGAGCTGAGCCCCAGGCCAGATGCTGCTGAACTGTTCCCACCCTTCCCAGGTGAAACACCTGAATATGTACAAGGGCTTGAAAGCCTAGAGGGAGGGCCGTGGAGCCACACCAGCGACGGCACGCAGGCCAACTTGGTGCCTGCAGGTCAGCCAGGATGGTCCTGGCCACGGGCGCTCTTCTGGAAGCTTTCCATTGCCCTGCCTGAGATACCCCTCCTGTCCCGGCCCCCACTCCTTTTTTTTCCTTCCTCACCTCAGCCCGGAGAGATATTCCAGTGGAAGTTATGGGTGACACATCCTGTTCTTTACAGGTGGCAGCCTGGCAACTCCTGCCGAAAGTCCAGCAGAGCCCCACTCACACCGGGCCACCCACAAAGCCGTGGACCCTCCCACCCTCCCACCAGCACAGCCCCGAGACTGCTGACGGGGCAGAGAATATGGAGTCAGGCACAGCTGCAGGGGCTATTGCTGCCTGGAGTGCTGTTTATATTGACCTCAACCCAGGCACACCTGGGGAGGGCTTGCCGGCAGGGTCAGGCTGCCCAGGGCAGCTAATCCTCAGCCCTCAGGGAATCACATTGCAGAAAATGGACCTCGCTAAGACAGAATATTCGCCAAGGAGAAAAAGGACACAATGCCATTTGCAGCACCGTAGATGAGTCTCGAGGTAATCACGTGACTTGGAGTAAGTCAGAAAGTGAAAGACACATATCGTATCATATCACTTATAGGTGTTACCTATAAATTGATACCAGGGCAGATATTTCCACGGAGAAGGGCAATCACAGATTCATTAAAGAAACTTATGGTTCACCAAAGGAAAGGTGTGAGGATTGAATTCATTACGATATTGGGGTTAACAGACATATACAAACACAGTAGACGTATATAATCACCAAAGACCTACGGAGTACCAAGAGAAGACTACTCAACATTCTGTCATAACGTACATGGGAAAAGGATCCCAGGAAGAACAGACATATGTATATGTGTAAAAGAACCACCTCTTGCACACCTACAACAAGCTAAACGTTGTACTCAAACTTGCTGTAATAAAAAATAAAAGATTAAATTAAAAACAAGAACAAGAAGTAGTGAGACACACTTGAGGGGCTTTCTCCTGGCACATTCCATTCTACATGCCAATCTAGAACGCAACTTCCATTGAGGCTCTGCTGCCCTAGTAACCAGATTTGGTAAGGGAGTACTGCTGCCACCTTGTGGCCGTTTCTCACAACTGCAGCTTTAATCCCAGCGCTAATGGTCAGTGGATATTCCAAATCATTACAGGCCTGTAAATGACGCCTGCCCTGAAAACAAATCCTGGGGTCATATATTGACCAAAAAATTCAAAAGACGTCCATATTTCAAAACGACAGTTTCAAGAGGCATATTTCACGCACATTAGTGTTCTGCTTCTTTTGCTTTCTTTCTTTCTTTGTTAAAAAAACGGGAATGGAAAAAGGCAACCCTCAGAA
Source organism: Mesoplodon bidens (assembly GCF_964165515.1). Taxonomy (NCBI): domain Eukaryota; kingdom Metazoa; phylum Chordata; class Mammalia; order Artiodactyla; family Ziphiidae; genus Mesoplodon; species Mesoplodon bidens. The sequence continues at coordinate 432,101 of NW_027671674.1, read as the reverse complement.
TGGGCGAAAACGTTCACAAACGAATCAATGGACAAAGGTTTAACCTCCAATATATATAAACAGCTCATGCAGCTTAATATTAATAAAACAAACAACCCAATACAAAAATGGGCAGAAGATCTAAAGAGACGTTTCTTCAAAGAAGACACAGAGATGGCCAAGACGCACATGAGAAGCTGCTCAACATCACTAATTATTAGAGAAATGCAAATCAAAACTACAATGAGGTAAGACCTCACACCTGTTAGAATCGGCATCATCAGATAATGTACAAACAACAAATTCTGGGGAGGGTGTGGACAAAAGGAACCCTCTTCCGCTATTGGTGGGAATGTAAATTGATACAGTCACTATGGAGAACAGTATGGAGGTTCCTTTAAAAAACTAAAAAGAGAATTACCATAGGATCCAGCAATCCCACTTCTGGGCATATACCCAGAGAAAACCATAAATCACAAAGACACATTCACCACAATGTTCATTGCAGCACTATTTACAATAGCCAGGTAATGGAAGCAACCTAAATGCCCACAGACAGACGAATGGATAAAGATGTGGTACATATATAAAATGGAATATTACTCAGCCATAAAAAGGAATGAAACTGGGTCATTTGTAGAGAAGTGGATGGATCTAGAGACTGTCATACAGAGTGAAGTAAGTCAGAAAGAGAAAAACAAATATTGTATACTAATGCCTATATGTGGAACCTAGAAAAATGGTACAGATGAACTGGTTTGCAGGGCAGAAATAGAGACACAGAGGTAGAGAACAGACGTATGGACACAAAGTGGGGGAAGCCATGGGGTGGTGGTGGTGGGATGAGTTGGGAGATTGGGATTGACCTGTATACATGTATATGCATAAAATAGATAACTAATAATAACCTACTGTATAAAAAAATAAACAAAATTAAATTTCAAAATTTTTAAAAATAAAATGTAAAAATAAAACAGAAAAAAAGTTCTTCCATTCACACTGATGTATATATAACAATGAATTATTTCCATGCTTATATCTATAAATACATAAAAGAGGAATAAAATCTAACTTGAACCAAAAAAGAAAAAAAAAAAACTGAACCTAACAGTTATACAGAGGAAAACACTACCAAGGCACTTGCTCCAGTGGTAAACAATTCTGAAATTGGTCAGAGGTGGGGAATCATCTCCCATACAGCCAGCAGCCCCACCCGCCCACGCAAGGAGCGTCCTTATTGCAAAGCTGGGAGACCGTGCCCAGGCCTCTGTGAGTAAACGTGAGCTGAGCCCCAGGCCAGATGCTGCTGAACTGTTCCCACCCTTCCCAGGTGAAACACCTGAATATGTACAAGGGCTTGAAAGCCTAGAGGGAGGGCCGTGGAGCCACACCAGCGACGGCACGCAGGCCAACTTGGTGCCTGCAGGTCAGCCAGGATGGTCCTGGCCACGGGCGCTCTTCTGGAAGCTTTCCATTGCCCTGCCTGAGATACCCCTCCTGTCCCGGCCCCCACTCCTTTTTTTTCCTTCCTCACCTCAGCCCGGAGAGATATTCCAGTGGAAGTTATGGGTGACACATCCTGTTCTTTACAGGTGGCAGCCTGGCAACTCCTGCCGAAAGTCCAGCAGAGCCCCACTCACACCGGGCCACCCACAAAGCCGTGGACCCTCCCACCCTCCCACCAGCACAGCCCCGAGACTGCTGACGGGGCAGAGAATATGGAGTCAGGCACAGCTGCAGGGGCTATTGCTGCCTGGAGTGCTGTTTATATTGACCTCAACCCAGGCACACCTGGGGAGGGCTTGCCGGCAGGGTCAGGCTGCCCAGGGCAGCTAATCCTCAGCCCTCAGGGAATCACATTGCAGAAAATGGACCTCGCTAAGACAGAATATTCGCCAAGGAGAAAAAGGACACAATGCCATTTGCAGCACCGTAGATGAGTCTCGAGGTAATCACGTGACTTGGAGTAAGTCAGAAAGTGAAAGACACATATCGTATCATATCACTTATAGGTGTTACCTATAAATTGATACCAGGGCAGATATTTCCACGGAGAAGGGCAATCACAGATTCATTAAAGAAACTTATGGTTCACCAAAGGAAAGGTGTGAGGATTGAATTCATTACGATATTGGGGTTAACAGACATATACAAACACAGTAGACGTATATAATCACCAAAGACCTACGGAGTACCAAGAGAAGACTACTCAACATTCTGTCATAACGTACATGGGAAAAGGATCCCAGGAAGAACAGACATATGTATATGTGTAAAAGAACCACCTCTTGCACACCTACAACAAGCTAAACGTTGTACTCAAACTTGCTGTAATAAAAAATAAAAGATTAAATTAAAAACAAGAACAAGAAGTAGTGAGACACACTTGAGGGGCTTTCTCCTGGCACATTCCGTTCTACATGCCAATCTAGAACGCAACTTCCATTGAGGCTCTGCTGCCCTAGTAACCAGATTTGGTAAGGGAGAACTGCTGCCACCTTGTGGCCGTTTCTCACAACTGCAGCTTTAATCCCAGCGCTAATGGTCAGTGGATATTCCAAATCATTACAGGCCTGTAAATGACGCCTGCCCTGAAAACAAATCCTGGGGTCATATATTGACCAAAAAATTCAAAAGACGTCCATATTTCAAAACGACAGTTTCAAGAGGCATATTTCACGCACATTAGTGTTCTGCTTCTTTTGCTTTCTTTCTTTCTTTGTTAAAAAAACGGGAATGGAAAAAGGCAACCCTCAGAATGGGCGAAAACGTTCACAAACGAATCAATGGACAAAGGTTTAACCTCCAATATATATAAACAGCTCATGCAGCTTAATATTAATAAAACAAACAACCCAATACAAAAATGGGCAGAAGATCTAAAGAGACGTTTCTTCAAAGAAGACACAGAGATGGCCAAGACGCACATGAGAAGCTGCTCAACATCACTAATTATTAGAGAAATGCAAATCAAAACTACAATGAGGTAAGACCTCACACCTGTTAGAATCGGCATCATCAGATAATGTACAAACAACAAATTCTGGGGAGGGTGTGGACAAAAGGAACCCTCTTCCGCTATTGGTGGGAATGTAAATTGATACAGTCACTATGGAGAACAGTATGGAGGTTCCTTTAAAAAACTAAAAAGAGAATTACCATAGGATCCAGCAATCCCACTTCTGGGCATATACCCAGAGAAAACCATAAATCACAAAGACACATTCACCACAATGTTCATTGCAGCACTATTTACAATAGCCAGGTAATGGAAGCAACCTAAATGCCCACAGACAGACGAATGGATAAAGATGTGGTACATATATAAAATGGAATATTACTCAGCCATAAAAAGGAATGAAACTGGGTCATTTGTAGAGAAGTGGATGGATCTAGAGACTGTCATACAGAGTGAAGTAAGTCAGAAAGAGAAAAACAAATATTGTATACTAATGCCTATATGTGGAACCTAGAAAAATGGTACAGATGAACTGGTTTGCAGGGCAGAAATAGAGACACAGAGGTAGAGAACAGACGTATGGACACAAAGTGGGGGAAGCCATGGGGTGGTGGTGGTGGGATGAGTTGGGAGATTGGGATTGACCTGTATACATGTATATGCATAAAATAGATAACTAATAATAACCTACTGTATAAAAAAATAAACAAAATTAAATTTCAAAATTTTTAAAAATAAAATGTTAAAATAAAACAGAAAAAAAGTTCTTCCATTCACACTGATGTATATATAACAATGAATTATTTCCATGCTTATATCTATAAATACATAAAAGAGGAATAAAATCTAACTTGAACCAAAAAAGAAAAAAAAAAACTGAACCTAACAGTTACACAGAGGAAAACACTACCAAGGCACTTGCTCCAGTGGTAAACAATTCTGAAATTGGTCAGAGGTGGGGAATCATCTCCCATACAGCCAGCAGCCCCACCCGCCCACGCAAGGAGCGTCCTTATTGCAAAGCTGGGAGACCGTGCCCAGGCCTCTGTGAGTAAACGTGAGCTGAGCCCCAGGCCAGATGCTGCTGAACTGTTCCCACCCTTCCCAGGTGAAACACCTGAATATGTACAAGGGCTTGAAAGCCTAGAGGGAGGGCCGTGGAGCCACACCAGCGACGGCACGCAGGCCAACTTGGTGCCTGCAGGTCAGCCAGGATGGTCCTGGCCACGGGCGCTCTTCTGGAAGCTTTCCATTGCCCTGCCTGAGATACCCCTCCTGTCCCGGCCCCCACTCCTTTTTTTCCTTCCTCACCTCAGCCCGGAGAGATATTCCAGTGGAAGTTATGGGTGACACATCCTCTCCTTTACAGGTGGCAGCCTGGCAACTCCTGCCGAAAGTCCAGCAGAGCCCCACTCACACCGGGCCACCCACAAAGCCGTGGACCCTCACACCCTCCCACCAGCACAGCCCCGAGACTGCTGACGGGGCAGAGAATATGGAGTCAGGCACAGCTGCAGGGGCTATTGCTGCCTGGAGTGCTGTTTATATTGACCTCAACCCAGGCACACCTGGGGAGGGCTTGCCGGCAGGGTCAGGCTGCCCAGGGCAGCTAATCCTCAGCCCTCAGGGAATCACATTGCAGAAAATGGACCTCGCTAAGACAGAATATTCGCCAAGGAAAAAAAGGACACAATGCCATTTGCAGCACCGTAGATGAGTCTCGAGGTAATCACGTGACTTGGAGTAAGTCAGAAAGTGAAAGACACATATCGTATCATATCACTTATAGGTGTTACCTATAAATTGATACCAGGGCAGATATTTCCACGGAGAAGGGCAATCACAGATTCATTAAAGAAACTTATGGTTCACCAAAGGAAAGGTGTGAGGATTGAATTCATTACGATATTGGGGTTAACAGACATATACAAACACAGTAGACGTATATAATCACCAAAGACCTACGGAGTACCAAGAGAAGACTACTCAACATTCTGTCATAACGTACATGGGAAAAGGATCCCAGGAAGAACAGACATATGTACATGTGTAAAAGAACCACCTCTTGCACACCTACAACAAGCTAAACGTTGTACTCAAACTTGCTGTAATAAAAAATAAAAGATTAAATTAAAAACAAGAACAAGAAGTAGTGAGACACACTTGAGGGGCTTTCTCCTGGCACATTCCGTTCTACATGCCAATCTAGAACGCGACTTCCATTGAGGCTCTGCTGCCCTAGTAACCAGATTTGGTAAGGGAGAACTGCTGCCACCTTGTGGCCGTTTCTCACAACTGCAGCTTTAATCCCAGCGCTAATGGTCAGTGGATATTCCAAATCATTACAGGCCTGTAAATGACGCCTGCCCTGAAAACAAATCCTGGGGTCATATATCGACCAAAAAATTCAAAAGACGTCCATATTTCAAAACGACAGTTTCAAGAGGCATATTTCACGCACATTAGTGTTCTGCTTCTTTTGCTTTCTTTCTTTCTTTGTTAAAAAAACGGGAATGGAAAAAGGCAACCCTCAGAATGGGCGAAAACGTTCACAAACGAATCAATGGACAAAGGTTCAATCTCCAATATATATAAACAGCTCATGCAGCTTAATATTAATAAAACAAACAACCCAATACAAAAATGGGCAGAAGATCTAAAGAGACGTTTCTTCAAAGAAGTCACAGAGATGGCCAAGACGCACATGAGAAGCTGCTCAACATCACTAATTATCAGAGAAATGCAAATCAAAACTACAATGAGGTAAGACCTCACACCTGTTAGAATCGGCATCATCAGATAATGTACAAACAGCAAATTCTGGGGAGGGTGTGGACAAAAGGAACCCTCTTCCGCTATTGGTGGGAATGTAAATTGATACAGTCACTATGGAGAACAGTATGGAGGTTCCTTTAAAAAACTAAAAAGAGAATTACCATAGGAACCAGCAATCCCACTTCTGGGCATATACCCAGAGAAAACCATAAATCACAAAGACACATTCACCACAATGTTCATTGCAGCACTATTTACAATAGCCTGGTAATGGAAGCAACCTAAATGCCCACAGACAGACGAATGGATAAAGATGTGGTACATATATAAAATGGAATATTACTCAGCCATAAAAAGGATTGAAACTGGGTCATTTGTAGAGGAGTGGATGGATCTAGAGACTGTCATACAGAGTGAAGTAAGTCAGAAAGAGAAAAACAAATATTGTATACTAATGCCTATATGTGGAACCTAGAAAAATGGTACAGATGAACTGGTTTGCAGGGCAGAAATAGAGACACAGAGGTAGAGAACAGACGTATGGACACAAAGTGGGGGAAGCCATGGGGTGGTGGTGGTGGGATGAGTTGGGAGATTGGGATTGACCTGTATACATGTATATGCATAAAATAGATAACTAATAATAACCTACTGTATAAAAAAATAAACAAAATTAAATTTCAAAATTTTTAAAAATAAAATGTAAAAATAAAACAGAAAAAAAGTTCTTCCATTCACACTGATGTATATATAACAATGAATTATTTCCATGCTTATATCTATAAATACATAAAAGAGGAATAAAATCTAACTTGAACCAAAAAAGAAAAAAAAAAAAAACTGAACCTAACAGTTATACAGAGGAAAACACTACCAAGGCACTTGCTCCAGTGGTAAACAATTCTGAAATTGGTCAGAGGTGGGGAATCATCTCCCATACAGCCAGCAGCCCCACTCGCCCACGCAAGGAGCATCCTTATTGCAAAGCTGGGAGACCGTGCCCAGGCCTCTGTGAGTAAACGTGAGCTGAGCCCCAGGCCAGATGCTGCTGAACTGCTCCCACCCTTCCCAGGTGAAACACCTGAATATGTACAAGGGCTTGAAAGCCTAGAGGGAGGGCCGTGGAGCCACACCAGCGACGGCACGCAGGCCAACTTGGTGCCTGCAGGTCAGCCAGGATGGTCCTGGCCACGGGCGCTCTTCTGGAAGCTTTCCATTGCCCTGCCTGAGATACCCCTCCTGTCCCGGCCCCCACTCCTTTTTTTCCTTCCTCACCTCAGCCCGGAGAGATATTCCAGTGGAAGTTATGGGTGACACATCCTCTTCTTTACAGGTGGCAGCCTGGCAACTCCTGCCGAAAGTCCAGCAGAGCCCCACTCACACCGGGCCACCCACAAAGCCGTGGACCCTCCCACCCTCCCACCAGCACAGCCCCGAGACTGCTGACGGGGCAGAGAATATGGAGTCAGGCACAGCTGCAGGGGCTATTGCTGCCTGGAGTGCTGTTTATATTGACCTCAACCCAGGCACACCTGGGGAGGGCTTGCCGGCAGGGTCAGGCTGCCCAGGGCAGCTAATCCTCAGCCCTCAGGGAATCACATTGCAGAAAATGGACCTCGCTAAGACAGAATATTCGCCAAGGAAAAAAAGGACACAATGCCATTCGCAGCACCGTAGATGAGTCTCGAGGTAATCACGTGACTTGGAGTAAGTCAGAAAGTGAAAGACACATATCGTATCATATCACTTATAGGTGTTACCTATAAATTGATACCAGGGCAGATATTTCCACGGAGAAGGGCAATCACAGATTCATTAAAGAAACTTATGGTTCACCAAAGGAAAGGTGTGAGGATTGAATTCATTACGATATTGGGGTTAACAGACATATACAAACACAGTAGACGTATATAATCACCAAAGACCTACGGAGTACCAAGAGAAGACTACTCAACATTCTGTCATAACGTACATGGGAAAAGGATCCCAGGAAGAACAGACATATGTATATGTGTAAAAGAACCACCTCTTGCACACCTACAACAAGCTAAACGTTGTACTCAAACTTGCTGTAATAAAAAATAAAAGATTAAATTAAAAACAAGAACAAGAAGTAGTGAGACACACTTGAGGGGCTTTCTCCTGGCACATTCCTTTCTACATTCCTATCTAGAACGCGACTTCCATTGAGGCTCTGCTGCCCTAGTAACCAGATTTGGTAAGGGAGAACTGCTGCCACCTTGTGGCCGTTTCTCACAACTGCAGCTTTAATCCCAGCGCTAATGGTCAGTGGATATTCCAAATCATTACCGGCCTGTAAATGACACCTGCCCTGAAAACAAATCCTGGGGTCATATATCGACCAAAAAATTCAAAAGACGTCCATATTTCAAAACGACAGTTTCAAGAGGCATATTTCACGCACATTAGTGTTCTGCTTCTTTTGCTTTCTTTCTTTCTTTGTTAAAAAAACGGGAATGGAAAAAGGCAACCCTCAGAATGGGCGAAAACGTTCACAAACGAATCAATGGACAAAGGTTTAATCTCCAATATATATAAACAGCTCATGCAGCTTAATATTAATAAAACAAACAACCCAATACAAAAATGGGCAGAAGATCTAAAGAGACGTTTCTTCAAAGAAGACACAGAGATGGCCAAGACGCACATGAGAAGCTGCTCAACATCACTAATTATTAGAGAAATGCAAATCAAAACTACAATGAGGTAAGACCTCACACCTGTTAGAATCGGCATCATCAGATAATGTACAAACAAGAAATTCTGGGGAGGGTGTGGACAAAAGGAACCCTCTTCCGCTATTGGTGGGAATGTAAATTGATACAGTCACTATGGAGAACAGTATGGAGGTTCCTTTAAAAAACTAAAAAGAGAATTACCATAGGATCCAGCAATCCCACTTCTGGGCATATACCCAGAGAAAACCATAAATCACAAAGACACATTCACCACAATGTTCATTGCAGCACTATTTACAATAGCCAGGTAATGGAAGCAACCTAAATGCCCACAGACAGACGAATGGATAAAGATGTGGTACATATATAAAATGGAATATTACTCAGCCATAAAAAGGAATGAAACTGGGTCATTTGTAGAGAAGTGGATGGATCTAGAGACTGTCATACAGAGTGAAGTAAGTCAGAAAGAGAAAAACAAATATTGTATACTAATGCCTATATGTGGAACCTAGAAAAATGGTACAGATGAACTGGTTTGCAGGGCAGAAATAGAGACACAGAGGTAGAGAACAGACGTATGGACACAAAGTGGGGGAAGCCATGGGGTGGTGGTGGTGGGATGAGTTGGGAGATTGGGATTGACCTGTATACATGTATATGCATAAAATAGATAACTAATAATAACCTACTGTATAAAAAAATAAACAAAATTAAATTTCAAAATTTTTAAAAATAAAATGTAAAAATAAAACAGAAAAAAAGTTCTTCCATTCACACTGATGTATATATAACCATGAATTATTTCCATGCTTATATCTATAAATACATAAAAGAGGAATAAAATCTAACTTGAACCAAAAAAGAAAAAAAAAAAAAACTGAACCTAACAGTTATACAGAGGAAAACACTACCAAGGCACTTGCTCCAGTGGTAAACAATTCTGAAATTGGTCAGAGGTGGGGAATCATCTCCCATACAGCCAGCAGCCCCACCCGCCCACGCAAGGAGCGTCCTTATTGCAAAGCTGGGAGACCGTGCCCAGGCCTCTGTGAGTAAACGTGAGCTGAGCCCCAGGCCAGATGCTGCTGAACTGTTCCCACCCTTCCCAGGTGAAACACCTGAATATGTACAAGGGCTTGAAAGCCTAGAGGGAGGGCCGTGGAGCCACACCAGCGACGGCACGCAGGCCAACTTGGTGCCTGCAGGTCAGCCAGGATGGTCCTGGCCACGGGCGCTCTTCTGGAAGCTTTCCATTGCCCTGCCTGAGATACCCCTCCTGTCCCGGCCCCCACTCCTTTTTTTCCTTCCTCACCTCAGCCCGGAGAGATATTCCAGTGGAAGTTATGGGTGACACATCCTCTCCTTTACAGGTGGCAGCCTGGCAACTCCTGCCGAAAGTCCAGCAGAGCCCCACTCACACCGGGCCACCCACAAAGCCGTGGACCCTCCCACCCTCCCACCAGCACAGCCCCGAGACTGCTGACGGGGCAGAGAATATGGAGTCAGGCACAGCTGCAGGGGCTATTGCTGCCTGGAGTGCTGTTTATATTGACCTCAACCCAGGCACACCTGGGGAGGGCTTGCCGGCAGGGTCAGGCTGCCCAGGGCAGCTAATCCTCAGCCCTCAGGGAATCACATTGCAGAAAATGGACCTCGCTAAGACAGAATATTCGCCAAGGAAAAAAAGGACACAATGCCATTTGCAGCACCGTAGATGAGTCTCGAGGTAATCACGTGACTTGGAGTAAGTCAGAAAGTGAAAGACACATATCGTATCATATCACTTATAGGTGTTACCTATAAATTGATACCAGGGCAGATATTTCCACAGAGAAGGGCAATCACAGATTCATTAAAGAAACTTATGGTTCACCAAAGGAAAGGTGTGAGGATTGAATTCATTACGATATTGGGGTTAACAGACATATACAAACACAGTAGACGTATATAATCACCAAAGACCTACGGAGTACCAAGAGAAGACTACTCAACATTCTGTCATAACGTACATGGGAAAAGGATCCCAGGAAGAACAGACATATGTATATGTGTAAAAGAACCACCTCTTGCACACCTACAACAAGCTAAACGTTGTACTCAAACTTGCTGTAATAAAAAATAAAAGATTAAATTAAAAACACGAACAAGAAGTAGTGAGACACACTTGAGGGGCTTTCTCCTGGCACATTCCGTTCTACATTCCAATCTAGAACGCGACTTCCATTGAGGCTCTGCTGCCCTAGTAACCAGATTTGGTAAGGGAGAACTGCTGCCACCTTGTGGCCGTTTCTCACAACTGCAGCTTTAATCCCAGCGCTAATGGTCAGTGGATATTCCAAATCATTACCAGCCTGTAAATGACACCTGCCCTGAAAACAAATCCTGGGGTCATATATCGACCAAAAAATTCAAAAGACGTCCATATTTCAAAACGACAGTTTCAAGAGGCATATTTCACGCACATTAGTGTTCTGCTTCTTTTGCTTTCTTTCTTTCTTTGTTAAAAAAACGGGAATGGAAAAAGGCAACCCTCAGAATGGGCGAAAACGTTCACAAACGAATCAATGGACAAAGGTTTAATCTCCAATATATATAAACAGCTCATGCAGCTTAATATTAATAAAACAAACAACCCAATACAAAAATGGGCAGATGATCTAAAGAGACGTTTCTTCAAAGAAGACACAGAGATGGCCAAGACGCACATGAGAAGCTGCTCAACATCACTAATTATTAGAGAAATGCAAATCAAAACTACAATGAGGTAAGACCTCACACCTGTTAGAATCGGCATCATCAGATAATGTACAAACAACAAATTCTGGGGAGGGTGTGGACAAAAGGAACCCTCTTCCGCTATTGGTGGGAATGTAAATTGATACAGTCACTATGGAGAACAGTATGGAGGTTCCTTTAAAAAACTAAAAAGAGAATTACCATAGGATCCAGCAATCCCACTTCTGGGCATATACCCAGAGAAAACCATAAATCACAAAGACACATTCACCACAATGTTCATTGCAGCACTATTTACAATAGCCAGGTAATGGAAGCAACCTAAATGCCCACAGACAGACGAATGGATAAAGATGTGGTACATATATAAAATGGAATATTACTCAGCCATAAAAAGGAATGAAACTGGGTCATTTGTAGAGAAGTTGATGGATCTAGAGACTGTCATACAGAGTGAAGTAAGTCAGAAAGAGAAAAACAAATATTGTATACTAATGCCTATATGTGGAACCTAGAAAAATGGTACAGATGAACTGGTTTGCAGGGCAGAAATAGAGACACAGAGGTAGAGAACAGACGTATGGACACAAAGTGGGGGAAGCCATGGGGTGGTGGTGGTGGGATGAGTTGGGAGATTGGGATTGACCTGTATACATGTATATGCATAAAATAGATAACTAATAATAACCTACTGTATAAAAAAATAAACAAAATTAAATTTCAAAATTTTTAAAAATAAAATGTAAAAATAAAACAGAAAAAAAGTTCTTCCATTCACACTGATGTATATATAACAATGAATTATTTCCATGCTTATATCTATAAATACATAAAAGAGGAATAAAATCTAACTTGAACCAAAAAAGAAAAAAAAAAAAAACTGAACCAAACAGTTATACAGAGGAAAACACTACCAAGGCACTTGCTCCAGTGGTAAACAATTCTGAAATTGGTCAGAGGTGGGGAATAATCTCCCATACAGCCAGCAGCCCCACCCGCCCACGCAAGGAGCGTCCTTATTGCAAAGCTGGGAGACCGTGCCCAGGCCTCTGTGAGTAAACGTGAGCTGAGCCCCAGGCCAGATGCTGCTGAACTGTTCCCACCCTTCCCAGGTGAAACACCTGAATATGTACAAGGGCTTGAAAGCCTAGAGGGAGGGCCGTGGAGCCACACCAGCGACGGCACGCAGGCCAACTTGGTGCCTGCAGGTCAGCCAGGATGGTCCTGGCCACGGGCGCTCTTCTGGAAGCTTTCCATTGCCCTGCCTGAGATACCCCTCCTGTCCCGGCCCCCACTCCTTTTTTTCCTTCCTCACCTCAGCCCGGAGAGATATTCCAGTGGAAGTTATGGGTGACACATCCTGTTCTTTACAGGTGGCAGCCTGGCAACTCCTGCCGAAAGTCCAGCAGAGCCCCACTCACACCGGGCCACCCACAAAGCCGTGGACCCTCCCACCCTCCCACCAGCACAGCCCCGAGACTGCTGACGGGGCAGAGAATATGGAGTCAGGCACAGCTGCAGGGGCTATTGCTGCCTGGAGTGCTGTTTATATTGACCTCAACCCAGGCACACCTGGGGAGGGCTTGCCGGCAGGGTCAGGCTGCCCAGGGCAGCTAATCCTCAGCCCTCAGGGAATCACATTGCAGAAAATGGACCTCGCTAAGACAGAATATTCGCCAAGGAAAAAAAGGACACAATGCCATTCGCAGCACCGTAGATGAGTCTCGAGGTAATCACGTGACTTGGAGTAAGTCAGAAAGTGAAAGACACATATCGTATCATATCACTTATAGGTGTTACCTATAAATTGATACCAGGGCAGATATTTCCACGGAGAAGGGCAATCACAGATTCATTAAAGAAACTTATGGTTCACCAAAGGAAAGGTGTGAGGATTGAATTCATTACGATATTGGGGTTAACAGACATATACAAACACAGTAGACGTATATAATCACCAAAGACCTACGGAGTACCAAGAGAAGACTACTCAACATTCTGTCATAACGTACATGGGAAAAGGATCCCAGGAAGAACAGACATATGTATATGTGTAAAAGAACCACCTCTTGCACACCTACAACAAGCTAAACGTTGTACTCAAACTTGCTGTAATAAAAAATAAAAGATTAAATTAAAAACACGAACAAGAAGTAGTGAGACACACTTGAGGGGCTTTCTCCTGGCACATTCCGTTCTACATTCCAATCTAGAACGCGACTTCCATTGAGGCTCTGCTGCTCTAGTAACCAGATTTGGTAAGGGAGAACTGCTGCCACATTGTGGCCGTTTCTCACAACTGCAGCTTTAATCCCAGCGCTAATGGTCAGTGGATATTCCAAATCATTACCGGCCTGTAAATGACACCTGCCCTGAAAACAAATCCTGGGGTCATATATCGACCAAAAAATTCAAAAGACGTCCATATTTCAAAACGACAGTTTCAAGAGGCATATTTCACGCACATTAGTGTTCTGCTTCTTTTGCTTTCTTTCTTTCTTTGTTAAAAAAACGGGAATGGAAAAAGGCAACCCTCAGAATGGGCGAAAACGTTCACAAACGAATCAATGGACAAAGGTTTAATCTCCAATATATATAAACAGCTCATGCAGCTTAATATTAATAAAACAAACAACCCAATACAAAAATGGGCAGAAGATCTAAAGAGACGTTTCTTCAAAGAAGACACAGAGATGGCCAAGACGCACATGAGAAGCTGCTCAACATCACTAATTATCAGAGAAATGCAAATCAAAACTACAATGAGGTAAGACCTCACACCTGTTAGAATCGGCATCATCAGATAATGTACAAACAACAAATTCTGGGGAGGGTGTGGACAAAAGGAACCCTCTTCCGCTATTGGTGGGAATGTAAATTGATACAGTCACTATGGAGAACAGTATGGAGGTTCCTTTAAAAAACTAAAAAGAGAATTACCATAGGATCCAGCAATCCCACTTCTGGGCATATACCCAGAGAAAACCATAAATCACAAAGACACATTCACCACAATGTTCATTGCAGCACTATTTACAATAGCCAGGTAATGGAAGCAACCTAAATGCCCACAGACAGACGAATGGATAAAGATGTGGTACATATATAAAATGGAATATTACTCAGCCATAAAAAGGAATGAAACTGGGTCATTTGTAGAGAAGTTGATGGATCTAGAGACTGTCATACAGAGTGAAGTAAGTCAGAAAGAGAAAAACAAATATTGTATACTAATGCCTATATGTGGAACCTAGAAAAATGGTACAGATGAACTGGTTTGCAGGGCAGAAATAGAGACACAGAGGTAGAGAACAGACGTATGGACACAAAGTGGGGGAAGCCATGGGGTGGTGGTGGTGGGATGAGTTGGGAGATTGGGATTGACCTGTATACATGTATATGCATAAAATAGATAACTAATAATAACCTACTGTATAAAAAAATAAACAAAATTAAATTTCAAAATTTTTAAAAATAAAATGTAAAAATAAAACAGAAAAAAAGTTCTTCCATTCACACTGATGTATATATAACAATGAATTATTTCCATGCTTATATCTATAAATACATAAAAGAGGAATAAAATCTAACTTGAACCAAAAAAGAAAAAAAAAAAACTGAACCTAACAGTTATACAGAGGAAAACACTACCAAGGCACTTGCTCCAGTGGTAAACAATTCTGAAATTGGTCAGAGGTGGGGAATCATCTCCCATACAGCCAGCAGCCCCACCCGCCCACGCAAGGAGCGTCCTTATTGCAAAGCTGGGAGACCGTGCCCAGGCCTCTGTGAGTAAACGTGAGCTGAGCCCCAGGCCAGATGCTGCTGAACTGTTCCCACCCTTCCCAGGTGAAACACCTGAATATGTACAAGGGCTTGAAAGCCTAGAGGGAGGGCCGTGGAGCCACACCAGCGACGGCACGCAGGCCAACTTGGTGCCTGCAGGTCAGCCAGGATGGTCCTGGCCACGGGCGCTCTTCTGGAAGCTTTCCATTGCCCTGCCTGAGATACCCCTCCCGTCCCGGCCCCCACTCCTTTTTTTCCTTCCTCACCTCAGCCCGGAGAGATATTCCAGTGGAAGTTATGGGTGACACATCCTCTTCTTTACAGGTGGCAGCCTGGCAACTCCTGCCGAAAGTCCAGCAGAGCCCCACTCACACCGGGCCACCCACAAAGCCGTGGACCCTCCCACCCTCCCACCAGCACAGCCCCGAGACTGCTGACGGGGCAGAGAATATGGAGTCAGGCACAGCTGCAGGGGCTATTGCTGCCTGGAGTGCTGTTTATATTGACCTCAACCCAGGCACACCTGGGGAGGGCTTGCCGGCAGGGTCAGGCTGCCCAGGGCAGCTAATCCTCAGCCCTCAGGGAATCACATTGCAGAAAATGGACCTCGCTAAGACAGAATATTCGCCAAGGAAAAAAAGGACACAATGCCATTTGCAGCACCGTAGATGAGTCTCGAGGTAATCACGTGACTTGGAGTAAGTCAGAAAGTGAAAGACACATATCGTATCATATCACTTATAGGTGTTACCTATAAATTGATACCAGGGCAGATATTTCCACGGAGAAGTGCAATCACAGATTCATTAAAGAAACTTATGGTTCACCAAAGGAAAGGTGTGAGGATTGAATTCATTACGATATTGGGGTTAACAGACATATACAAACACAGTAGACGTATATAATCACCAAAGACCTACGGAGTACCAAGAGAAGACTACTCAACATTCTGTCATAACGTACATGGGAAAATGATCCCAGGAAGAACAGACATATGTATATGTGTAAAAGAACCACCTCTTGCACACCTACAACAAGCTAAACGTTGTACTCAAACTTGCTGTAATAAAAAAAAAAATTAAAATAAAAACAAGAACAAGAAGTAGTGAGACACACTTGAGGGGATTCCTCCTGGCACATTCCGTTCTACATGCCAATCTAGAAGGCGACTTCCATTGAGGCTCTGCTGCCCTAGTAACCAGATTTGGTAAGGGAGAACTGCTGCCACCTTGTGGCCGTTTCTCACAACTGCAGCTTTAATCCCAGCGCTAATGGTCAGTGGATATTCCAAATCATTACCGGCCTGTAAATGACACCTGCCCTGAAAACAAATCCTGGGGTCATATATCGACCAAAAAATTCAAAAGACGTCCATATTTCAAAACGACAGTTTCAAGAGGCATATTTCACGCACATTAGTGTTCTGCTTCTTTTGCTTTCTTTCTTTCTTTGTTAACAAAACGGGAATGGAAAAAGGCAACCCTCAGAATGGGCGAAAACGTTCACAAACGAATCAATGGACAAAGGTTTAATCTCCAATATATATAAACAGCTCATGCAGCTTAATATTAATAAAACAAACAACCCAATACAAAAATGGGCAGAAGATCTAAAGAGACGTTTCTTCAAAGAAGTCACAGAGATGGCCAAGACGCACATGAGAAGCTGCTCAACATCACTAATTATTAGAGAAATGCAAATCAAAACTACAATGAGGTAAGACCTCACACCTGTTAGAATCGGCATCATCAGATAATGTACAAACAACAAATTCTGGGGAGGGTGTGGACAAAAGGAACCCTCTTCCGCTATTGGTGGGAATGTAAATTGATACAGTCACTATGGAGAACAGTATGGAGGTTCCTTTAAAAAACTAAAAAGAGAATTACCATAGGATCCAGCAATCCCACTTCTGGGCATATACCCAGAGAAAACCATAAATCACAAAGACACATTCACCACAATGTTCATTGCAGCACTATTTACAATAGCCAGGTAATGGAAGCAACCTAAATGCCCACAGACAGACGAATGGATAAAGATGTGGTACATATATAAAATGGAATATTACTCAGCCATAAAAAGGAATGAAACTGGGTCATTTGTAGAGAAGTGGATGGATCTAGAGACTGTCATACAGAGTGAAGTAAGTCAGAAAGAGAAAAACAAATATTGTATACTAATGCCTATATGTGGAACCTAGAAAAATGGTACAGATGAACTGGTTTGCAGGGCAGAAATAGAGACACAGAGGTAGAGAACAGACGTATGGACACAAAGTGGGGGAAGCCATGGGGTGGTGGTGGTGGGATGAGTTGGGAGATTGGGATTGACCTGTATACATGTATATGCATAAAATAGATAACTAATAATAACCTACTGTATAAAAAAATAAACAAAATTAAATTTCAAAATTTTTAAAAATAAAATGTAAAAATAAAACAGAAAAAAAGTTCTTCCATTCACACTGATGTATATATAACAATGAATTATTTCCATGCTTATATCTATAAATACATAAAAGAGGAATAAAATCTAACTTGAACCAAAAAAGAAAAAAAAAACTGAACCTAACAGTTATACAGAGGAAAACACTACCAAGGCACTTGCTCCAGTGGTAAACAATTCTGAAATTGGTCAGAGGTGGGGAATCATCTCCCATACAGCCAGCAGCCCCACCCGCCCACGCAAGGAGCGTCCTTATTGCAAAGCTGGGAGACCGTGCCCAGGCCTCTGTGAGTAAAGGTGAGCTGAGCCCCAGGCCAGATGCTGCTGAACTGTTCCCACCCTTCCCAGGTGAAACACCTGAATATGTACAAGGGCTTGAAAGCCTAGAGGGAGGGCCGTGGAGCCACACCAGCGACGGCACGCAGGCCAACTTGGTGCCTGCAGGTCAGCCAGGATGGTCCTGGCCACGGGCGCTCTTCTGGAAGCTTTCCATTGCCCTGCCTGAGATACCCCTCCCGTCCCGGCCCCCACTCCTTTTTTTCCTTCCTCACCTCAGCCCGGAGAGATATTCCAGTGGAAGTTATGGGTGACACATCCTCTTCTTTACAGGTGGCAGCCTGGCAACTCCTGCCGAAAGTCCAGCAGAGCCCCACTCACACCGGGCCACCCACAAAGCCGTGGACCCTCCCACCCTCCCACCAGCACAGCCCCGAGACTGCTGACGGGGCAGAGAATATGGAGTCAGGCACAGCTGCAGGGGCTATTGCTGCCTGGAGTGCTGTTTATATTGACCTCAACCCAGGCACACCTGGGGAGGGCTTGCCGGCAGGGTCAGGCTGCCCAGGGCAGCTAATCCTCAGCCCTCAGGGAATCACATTGCAGAAAATGGACCTCGCTAAGACAGAATATTCGCCAAGGAAAAAAAGGACACAATGCCATTCGCAGCACCGTAGATGAGTCTCGAGGTAATCACGTGACTTGGAGTAAGTCAGAAAGTGAAAGACACATATCGTATCATATCACTTATAGGTGTTACCTATAAATTGATACCAGGGCAGATATTTCCACGGAGAAGGGCAATCACAGATTCATTAAAGAAACTTATGGTTCACCAAAGGAAAGGTGTGAGGATTGAATTCATTACGATATTGGGGTTAACAGACATATACAAACACAGTAGACGTATATAATCACCAAAGACCTACGGAGTACCAAGAGAAGACTACTCAACATTCTGTCATAACGTACATGGGAAAAGGATCCCAGGAAGAACAGACATATGTATATGTGTAAAAGAACCACCTCTTGCACACCTACAACAAGCTAAACGTTGTACTCAAACTTGCTGTAATAAAAAATAAAAGATTAAATTAAAAACAAGAACAAGAAGTAGTGAGACACACTTGAGGGGCTTTCTCCTGGCACATTCCGTTCTACATGCCAATCTAGAACGCAACTTCCATTGAGGCTCTGCTGCCCTAGTAACCAGATTTGGTAAGGGAGAACTGCTGCCACCTTGTGGCCGTTTCTCACAACTGCAGCTTTAATCCCAGCGCTAATGGTCAGTGGATATTCCAAATCATTACAGGCCTGTAAATGACGCCTGCCCTGAAAACAAATCCTGGGGTCATATATTGACCAAAAAATTCAAAAGACGTCCATATTTCAAAACGACAGTTTCAAGAGGCATATTTCACGCACATTAGTGTTCTGCTTCTTTTGCTTTCTTTCTTTCTTTGTTAAAAAAACGGGAATGGAAAAAGGCAACCCTCAGAATGGGCGAAAACGTTCACAAACGAATCAATGGACAAAGGTTTAACCTCCAATATATATAAACAGCTCATGCAGCTTAATATTAATAAAACAAACAACCCAATACAAAAATGGGCAGAAGATCTAAAGAGACGTTTCTTCAAAGAAGACACAGAGATGGCCAAGACGCACATGAGAAGCTGCTCAACATCACTAATTATTAGAGAAATGCAAATCAAAACTACAATGAGGTAAGACCTCACACCTGTTAGAATCGGCATCATCAGATAATGTACAAACAACAAATTCTGGGGAGGGTGTGGACAAAAGGAACCCTCTTCCGCTATTGGTGGGAATGTAAATTGATACAGTCACTATGGAGAACAGTATGGAGGTTCCTTTAAAAAACTAAAAAGAGAATTACCATAGGATCCAGCAATCCCACTTCTGGGCATATACCCAGAGAAAACCATAAATCACAAAGACACATTCACCACAATGTTCATTGCAGCACTATTTACAATAGCCAGGTAATGGAAGCAACCTAAATGCCCACAGACAGACGAATGGATAAAGATGTGGTACATATATAAAATGGAATATTACTCAGCCATAAAAAGGAATGAAACTGGGTCATTTGTAGAGAAGTGGATGGATCTAGAGACTGTCATACAGAGTGAAGTAAGTCAGAAAGAGAAAAACAAATATTGTATACTAATGCCTATATGTGGAACCTAGAAAAATGGTACAGATGAACTGGTTTGCAGGGCAGAAATAGAGACACAGAGGTAGAGAACAGACGTATGGACACAAAGTGGGGGAAGCCATGGGGTGGTGGTGGTGGGATGAGTTGGGAGATTGGGATTGACCTGTATACATGTATATGCATAAAATAGATAACTAATAATAACCTACTGTATAAAAAAATAAACAAAATTAAATTTCAAAATTTTTAAAAATAAAATGTTAAAATAAAACAGAAAAAAAGTTCTTCCATTCACACTGATGTATATATAACAATGAATTATTTCCATGCTTATATCTATAAATACATAAAAGAGGAATAAAATCTAACTTGAACCAAAAAAGAAAAAAAAAAAACTGAACCTAACAGTTACACAGAGGAAAACACTACCAAGGCACTTGCTCCAGTGGTAAACAATTCTGAAATTGGTCAGAGGTGGGGAATCATCTCCCATACAGCCAGCAGCCCCACCCGCCCACGCAAGGAGCGTCCTTATTGCAAAGCTGGGAGACCGTGCCCAGGCCTCTGTGAGTAAACGTGAGCTGAGCCCCAGGCCAGATGCTGCTGAACTGTTCCCACCCTTCCCAGGTGAAACACCTGAATATGTACAAGGGCTTGAAAGCCTAGAGGGAGGGCCGTGGAGCCACACCAGCGACGGCACGCAGGCCAACTTGGTGCCTGCAGGTCAGCCAGGATGGTCCTGGCCACGGGCGCTCTTCTGGAAGCTTTCCATTGCCCTGCCTGAGATACCCCTCCTGTCCCGGCCCCCACTCCTTTTTTTCCTTCCTCACCTCAGCCCGGAGAGATATTCCAGTGGAAGTTATGGGTGACACATCCTCTCCTTTACAGGTGGCAGCCTGGCAACTCCTGCCGAAAGTCCAGCAGAGCCCCACTCACACCGGGCCACCCACAAAGCCGTGGACCCTCACACCCTCCCACCAGCACAGCCCCGAGACTGCTGACGGGGCAGAGAATATGGAGTCAGGCACAGCTGCAGGGGCTATTGCTGCCTGGAGTGCTGTTTATATTGACCTCAACCCAGGCACACCTGGGGAGGGCTTGCCGGCAGGGTCAGGCTGCCCAGGGCAGCTAATCCTCAGCCCTCAGGGAATCACATTGCAGAAAATGGACCTCGCTAAGACAGAATATTCGCCAAGGAAAAAAAGGACACAATGCCATTTGCAGCACCGTAGATGAGTCTCGAGGTAATCACGTGACTTGGAGTAAGTCAGAAAGTGAAAGACACATATCGTATCATATCACTTATAGGTGTTACCTATAAATTGATACCAGGGCAGATATTTCCACGGAGAAGGGCAATCACAGATTCATTAAAGAAACTTATGGTTCACCAAAGGAAAGGTGTGAGGATTGAATTCATTACGATATTGGGGTTAACAGACATATACAAACACAGTAGACGTATATAATCACCAAAGACCTACGGAGTACCAAGAGAAGACTACTCAACATTCTGTCATAACGTACATGGGAAAAGGATCCCAGGAAGAACAGACATATGTACATGTGTAAAAGAACCACCTCTTGCACACCTACAACAAGCTAAACGTTGTACTCAAACTTGCTGTAATAAAAAATAAAAGATTAAATTAAAAACAAGAACAAGAAGTAGTGAGACACACTTGAGGGGCTTTCTCCTGGCACATTCCGTTCTACATGCCAATCTAGAACGCGACTTCCATTGAGGCTCTGCTGCCCTAGTAACCAGATTTGGTAAGGGAGAACTGCTGCCACCTTGTGGCCGTTTCTCACAACTGCAGCTTTAATCCCAGCGCTAATGGTCAGTGGATATTCCAAATCATTACAGGCCTGTAAATGACGCCTGCCCTGAAAACAAATCCTGGGGTCATATATCGACCAAAAAATTCAAAAGACGTCCATATTTCAAAACGACAGTTTCAAGAGGCATATTTCACGCACATTAGTGTTCTGCTTCTTTTGCTTTCTTTCTTTCTTTGTTAAAAAAACGGGAATGGAAAAAGGCAACCCTCAGAATGGGCGAAAACGTTCACAAACGAATCAATGGACAAAGGTTCAATCTCCAATATATATAAACAGCTCATGCAGCTTAATATTAATAAAACAAACAACCCAATACAAAAATGGGCAGATGATCTAAAGAGACGTTTCTTCAAAGAAGTCACAGAGATGGCCAAGACGCACATGAGAAGCTGCTCAACATCACTAATTATCAGAGAAATGCAAATCAAAACTACAATGAGGTAAGACCTCACACCTGTTAGAATCGGCATCATCAGATAATGTACAAACAGCAAATTCTGGGGAGGGTGTGGACAAAAGGAACCCTCTTCCGCTATTGGTGGGAATGTAAATTGATACAGTCACTATGGAGAACAGTATGGAGGTTCCTTTAAAAAACTAAAAAGAGAATTACCATAGGAACCAGCAATCCCACTTCTGGGCATATACCCAGAGAAAACCATAAATCACAAAGACACATTCACCACAATGTTCATTGCAGCACTATTTACAATAGCCAGGTAATGGAAGCAACCTAAATGCCCACAGACAGACGAATGGATAAAGATGTGGTACATATATAAAATGGAATATTACTCAGCCATAAAAAGGAATGAAACTGGGTCATTTGTAGAGGAGTGGATGGATCTAGAGACTGTCATACAGAGTGAAGTAAGTCAGAAAGAGAAAAACAAATATTGTATACTAATGCCTATATGTGGAACCTAGAAAAATGGTACAGATGAACTGGTTTGCAGGGCAGAAATAGAGACACAGAGGTAGAGAACAGACGTATGGACACAAAGTGGGGGAAGCCATGGGGTGGTGGTGGTGGGATGAGTTGGGAGATTGGGATTGACCTGTATACATGTATATGCATAAAATAGATAACTAATAATAACCTACTGTATAAAAAAATAAACAAAATTAAATTTCAAAATTTTTAAAAATAAAATGTAAAAATAAAACAGAAAAAAAGTTCTTCCATTCACACTGATGTATATATAACAATGAATTATTTCCATGCTTATATCTATAAATACATAAAAGAGGAATAAAATCTAACTTGAACCAAAAAAGAAAAAAAAAAAAAACTGAACCTAACAGTTATACAGAGGAAAACACTACCAAGGCACTTGCTCCAGTGGTAAACAATTCTGAAATTGGTCAGAGGTGGGGAATCATCTCCCATACAGCCAGCAGCCCCACCCGCCCACGCAAGGAGCGTCCTTATTGCAAAGCTGGGAGACCGTGCCCAGGCCTCTGTGAGTAAACGTGAGCTGAGCCCCAGGCCAGATGCTGCTGAACTGTTCCCACCCTTCCCAGGTGAAACACCTGAATATGTACAAGGGCTTGAAAGCCTAGAGGGAGGGCCGTGGAGCCACACCAGCGACGGCACGCAGGCCAACTTGGTGCCTGCAGGTCAGCCAGGATGGTCCTGGCCACGGGCGCTCTTCTGGAAGCTTTCCATTGCCCTGCCTGAGATACCCCTCCTGTCCCGGCCCCCACTCCTTTTTTTCCTTCCTCACCTCAGCCCGGAGAGATATTCCAGTGGAAGTTATGGGTGACACATCCTCTCCTTTACAGGTGGCAGCCTGGCAACTCCTGCCGAAAGTCCAGCAGAGCCCCACTCACACCGGGCCACCCACAAAGCCGTGGACCCTCCCACCCTCCCACCAGCACAGCCCCGAGACTGCTGACGGGGCAGAGAATATGGAGTCAGGCACAGCTGCAGGGGCTATTGCTGCCTGGAGTGCTGTTTATATTGACCTCAACCCAGGCACACCTGGGGAGGGCTTGCCGGCAGGGTCAGGCTGCCCAGGGCAGCTAATCCTCAGCCCTCAGGGAATCACATTGCAGAAAATGGACCTCGCTAAGACAGAATATTCGCCAAGGAAAAAAAGGACACAATGCCATTTGCAGCACCGTAGATGAGTCTCGAGGTAATCACGTGACTTGGAGTAAGTCAGAAAGTGAAAGACACATATCGTATCATATCACTTATAGGTGTTACCTATAAATTGATACCAGGGCAGATATTTCCACAGAGAAGGGCAATCACAGATTCATTAAAGAAACTTATGGTTCACCAAAGGAAAGGTGTGAGGATTGAATTCATTACGATATTGGGGTTAACAGACATATACAAACACAGTAGACGTATATAATCACCAAAGACCTACGGAGTACCAAGAGAAGACTACTCAACATTCTGTCATAACGTACATGGGAAAAGGATCCCAGGAAGAACAGACATATGTATATGTGTAAAAGAACCACCTCTTGCACACCTACAACAAGCTAAACGTTGTACTCAAACTTGCTGTAATAAAAAATAAAAGATTAAATTAAAAACACGAACAAGAAGTAGTGAGACACACTTGAGGGGCTTTCTCCTGGCACATTCCGTTCTACATTCCAATCTAGAACGCGACTTCCATTGAGGCTCTGCTGCCCTAGTAACCAGATTTGGTAAGGGAGAACTGCTGCCACCTTGTGGCCGTTTCTCACAACTGCAGCTTTAATCCCAGCGCTAATGGTCAGTGGATATTCCAAATCATTACCAGCCTGTAAATGACACCTGCCCTGAAAACAAATCCTGGGGTCATATATCGACCAAAAAATTCAAAAGACGTCCATATTTCAAAACGACAGTTTCAAGAGGCATATTTCACGCACATTAGTGTTCTGCTTCTTTTGCTTTCTTTCTTTCTTTGTTAAAAAAACGGGAATGGAAAAAGGCAACCCTCAGAATGGGCGAAAACGTTCACAAACGAATCAATGGACAAAGGTTTAATCTCCAATATATATAAACAGCTCATGCAGCTTAATATTAATAAAACAAACAACCCAATACAAAAATGGGCAGATGATCTAAAGAGACGTTTCTTCAAAGAAGACACAGAGATGGCCAAGACGCACATGAGAAGCTGCTCAACATCACTAATTATTAGAGAAATGCAAATCAAAACTACAATGAGGTAAGACCTCACACCTGTTAGAATCGGCATCATCAGATAATGTACAAACAACAAATTCTGGGGAGGGTGTGGACAAAAGGAACCCTCTTCCGCTATTGGTGGGAATGTAAATTGATACAGTCACTATGGAGAACAGTATGGAGGTTCCTTTAAAAAACTAAAAAGAGAATTACCATAGGATCCAGCAATCCCACTTCTGGGCATATACCCAGAGAAAACCATAAATCACAAAGACACATTCACCACAATGTTCATTGCAGCACTATTTACAATAGCCAGGTAATGGAAGCAACCTAAATGCCCACAGACAGACGAATGGATAAAGATGTGGTACATATATAAAATGGAATATTACTCAGCCATAAAAAGGAATGAAACTGGGTCATTTGTAGAGAAGTTGATGGATCTAGAGACTGTCATACAGAGTGAAGTAAGTCAGAAAGAGAAAAACAAATATTGTATACTAATGCCTATATGTGGAACCTAGAAAAATGGTACAGATGAACTGGTTTGCAGGGCAGAAATAGAGACACAGAGGTAGAGAACAGACGTATGGACACAAAGTGGGGGAAGCCATGGGGTGGTGGTGGTGGGATGAGTTGGGAGATTGGGATTGACCTGTATACATGTATATGCATAAAATAGATAACTAATAATAACCTACTGTATAAAAAAATAAACAAAATTAAATTTCAAAATTTTTAAAAATAAAATGTAAAAATAAAACAGAAAAAAAGTTCTTCCATTCACACTGATGTATATATAACAATGAATTATTTCCATGCTTATATCTATAAATACATAAAAGAGGAATAAAATCTAACTTGAACCAAAAAAGAAAAAAAAAAAAAAACTGAACCAAACAGTTATACAGAGGAAAACACTACCAAGGCACTTGCTCCAGTGGTAAACAATTCTGAAATTGGTCAGAGGTGGGGAATAATCTCCCATACAGCCAGCAGCCCCACCCGCCCACGCAAGGAGCGTCCTTATTGCAAAGCTGGGAGACCGTGCCCAGGCCTCTGTGAGTAAACGTGAGCTGAGCCCCAGGCCAGATGCTGCTGAACTGTTCCCACCCTTCCCAGGTGAAACACCTGAATATGTACAAGGGCTTGAAAGCCTAGAGGGAGGGCCGTGGAGCCACACCAGCGACGGCACGCAGGCCAACTTGGTGCCTGCAGGTCAGCCAGGATGGTCCTGGCCACGGGCGCTCTTCTGGAAGCTTTCCATTGCCCTGCCTGAGATACCCCTCCTGTCCCGGCCCCCACTCCTTTTTTTCCTTCCTCACCTCAGCCCGGAGAGATATTCCAGTGGAAGTTATGGGTGACACATCCTCTTCTTTACAGGTGGCAGCCTGGCAACTCCTGCCGAAAGTCCAGCAGAGCCCCACTCACACCGGGCCACCCACAAAGCCGTGGACCCTCCCACCCTCCCACCAGCACAGCCCCGAGACTGCTGACGGGGCAGAGAATATGGAGTCAGGCACAGCTGCAGGGGCTATTGCTGCCTGGAGTGCTGTTTATATTGACCTCAACCCAGGCACACCTGGGGAGGGCTTGCCGGCAGGGTCAGGCTGCCCAGGGCAGCTAATCCTCAGCCCTCAGGGAATCACATTGCAGAAAATGGACCTCGCTAAGACAGAATATTCGCCAAGGAAAAAAAGGACACAATGCCATTCGCAGCACCGTAGATGAGTCTCGAGGTAATCACGTGACTTGGAGTAAGTCAGAAAGTGAAAGACACATATCGTATCATATCACTTATAGGTGTTACCTATAAATTGATACCAGGGCAGATATTTCCACGGAGAAGGGCAATCACAGATTCATTAAAGAAACTTATGGTTCACCAAAGGAAAGGTGTGAGGATTGAATTCATTACGATATTGGGGTTAACAGACATATACAAACACAGTAGACGTATATAATCACCAAAGACCTACGGAGTACCAAGAGAAGACTACTCAACATTCTGTCATAACGTACATGGGAAAAGGATCCCAGGAAGAACAGACATATGTATATGTGTAAAAGAACCACCTCTTGCACACCTACAACAAGCTAAACGTTGTACTCAAACTTGCTGTAATAAAAAATAAAAGATTAAATTAAAAACAAGAACAAGAAGTAGTGAGACACACTTGAGGGGCTTTCTCCTGGCACATTCCGTTCTACATTCCAATCTAGAACGCGACTTCCATTGAGGCTCTGCTGCTCTAGTAACCAGATTTGGTAAGGGAGAACTGCTGCCACATTGTGGCCGTTTCTCACAACTGCAGCTTTAATCCCAGCGCTAATGGTCAGTGGATATTCCAAATCATTACCGGCCTGTAAATGACACCTGCCCTGAAAACAAATCCTGGGGTCATATATCGACCAAAAAATTCAAAAGACGTCCATATTTCAAAACGACAGTTTCAAGAGGCATATTTCACGCACATTAGTGTTCTGCTTCTTTTGCTTTCTTTCTTTCTTTGTTAAAAAAACGGGAATGGAAAAAGGCAACCCTCAGAATGGGCGAAAACGTTCACAAACGAATCAATGGACAAAGGTTTAATCTCCAATATATATAAACAGCTCATGCAGCTTAATATTAATAAAACAAACAACCCAATACAAAAATGGGCAGAAGATCTAAAGAGACGTTTCTTCAAAGAAGACACAGAGATGGCCAAGACGCACATGAGAAGCTGCTCAACATCACTAATTATCAGAGAAATGCAAATCAAAACTACAATGAGGTAAGACCTCACACCTGTTAGAATCGGCATCATCAGATAATGTACAAACAACAAATTCTGGGGAGGGTGTGGACAAAAGGAACCCTCTTCCGCTATTGGTGGGAATGTAAATTGATACAGTCACTATGGAGAACAGTATGGAGGTTCCTTTAAAAAACTAAAAAGAGAATTACCATAGGATCCAGCAATCCCACTTCTGGGCATATACCCAGAGAAAACCATAAATCACAAAGACACATTCACCACAATGTTCATTGCAGCACTATTTACAATAGCCAGGTAATGGAAGCAACCTAAATGCCCACAGACAGACGAATGGATAAAGATGTGGTACATATATAAAATGGAATATTACTCAGCCATAAAAAGGAATGAAACTGGGTCATTTGTAGAGAAGTTGATGGATCTAGAGACTGTCATACAGAGTGAAGTAAGTCAGAAAGAGAAAAACAAATATTGTATACTAATGCCTATATGTGGAACCTAGAAAAATGGTACAGATGAACTGGTTTGCAGGGCAGAAATAGAGACACAGAGGTAGAGAACAGACGTATGGACACAAAGTGGGGGAAGCCATGGGGTGGTGGTGGTGGGATGAGTTGGGAGATTGGGATTGACCTGTATACATGTATATGCATAAAATAGATAACTAATAATAACCTACTGTATAAAAAAATAAACAAAATTAAATTTCAAAATTTTTAAAAATAAAATGTAAAAATAAAACAGAAAAAAAGTTCTTCCATTCACACTGATGTATATATAACAATGAATTATTTCCATGCTTATATCTATAAATACATAAAAGAGGAATAAAATCTAACTTGAACCAAAAAAGAAAAAAAAAAAAACTGAACCTAACAGTTATACAGAGGAAAACACTACCAAGGCACTTGCTCCAGTGGTAAACAATTCTGAAATTGGTCAGAGGTGGGGAATCATCTCCCATACAGCCAGCAGCCCCACCCGCCCACGCAAGGAGCGTCCTTATTGCAAAGCTGGGAGACCGTGCCCAGGCCTCTGTGAGTAAACGTGAGCTGAGCCCCAGGCCAGATGCTGCTGAACTGTTCCCACCCTTCCCAGGTGAAACACCTGAATATGTACAAGGGCTTGAAAGCCTAGAGGGAGGGCCGTGGAGCCACACCAGCGACGGCACGCAGGCCAACTTGGTGCCTGCAGGTCAGCCAGGATGGTCCTGGCCACGGGCGCTCTTCTGGAAGCTTTCCATTGCCCTGCCTGAGATACCCCTCCTGTCCCGGCCCCCACTCCTTTTTTTCCTTCCTCACCTCAGCCCGGAGAGATATTCCAGTGGAAGTTATGGGTGACACATCCTCTTCTTTACAGGTGGCAGCCTGGCAACTCCTGCCGAAAGTCCAGCAGAGCCCCACTCACACCGGGCCACCCACAAAGCCGTGGACCCTCCCACCCTCCCACCAGCACAGCCCCGAGACTGCTGACGGGGCAGAGAATATGGAGTCAGGCACAGCTGCAGGGACTATTGCTGCCTGGAGTGCTGTTTATATTGACCTCAACCCAGGCACACCTGGGGAGGGCTTGCCGGCAGGGTCAGGCTGCCCAGGGCAGCTAATCCTCAGCCCTCAGGGAATCACATTGCAGAAAATGGACCTCGCTAAGACAGAATATTCGCCAAGGAAAAAAAGGACACAATGCCATTCGCAGCACCGTAGATGAGTCTCGAGGTAATCACGTGACTTGGAGTAAGTCAGAAAGTGAAAGACACATATCGTATCATATCACTTATAGGTGTTACCTATAAATTGATACCAGGGCAGATATTTCCACGGAGAAGGGCAATCACAGATTCATTAAAGAAACTTATGGTTCACCAAAGGAAAGGTGTGAGGATTGAATTCATTACGATATTGGGGTTAACAGACATATACAAACACAGTAGACGTATATAATCACCAAAGACCTACGGAGTACCAAGAGAAGACTACTCAACATTCTGTCATAACGTACATGGGAAAAGGATCCCAGGAAGAACAGACATATGTATATGTGTAAAAGAACCACCTCTTGCACACCTACAACAAGCTAAACGTTGTACTCAAACTTGCTGTAATAAAAAATAAAAAATTAAATTAAAAACAAGAACAAGAAGTAGTGAGACACACTTGAGGGGATTCCTCCTGGCACATTCCGTTCTACATGCCAATCTAGAAGGCGACTTCCATTGAGGCTCTGCTGCCCTAGTAACCAGATTTGGTAAGGGAGAACTGCTGCCACCTTGTGGCCGTTTCTCACAACTGCAGCTTTAATCCCAGCGCTAATGGTCAGTGGATATTCCAAATCATTACCGGCCTGTAAATGACACCTGCCCTGAAAACAAATCCTGGGGTCATATATCGACCAAAAAATTCAAAAGACGTCCATATTTCAAAACGACAGTTTCAAGAGGCATATTTCACGCACATTAGTGTTCTGCTTCTTTTGCTTTCTTTCTTTCTTTGTTAACAAAACGGGAATGGAAAAAGGCAACCCTCAGAATGGGCGAAAACGTTCACAAACGAATCAATGGACAAAGGTTTAATCTCCAATATATATAAACAGCTCATGCAGCTTAATATTAATAAAACAAACAACCCAATACAAAAATGGGCAGAAGATCTAAAGAGACGTTTCTTCAAAGAAGTCACAGAGATGGCCAAGACGCACATGAGAAGCTGCTCAACATCACTAATTATTAGAGAAATGCAAATCAAAACTACAATGAGGTAAGACCTCACACCTGTTAGAATCGGCATCATCAGATAATGTACAAACAAGAAATTCTGGGGAGGGTGTGGACAAAAGGAACCCTCTTCCGCTATTGGTGGGAATGTAAATTGATACAGTCACTATGGAGAACAGTATGGAGGTTCCTTTAAAAAACTAAAAAGAGAATTACCATAGGATCCAGCAATCCCACTTC
Organism: Mesoplodon bidens; assembly: GCF_964165515.1. NCBI lineage: Eukaryota > Metazoa > Chordata > Mammalia > Artiodactyla > Ziphiidae > Mesoplodon > Mesoplodon bidens. The sequence goes on along the minus strand of NW_027671674.1, from coordinate 401,562 downwards.
TGGGCATATACCCAGAGAAAACCATAAATCACAAAGACACATTCACCACAATGTTCATTGCAGCACTATTTACAATAGCCAGGTAATGGAAGCAACCTAAATGCCCACAGACAGACGAATGGATAAAGATGTGGTACATATATAAAATGGAATATTACTCAGCCATAAAAAGGAATGAAACTGGGTCATTTGTAGAGAAGTGGATGGATCTAGAGACTGTCATACAGAGTGAAGTAAGTCAGAAAGAGAAAAACAAATATTGTATACTAATGCCTATATGTGGAACCTAGAAAAATGGTACAGATGAACTGGTTTGCAGGGCAGAAATAGAGACACAGAGGTAGAGAACAGACGTATGGACACAAAGTGGGGGAAGCCATGGGGTGGTGGTGGTGGGATGAGTTGGGAGATTGGGATTGACCTGTATACATGTATATGCATAAAATAGATAACTAATAATAACCTACTGTATAAAAAAATAAACAAAATTAAATTTCAAAATTTTTAAAAATAAAATGTAAAAATAAAACAGAAAAAAAGTTCTTCCATTCACACTGATGTATATATAACAATGAATTATTTCCATGCTTATATCTATAAATACATAAAAGAGGAATAAAATCTAACTTGAACCAAAAAAGAAAAAAAAAAAAACTGAACCTAACAGTTATACAGAGGAAAACACTACCAAGGCACTTGCTCCAGTGGTAAACAATTCTGAAATTGGTCAGAGGTGGGGAATCATCTCCCATACAGCCAGCAGCCCCACCCGCCCACGCAAGGAGCGTCCTTATTGCAAAGCTGGGAGACCGTGCCCAGGCCTCTGTGAGTAAACGTGAGCTGAGCCCCAGGCCAGATGCTGCTGAACTGTTCCCACCCTTCCCAGGTGAAACACCTGAATATGTACAAGGGCTTGAAAGCCTAGAGGGAGGGCCGTGGAGCCACACCAGCGACGGCACGCAGGCCAACTTGGTGCCTGCAGGTCAGCCAGGATGGTCCTGGCCACGGGCGCTCTTCTGGAAGCTTTCCATTGCCCTGCCTGAGATACCCCTCCCGTCCCGGCCCCCACTCCTTTTTTTCCTTCCTCACCTCAGCCCGGAGAGATATTCCAGTGGAAGTTATGGGTGACACATCCTCTTCTTTACAGGTGGCAGCCTGGCAACTCCTGCCGAAAGTCCAGCAGAGCCCCACTCACACCGGGCCACCCACAAAGCCGTGGACCCTCCCACCCTCCCACCAGCACAGCCCCGAGACTGCTGACGGGGCAGAGAATATGGAGTCAGGCACAGCTGCAGGGGCTATTGCTGCCTGGAGTGCTGTTTATATTGACCTCAACCCAGGCACACCTGGGGAGGGCTTGCCGGCAGGGTCAGGCTGCCCAGGGCAGCTAATCCTCAGCCCTCAGGGAATCACATTGCAGAAAATGGACCTCGCTAAGACAGAATATTCGCCAAGGAAAAAAAGGACACAATGCCATTTGCAGCACCGTAGATGAGTCTCGAGGTAATCACGTGACTTGGAGTAAGTCAGAAAGTGAAAGACACATATCGTATCATATCACTTATAGGTGTTACCTATAAATTGATACCAGGGCAGATATTTCCACGGAGAAGTGCAATCACAGATTCATTAAAGAAACTTATGGTTCACCAAAGGAAAGGTGTGAGGATTGAATTCATTACGATATTGGGGTTAACAGACATATACAAACACAGTAGACGTATATAATCACCAAAGACCTACGGAGTACCAAGAGAAGACTACTCAACATTCTGTCATAACGTACATGGGAAAAGGATCCCAGGAAGAACAGACATATGTATATGTGTAAAAGAACCACCTCTTGCACACCTACAACAAGCTAAACGTTGTACTCAAACTTGCTGTAATAAAAAAAAAATTAAAATAAAAACAAGAACAAGAAGTAGTGAGACACACTTGAGGGGATTCCTCCTGGCACATTCCGTTCTACATGCCAATCTAGAAGGCGACTTCCATTGAGGCTCTGCTGCCCTAGTAACCAGATTTGGTAAGGGAGAACTGCTGCCACCTTGTGGCCGTTTCTCACAACTGCAGCTTTAATCCCAGCGCTAATGGTCAGTGGATATTCCAAATCATTACCGGCCTGTAAATGACACCTGCCCTGAAAACAAATCCTGGGGTCATATATCGACCAAAAAATTCAAAAGACGTCCATATTTCAAAACGACAGTTTCAAGAGGCATATTTCACGCACATTAGTGTTCTGCTTCTTTTGCTTTCTTTCTTTCTTTGTTAACAAAACGGGAATGGAAAAAGGCAACCCTCAGAATGGGCGAAAACGTTCACAAACGAATCAATGGACAAAGGTTTAATCTCCAATATATATAAACAGCTCATGCAGCTTAATATTAATAAAACAAACAACCCAATACAAAAATGGGCAGAAGATCTAAAGAGACGTTTCTTCAAAGAAGTCACAGAGATGGCCAAGACGCACATGAGAAGCTGCTCAACATCACTAATTATTAGAGAAATGCAAATCAAAACTACAATGAGGTAAGACCTCACACCTGTTAGAATCGGCATCATCAGATAATGTACAAACAACAAATTCTGGGGAGGGTGTGGACAAAAGGAACCCTCTTCCGCTATTGGTGGGAATGTAAATTGATACAGTCACTATGGAGAACAGTATGGAGGTTCCTTTAAAAAACTAAAAAGAGAATTACCATAGGATCCAGCAATCCCACTTCTGGGCATATACCCAGAGAAAACCATAAATCACAAAGACACATTCACCACAATGTTCATTGCAGCACTATTTACAATAGCCAGGTAATGGAAGCAACCTAAATGCCCACAGACAGACGAATGGATAAAGATGTGGTACATATATAAAATGGAATATTACTCAGCCATAAAAAGGAATGAAACTGGGTCATTTGTAGAGAAGTGGATGGATCTAGAGACTGTCATACAGAGTGAAGTAAGTCAGAAAGAGAAAAACAAATATTGTATACTAATGCCTATATGTGGAACCTAGAAAAATGGTACAGATGAACTGGTTTGCAGGGCAGAAATAGAGACACAGAGGTAGAGAACAGACGTATGGACACAAAGTGGGGGAAGCCATGGGGTGGTGGTGGTGGGATGAGTTGGGAGATTGGGATTGACCTGTATACATGTATATGCATAAAATAGATAACTAATAATAACCTACTGTATAAAAAAATAAACAAAATTAAATTTCAAAATTTTTAAAAATAAAATGTAAAAATAAAACAGAAAAAAAGTTCTTCCATTCACACTGATGTATATATAACAATGAATTATTTCCATGCTTATATCTATAAATACATAAAAGAGGAATAAAATCTAACTTGAACCAAAAAAGAAAAAAAAAACTGAACCTAACAGTTATACAGAGGAAAACACTACCAAGGCACTTGCTCCAGTGGTAAACAATTCTGAAATTGGTCAGAGGTGGGGAATCATCTCCCATACAGCCAGCAGCCCCACCCGCCCACGCAAGGAGCGTCCTTATTGCAAAGCTGGGAGACCGTGCCCAGGCCTCTGTGAGTAAACGTGAGCTGAGCCCCAGGCCAGATGCTGCTGAACTGTTCCCACCCTTCCCAGGTGAAACACCTGAATATGTACAAGGGCTTGAAAGCCTAGAGGGAGGGCCGTGGAGCCACACCAGCGACGGCACGCAGGCCAACTTGGTGCCTGCAGGTCAGCCAGGATGGTCCTGGCCACGGGCGCTCTTCTGGAAGCTTTCCATTGCCCTGCCTGAGATACCCCTCCCGTCCCGGCCCCCACTCCTTTTTTTCCTTCCTCACCTCAGCCCGGAGAGATATTCCAGTGGAAGTTATGGGTGACACATCCTCTTCTTTACAGGTGGCAGCCTGGCAACTCCTGCCGAAAGTCCAGCAGAGCCCCACTCACACCGGGCCACCCACAAAGCCGTGGACCCTCCCACCCTCCCACCAGCACAGCCCCGAGACTGCTGACGGGGCAGAGAATATGGAGTCAGGCACAGCTGCAGGGGCTATTGCTGCCTGGAGTGTTGTTTATATTGACCTCAACCCAGGCACACCTGGGGAGGGCTTGCCGGCAGGGTCAGGCTGCCCAGGGCAGCTAATCCTCAGCCCTCAGGGAATCACATTGCAGAAAATGGACCTCGCTAAGACAGAATATTCGCCAAGGAAAAAAAGGACACAATGCCATTTGCAGCACCGTAGATGAGTCTCGAGGTAATCACGTGACTTGGAGTAAGTCAGAAAGTGAAAGACACATATCGTATCATATCACTTATAGGTGTTACCTATAAATTGATACCAGGGCAGATATTTCCACGGAGAAGGGCAATCACAGATTCATTAAAGAAACTTATGGTTCACCAAAGGAAAGGTGTGAGGATTGAATTCATTACGATATTGGGGTTAACAGACATATACAAACACAGTAGACGTATATAATCACCAAAGACCTACGGAGTACCAAGAGAAGACTACTCAACATTCTGTCATAACGTACATGGGAAAAGGATCCCAGGAAGAACAGACATATGTATATGTGTAAAAGAACCACCTCTTGCACACCTACAACAAGCTAAACGTTGTACTCAAACTTGCTGTAATAAAAAATAAAAGATTAAATTAAAAACAAGAACAAGAAGTAGTGAGACACACTTGAGGGGCTTTCTTCTGGCACATTCCTTTCTACATTCCAATCTAGAACGCGACTTCCATTGAGGCTCTGCTGCCCTAGTAACCAGATTTGGTAAGGGAGAACTGCTGCCACCTTGTGGCCGTTTCTCACAACTGCAGCTTTAATCCCAGCGCTAATGGTCAGTGGATATTCCAAATCATTACCGGCCTGTAAATGACACCTGCCCTGAAAACAAATCCTGGGGTCATATATCGACCAAAAAATTCAAAAGACGTCCATATTTCAAAACGACAGTTTCAAGAGGCATATTTCACGCACATTAGTGTTCTGCTTCTTTTGCTTTCTTTCTTTCTTTGTTAAAAAAACGGGAATGGAAAAAGGCAACCCTCAGAATGGGCGAAAACGTTCACAAACGAATCAATGGACAAAGGTTTAATCTCCAATATATATAAACAGCTCATGCAGCTTAATATTAATAAAACAAACAACCCAATACAAAAATGGGCAGAAGATCTAAAGAGACGTTTCTTCAAAGAAGACACAGAGATGGCCAAGACGCACATGAGAAGCTGCTCAACATCACTAATTATCAGAGAAATGCAAATCAAAACTACAATGAGGTAAGACCTCACACCTGTTAGAATCGGCATCATCAGATAATGTACAAACAACAAATTCTGGGGAGGGTGTGGACAAAAGGAACCCTCTTCCGCTATTGGTGGGAATGTAAATTGATACAGTCACTATGGAGAACAGTATGGAGGTTCCTTTAAAAAACTAAAAAGAGAATTACCATAGGATCCAGCAATCCCACTTCTGGGCATATACCCAGAGAAAACCATAAATCACAAAGACACATTCACCACAATGTTCATTGCAGCACTATTTACAATAGCCAGGTAATGGAAGCAACCTAAATGCCCACAGACAGACGAATGGATAAAGATGTGGTACATATATAAAATGGAATATTACTCAGCCATAAAAAGGAATGAAACTGGGTCATTTGTAGAGAAGTTGATGGATCTAGAGACTGTCATACAGAGTGAAGTAAGTCAGAAAGAGAAAAACAAATATTGTATACTAATGCCTATATGTGGAACCTAGAAAAATGGTACAGATGAACTGGTTTGCAGGGCAGAAATAGAGACACAGAGGTAGAGAACAGACGTATGGACACAAAGTGGGGGAAGCCATGGGGTGGTGGTGGTGGGATGAGTTGGGAGATTGGGATTGACCTGTATACATGTATATGCATAAAATAGATAACTAATAATAACCTACTGTATAAAAAAATAAACAAAATTAAATTTCAAAATTTTTAAAAATAAAATGTAAAAATAAAACAGAAAAAAAGTTCTTCCATTCACACTGATGTATATATAACAATGAATTATTTCCATGCTTATATCTATAAATACATAAAAGAGGAATAAAATCTAACTTGAACCAAAAAAGAAAAAAAAAAAAACTGAACCTAACAGTTATACAGAGGAAAACACTACCAAGGCACTTGCTCCAGTGGTAAACAATTCTGAAATTGGTCAGAGGTGGGGAATCATCTCCCATACAGCCAGCAGCCCCACCCGCCCACGCAAGGAGCGTCCTTATTGCAAAGCTGGGAGACCGTGCCCAGGCCTCTGTGAGTAAACGTGAGCTGAGCCCCAGGCCAGATGCTGCTGAACTGTTCCCACCCTTCCCAGGTGAAACACCTGAATATGTACAAGGGCTTGAAAGCCTAGAGGGAGGGCCGTGGAGCCACACCAGCGACGGCACGCAGGCCAACTTGGTGCCTGCAGGTCAGCCAGGATGGTCCTGGCCACGGGCGCTCTTCTGGAAGCTTTCCATTGCCCTGCCTGAGATACCCCTCCTGTCCCGGCCCCCACTCCTTTTTTTCCTTCCTCACCTCAGCCCGGAGAGATATTCCAGTGGAAGTTATGGGTGACACATCCTCTTCTTTACAGGTGGCAGCCTGGCAACTCCTGCCGAAAGTCCAGCAGAGCCCCACTCACACCGGGCCACCCACAAAGCCGTGGACCCTCCCACCCTCCCACCAGCACAGCCCCGAGACTGCTGACGGGGCAGAGAATATGGAGTCAGGCACAGCTGCAGGGACTATTGCTGCCTGGAGTGCTGTTTATATTGACCTCAACCCAGGCACACCTGGGGAGGGCTTGCCGGCAGGGTCAGGCTGCCCAGGGCAGCTAATCCTCAGCCCTCAGGGAATCACATTGCAGAAAATGGACCTCGCTAAGACAGAATATTCGCCAAGGAAAAAAAGGACACAATGCCATTCGCAGCACCGTAGATGAGTCTCGAGGTAATCACGTGACTTGGAGTAAGTCAGAAAGTGAAAGACACATATCGTATCATATCACTTATAGGTGTTACCTATAAATTGATACCAGGGCAGATATTTCCACGGAGAAGGGCAATCACAGATTCATTAAAGAAACTTATGGTTCACCAAAGGAAAGGTGTGAGGATTGAATTCATTACGATATTGGGGTTAACAGACATATACAAACACAGTAGACGTATATAATCACCAAAGACCTACGGAGTACCAAGAGAAGACTACTCAACATTCTGTCATAACGTACATGGGAAAAGGATCCCAGGAAGAACAGACATATGTATATGTGTAAAAGAACCACCTCTTGCACACCTACAACAAGCTAAACGTTGTACTCAAACTTGCTGTAATAAAAAATAAAAAATTAAATTAAAAACAAGAACAAGAAGTAGTGAGACACACTTGAGGGGATTCCTCCTGGCACATTCCGTTCTACATGCCAATCTAGAAGGCGACTTCCATTGAGGCTCTGCTGCCCTAGTAACCAGATTTGGTAAGGGAGAACTGCTGCCACCTTGTGGCCGTTTCTCACAACTGCAGCTTTAATCCCAGCGCTAATGGTCAGTGGATATTCCAAATCATTACCGGCCTGTAAATGACACCTGCCCTGAAAACAAATCCTGGGGTCATATATCGACCAAAAAATTCAAAAGACGTCCATATTTCAAAACGACAGTTTCAAGAGGCATATTTCACGCACATTAGTGTTCTGCTTCTTTTGCTTTCTTTCTTTCTTTGTTAACAAAACGGGAATGGAAAAAGGCAACCCTCAGAATGGGCGAAAACGTTCACAAACGAATCAATGGACAAAGGTTTAATCTCCAATATATATAAACAGCTCATGCAGCTTAATATTAATAAAACAAACAACCCAATACAAAAATGGGCAGAAGATCTAAAGAGACGTTTCTTCAAAGAAGTCACAGAGATGGCCAAGACGCACATGAGAAGCTGCTCAACATCACTAATTATTAGAGAAATGCAAATCAAAACTACAATGAGGTAAGACCTCACACCTGTTAGAATCGGCATCATCAGATAATGTACAAACAAGAAATTCTGGGGAGGGTGTGGACAAAAGGAACCCTCTTCCGCTATTGGTGGGAATGTAAATTGATACAGTCACTATGGAGAACAGTATGGAGGTTCCTTTAAAAAACTAAAAAGAGAATTACCATAGGATCCAGCAATCCCACTTCTGGGCATATACCCAGAGAAAACCATAAATCACAAAGACACATTCACCACAATGTTCATTGCAGCACTATTTACAATAGCCAGGTAATGGAAGCAACCTAAATGCCCACAGACAGACGAATGGATAAAGATGTGGTACATATATAAAATGGAATATTACTCAGCCATAAAAAGGAATGAAACTGGGTCATTTGTAGAGAAGTGGATGGATCTAGAGACTGTCATACAGAGTGAAGTAAGTCAGAAAGAGAAAAACAAATATTGTATACTAATGCCTATATGTGGAACCTAGAAAAATGGTACAGATGAACTGGTTTGCAGGGCAGAAATAGAGACACAGAGGTAGAGAACAGACGTATGGACACAAAGTGGGGGAAGCCATGGGGTGGTGGTGGTGGGATGAGTTGGGAGATTGGGATTGACCTGTATACATGTATATGCATAAAATAGATAACTAATAATAACCTACTGTATAAAAAAATAAACAAAATTAAATTTCAAAATTTTTAAAAATAAAATGTAAAAATAAAACAGAAAAAAAGTTCTTCCATTCACACTGATGTATATATAACAATGAATTATTTCCATGCTTATATCTATAAATACATAAAAGAGGAATAAAATCTAACTTGAACCAAAAAAGAAAAAAAAAAAAACTGAACCTAACAGTTATACAGAGGAAAACACTACCAAGGCACTTGCTCCAGTGGTAAACAATTCTGAAATTGGTCAGAGGTGGGGAATCATCTCCCATACAGCCAGCAGCCCCACCCGCCCACGCAAGGAGCGTCCTTATTGCAAAGCTGGGAGACCGTGCCCAGGCCTCTGTGAGTAAACGTGAGCTGAGCCCCAGGCCAGATGCTGCTGAACTGTTCCCACCCTTCCCAGGTGAAACACCTGAATATGTACAAGGGCTTGAAAGCCTAGAGGGAGGGCCGTGGAGCCACACCAGCGACGGCACGCAGGCCAACTTGGTGCCTGCAGGTCAGCCAGGATGGTCCTGGCCACGGGCGCTCTTCTGGAAGCTTTCCATTGCCCTGCCTGAGATACCCCTCCCGTCCCGGCCCCCACTCCTTTTTTTCCTTCCTCACCTCAGCCCGGAGAGATATTCCAGTGGAAGTTATGGGTGACACATCCTCTTCTTTACAGGTGGCAGCCTGGCAACTCCTGCCGAAAGTCCAGCAGAGCCCCACTCACACCGGGCCACCCACAAAGCCGTGGACCCTCCCACCCTCCCACCAGCACAGCCCCGAGACTGCTGACGGGGCAGAGAATATGGAGTCAGGCACAGCTGCAGGGGCTATTGCTGCCTGGAGTGCTGTTTATATTGACCTCAACCCAGGCACACCTGGGGAGGGCTTGCCGGCAGGGTCAGGCTGCCCAGGGCAGCTAATCCTCAGCCCTCAGGGAATCACATTGCAGAAAATGGACCTCGCTAAGACAGAATATTCGCCAAGGAAAAAAAGGACACAATGCCATTTGCAGCACCGTAGATGAGTCTCGAGGTAATCACGTGACTTGGAGTAAGTCAGAAAGTGAAAGACACATATCGTATCATATCACTTATAGGTGTTACCTATAAATTGATACCAGGGCAGATATTTCCACGGAGAAGTGCAATCACAGATTCATTAAAGAAACTTATGGTTCACCAAAGGAAAGGTGTGAGGATTGAATTCATTACGATATTGGGGTTAACAGACATATACAAACACAGTAGACGTATATAATCACCAAAGACCTACGGAGTACCAAGAGAAGACTACTCAACATTCTGTCATAACGTACATGGGAAAAGGATCCCAGGAAGAACAGACATATGTATATGTGTAAAAGAACCACCTCTTGCACACCTACAACAAGCTAAACGTTGTACTCAAACTTGCTGTAATAAAAAAAAAATTAAAATAAAAACAAGAACAAGAAGTAGTGAGACACACTTGAGGGGATTCCTCCTGGCACATTCCGTTCTACATGCCAATCTAGAAGGCGACTTCCATTGAGGCTCTGCTGCCCTAGTAACCAGATTTGGTAAGGGAGAACTGCTGCCACCTTGTGGCCGTTTCTCACAACTGCAGCTTTAATCCCAGCGCTAATGGTCAGTGGATATTCCAAATCATTACCGGCCTGTAAATGACACCTGCCCTGAAAACAAATCCTGGGGTCATATATCGACCAAAAAATTCAAAAGACGTCCATATTTCAAAACGACAGTTTCAAGAGGCATATTTCACGCACATTAGTGTTCTGCTTCTTTTGCTTTCTTTCTTTCTTTGTTAACAAAACGGGAATGGAAAAAGGCAACCCTCAGAATGGGCGAAAACGTTCACAAACGAATCAATGGACAAAGGTTTAATCTCCAATATATATAAACAGCTCATGCAGCTTAATATTAATAAAACAAACAACCCAATACAAAAATGGGCAGAAGATCTAAAGAGACGTTTCTTCAAAGAAGTCACAGAGATGGCCAAGACGCACATGAGAAGCTGCTCAACATCACTAATTATTAGAGAAATGCAAATCAAAACTACAATGAGGTAAGACCTCACACCTGTTAGAATCGGCATCATCAGATAATGTACAAACAACAAATTCTGGGGAGGGTGTGGACAAAAGGAACCCTCTTCCGCTATTGGTGGGAATGTAAATTGATACAGTCACTATGGAGAACAGTATGGAGGTTCCTTTAAAAAACTAAAAAGAGAATTACCATAGGATCCAGCAATCCCACTTCTGGGCATATACCCAGAGAAAACCATAAATCACAAAGACACATTCACCACAATGTTCATTGCAGCACTATTTACAATAGCCAGGTAATGGAAGCAACCTAAATGCCCACAGACAGACGAATGGATAAAGATGTGGTACATATATAAAATGGAATATTACTCAGCCATAAAAAGGAATGAAACTGGGTCATTTGTAGAGAAGTGGATGGATCTAGAGACTGTCATACAGAGTGAAGTAAGTCAGAAAGAGAAAAACAAATATTGTATACTAATGCCTATATGTGGAACCTAGAAAAATGGTACAGATGAACTGGTTTGCAGGGCAGAAATAGAGACACAGAGGTAGAGAACAGACGTATGGACACAAAGTGGGGGAAGCCATGGGGTGGTGGTGGTGGGATGAGTTGGGAGATTGGGATTGACCTGTATACATGTATATGCATAAAATAGATAACTAATAATAACCTACTGTATAAAAAAATAAACAAAATTAAATTTCAAAATTTTTAAAAATAAAATGTAAAAATAAAACAGAAAAAAAGTTCTTCCATTCACACTGATGTATATATAACAATGAATTATTTCCATGCTTATATCTATAAATACATAAAAGAGGAATAAAATCTAACTTGAACCAAAAAAGAAAAAAAAAACTGAACCTAACAGTTATACAGAGGAAAACACTACCAAGGCACTTGCTCCAGTGGTAAACAATTCTGAAATTGGTCAGAGGTGGGGAATCATCTCCCATACAGCCAGCAGCCCCACCCGCCCACGCAAGGAGCGTCCTTATTGCAAAGCTGGGAGACCGTGCCCAGGCCTCTGTGAGTAAACGTGAGCTGAGCCCCAGGCCAGATGCTGCTGAACTGTTCCCACCCTTCCCAGGTGAAACACCTGAATATGTACAAGGGCTTGAAAGCCTAGAGGGAGGGCCGTGGAGCCACACCAGCGACGGCACGCAGGCCAACTTGGTGCCTGCAGGTCAGCCAGGATGGTCCTGGCCACGGGCGCTCTTCTGGAAGCTTTCCATTGCCCTGCCTGAGATACCCCTCCCGTCCCGGCCCCCACTCCTTTTTTTCCTTCCTCACCTCAGCCCGGAGAGATATTCCAGTGGAAGTTATGGGTGACACATCCTCTTCTTTACAGGTGGCAGCCTGGCAACTCCTGCCGAAAGTCCAGCAGAGCCCCACTCACACCGGGCCACCCACAAAGCCGTGGACCCTCCCACCCTCCCACCAGCACAGCCCCGAGACTGCTGACGGGGCAGAGAATATGGAGTCAGGCACAGCTGCAGGGGCTATTGCTGCCTGGAGTGTTGTTTATATTGACCTCAACCCAGGCACACCTGGGGAGGGCTTGCCGGCAGGGTCAGGCTGCCCAGGGCAGCTAATCCTCAGCCCTCAGGGAATCACATTGCAGAAAATGGACCTCGCTAAGACAGAATATTCGCCAAGGAAAAAAAGGACACAATGCCATTTGCAGCACCGTAGATGAGTCTCGAGGTAATCACGTGACTTGGAGTAAGTCAGAAAGTGAAAGACACATATCGTATCATATCACTTATAGGTGTTACCTATAAATTGATACCAGGGCAGATATTTCCACGGAGAAGGGCAATCACAGATTCATTAAAGAAACTTATGGTTCACCAAAGGAAAGGTGTGAGGATTGAATTCATTACGATATTGGGGTTAACAGACATATACAAACACAGTAGACGTATATAATCACCAAAGACCTACGGAGTACCAAGAGAAGACTACTCAACATTCTGTCATAACGTACATGGGAAAAGGATCCCAGGAAGAACAGACATATGTATATGTGTAAAAGAACCACCTCTTGCACACCTACAACAAGCTAAACGTTGTACTCAAACTTGCTGTAATAAAAAATAAAAGATTAAATTAAAAACAAGAACAAGAAGTAGTGAGACACACTTGAGGGGCTTTCTTCTGGCACATTCCTTTCTACATTCCAATCTAGAACGCGACTTCCATTGAGGCTCTGCTGCCCTAGTAACCAGATTTGGTAAGGGAGAACTGCTGCCACCTTGTGGCCGTTTCTCACAACTGCAGCTTTAATCCCAGCGCTAATGGTCAGTGGATATTCCAAATCATTACCGGCCTGTAAATGACACCTGCCCTGAAAACAAATCCTGGGGTCATATATCGACCAAAAAATTCAAAAGACGTCCATATTTCAAAACGACAGTTTCAAGAGGCATATTTCACGCACATTAGTGTTCTGCTTCTTTTGCTTTCTTTCTTTCTTTGTTAAAAAAACGGGAATGGAAAAAGGCAACCCTCAGAATGGGCGAAAACGTTCACAAACGAATCAATGGACAAAGGTTTAATCTCCAATATATATAAACAGCTCATGCAGCTTAATATTAATAAAACAAACAACCCAATACAAAAATGGGCAGAAGATCTAAAGAGACGTTTCTTCAAAGAAGACACAGAGATGGCCAAGACGCACATGAGAAGCTGCTCAACATCACTAATTATCAGAGAAATGCAAATCAAAACTACAATGAGGTAAGACCTCACACCTGTTAGAATCGGCATCATCAGATAATGTACAAACAACAAATTCTGGGGAGGGTGTGGACAAAAGGAACCCTCTTCCGCTATTGGTGGGAATGTAAATTGATACAGTCACTATGGAGAACAGTATGGAGGTTCCTTTAAAAAACTAAAAAGAGAATTACCATAGGATCCAGCAATCCCACTTCTGGGCATATACCCAGAGAAAACCATAAATCACAAAGACACATTCACCACAATGTTCATTGCAGCACTATTTACAATAGCCAGGTAATGGAAGCAACCTAAATGCCCACAGACAGACGAATGGATAAAGATGTGGTACATATATAAAATGGAATATTACTCAGCCATAAAAAGGAATGAAACTGGGTCATTTGTAGAGAAGTTGATGGATCTAGAGACTGTCATACAGAGTGAAGTAAGTCAGAAAGAGAAAAACAAATATTGTATACTAATGCCTATATGTGGAACCTAGAAAAATGGTACAGATGAACTGGTTTGCAGGGCAGAAATAGAGACACAGAGGTAGAGAACAGACGTATGGACACAAAGTGGGGGAAGCCATGGGGTGGTGGTGGTGGGATGAGTTGGGAGATTGGGATTGACCTGTATACATGTATATGCATAAAATAGATAACTAATAATAACCTACTGTATAAAAAAATAAACAAAATTAAATTTCAAAATTTTTAAAAATAAAATGTAAAAATAAAACAGAAAAAAAGTTCTTCCATTCACACTGATGTATATATAACAATGAATTATTTCCATGCTTATATCTATAAATACATAAAAGAGGAATAAAATCTAACTTGAACCAAAAAAGAAAAAAAAAAAAACTGAACCTAACAGTTATACAGAGGAAAACACTACCAAGGCACTTGCTCCAGTGGTAAACAATTCTGAAATTGGTCAGAGGTGGGGAATCATCTCCCATACAGCCAGCAGCCCCACCCGCCCACGCAAGGAGCGTCCTTATTGCAAAGCTGGGAGACCGTGCCCAGGCCTCTGTGAGTAAACGTGAGCTGAGCCCCAGGCCAGATGCTGCTGAACTGTTCCCACCCTTCCCAGGTGAAACACCTGAATATGTACAAGGGCTTGAAAGCCTAGAGGGAGGGCCGTGGAGCCACACCAGCGACGGCACGCAGGCCAACTTGGTGCCTGCAGGTCAGCCAGGATGGTCCTGGCCACGGGCGCTCTTCTGGAAGCTTTCCATTGCCCTGCCTGAGATACCCCTCCTGTCCCGGCCCCCACTCCTTTTTTTCCTTCCTCACCTCAGCCCGGAGAGATATTCCAGTGGAAGTTATGGGTGACACATCCTCTTCTTTACAGGTGGCAGCCTGGCAACTCCTGCCGAAAGTCCAGCAGAGCCCCACTCACACCGGGCCACCCACAAAGCCGTGGACCCTCCCACCCTCCCACCAGCACAGCCCCGAGACTGCTGACGGGGCAGAGAATATGGAGTCAGGCACAGCTGCAGGGACTATTGCTGCCTGGAGTGCTGTTTATATTGACCTCAACCCAGGCACACCTGGGGAGGGCTTGCCGGCAGGGTCAGGCTGCCCAGGGCAGCTAATCCTCAGCCCTCAGGGAATCACATTGCAGAAAATGGACCTCGCTAAGACAGAATATTCGCCAAGGAAAAAAAGGACACAATGCCATTCGCAGCACCGTAGATGAGTCTCGAGGTAATCACGTGACTTGGAGTAAGTCAGAAAGTGAAAGACACATATCGTATCATATCACTTATAGGTGTTACCTATAAATTGATACCAGGGCAGATATTTCCACGGAGAAGGGCAATCACAGATTCATTAAAGAAACTTATGGTTCACCAAAGGAAAGGTGTGAGGATTGAATTCATTACGATATTGGGGTTAACAGACATATACAAACACAGTAGACGTATATAATCACCAAAGACCTACGGAGTACCAAGAGAAGACTACTCAACATTCTGTCATAACGTACATGGGAAAAGGATCCCAGGAAGAACAGACATATGTATATGTGTAAAAGAACCACCTCTTGCACACCTACAACAAGCTAAACGTTGTACTCAAACTTGCTGTAATAAAAAATAAAAAATTAAATTAAAAACAAGAACAAGAAGTAGTGAGACACACTTGAGGGGATTCCTCCTGGCACATTCCGTTCTACATGCCAATCTAGAAGGCGACTTCCATTGAGGCTCTGCTGCCCTAGTAACCAGATTTGGTAAGGGAGAACTGCTGCCACCTTGTGGCCGTTTCTCACAACTGCAGCTTTAATCCCAGCGCTAATGGTCAGTGGATATTCCAAATCATTACCGGCCTGTAAATGACACCTGCCCTGAAAACAAATCCTGGGGTCATATATCGACCAAAAAATTCAAAAGACGTCCATATTTCAAAACGACAGTTTCAAGAGGCATATTTCACGCACATTAGTGTTCTGCTTCTTTTGCTTTCTTTCTTTCTTTGTTAACAAAACGGGAATGGAAAAAGGCAACCCTCAGAATGGGCGAAAACGTTCACAAACGAATCAATGGACAAAGGTTTAATCTCCAATATATATAAACAGCTCATGCAGCTTAATATTAATAAAACAAACAACCCAATACAAAAATGGGCAGAAGATCTAAAGAGACGTTTCTTCAAAGAAGTCACAGAGATGGCCAAGACGCACATGAGAAGCTGCTCAACATCACTAATTATTAGAGAAATGCAAATCAAAACTACAATGAGGTAAGACCTCACACCTGTTAGAATCGGCATCATCAGATAATGTACAAACAAGAAATTCTGGGGAGGGTGTGGACAAAAGGAACCCTCTTCCGCTATTGGTGGGAATGTAAATTGATACAGTCACTATGGAGAACAGTATGGAGGTTCCTTTAAAAAACTAAAAAGAGAATTACCATAGGATCCAGCAATCCCACTTCTGGGCATATACCCAGAGAAAACCATAAATCACAAAGACACATTCACCACAATGTTCATTGCAGCACTATTTACAATAGCCAGGTAATGGAAGCAACCTAAATGCCCACAGACAGACGAATGGATAAAGATGTGGTACATATATAAAATGGAATATTACTCAGCCATAAAAAGGAATGAAACTGGGTCATTTGTAGAGAAGTGGATGGATCTAGAGACTGTCATACAGAGTGAAGTAAGTCAGAAAGAGAAAAACAAATATTGTATACTAATGCCTATATGTGGAACCTAGAAAAATGGTACAGATGAACTGGTTTGCAGGGCAGAAATAGAGACACAGAGGTAGAGAACAGACGTATGGACACAAAGTGGGGGAAGCCATGGGGTGGTGGTGGTGGGATGAGTTGGGAGATTGGGATTGACCTGTATACATGTATATGCATAAAATAGATAACTAATAATAACCTACTGTATAAAAAAATAAACAAAATTAAATTTCAAAATTTTTAAAAATAAAATGTAAAAATAAAACAGAAAAAAAGTTCTTCCATTCACACTGATGTATATATAACAATGAATTATTTCCATGCTTATATCTATAAATACATAAAAGAGGAATAAAATCTAACTTGAACCAAAAAAGAAAAAAAAAAAAACTGAACCTAACAGTTATACAGAGGAAAACACTACCAAGGCACTTGCTCCAGTGGTAAACAATTCTGAAATTGGTCAGAGGTGGGGAATCATCTCCCATACAGCCAGCAGCCCCACCCGCCCACGCAAGGAGCGTCCTTATTGCAAAGCTGGGAGACCGTGCCCAGGCCTCTGTGAGTAAACGTGAGCTGAGCCCCAGGCCAGATGCTGCTGAACTGTTCCCACCCTTCCCAGGTGAAACACCTGAATATGTACAAGGGCTTGAAAGCCTAGAGGGAGGGCCGTGGAGCCACACCAGCGACGGCACGCAGGCCAACTTGGTGCCTGCAGGTCAGCCAGGATGGTCCTGGCCACGGGCGCTCTTCTGGAAGCTTTCCATTGCCCTGCCTGAGATACCCCTCCCGTCCCGGCCCCCACTCCTTTTTTTCCTTCCTCACCTCAGCCCGGAGAGATATTCCAGTGGAAGTTATGGGTGACACATCCTCTTCTTTACAGGTGGCAGCCTGGCAACTCCTGCCGAAAGTCCAGCAGAGCCCCACTCACACCGGGCCACCCACAAAGCCGTGGACCCTCCCACCCTCCCACCAGCACAGCCCCGAGACTGCTGACGGGGCAGAGAATATGGAGTCAGGCACAGCTGCAGGGGCTATTGCTGCCTGGAGTGCTGTTTATATTGACCTCAACCCAGGCACACGTGGGGAGGGCTTGCCGGCAGGGTCAGGCTGCCCAGGGCAGCTAATCCTCAGCCCTCAGGGAATCACATTGCAGAAAATGGACCTCGCTAAGACAGAATATTCGCCAAGGAAAAAAAGGACACAATGCCATTTGCAGCACCGTAGATGAGTCTCGAGGTAATCACGTGACTTGGAGTAAGTCAGAAAGTGAAAGACACATATCGTATCATATCACTTATAGGTGTTACCTATAAATTGATACCAGGGCAGATATTTCCACGGAGAAGTGCAATCACAGATTCATTAAAGAAACTTATGGTTCACCAAAGGAAAGGTGTGAGGATTGAATTCATTACGATATTGG
This sequence comes from Mesoplodon bidens, assembly GCF_964165515.1. Taxonomy (NCBI): domain Eukaryota; kingdom Metazoa; phylum Chordata; class Mammalia; order Artiodactyla; family Ziphiidae; genus Mesoplodon; species Mesoplodon bidens. The sequence continues at coordinate 383,456 of NW_027671674.1, read as the reverse complement.
GGTTAACAGACATATACAAACACAGTAGACGTATATAATCACCAAAGACCTACGGAGTACCAAGAGAAGACTACTCAACATTCTGTCATAACGTACATGGGAAAAGGATCCCAGGAAGAACAGACATATGTATATGTGTAAAAGAACCACCTCTTGCACACCTACAACAAGCTAAACGTTGTACTCAAACTTGCTGTAATAAAAAAAAAATTAAAATAAAAACAAGAACAAGAAGTAGTGAGACACACTTGAGGGGATTCCTCCTGGCACATTCCGTTCTACATGCCAATCTAGAAGGCGACTTCCATTGAGGCTCTGCTGCCCTAGTAACCAGATTTGGTAAGGGAGAACTGCTGCCACCTTGTGGCCGTTTCTCACAACTGCAGCTTTAATCCCAGCGCTAATGGTCAGTGGATATTCCAAATCATTACCGGCCTGTAAATGACACCTGCCCTGAAAACAAATCCTGGGGTCATATATCGACCAAAAAATTCAAAAGACGTCCATATTTCAAAACGACAGTTTCAAGAGGCATATTTCACGCACATTAGTGTTCTGCTTCTTTTGCTTTCTTTCTTTCTTTGTTAACAAAACGGGAATGGAAAAAGGCAACCCTCAGAATGGGCGAAAACGTTCACAAACGAATCAATGGACAAAGGTTTAATCTCCAATATATATAAACAGCTCATGCAGCTTAATATTAATAAAACAAACAACCCAATACAAAAATGGGCAGAAGATCTAAAGAGACGTTTCTTCAAAGAAGTCACAGAGATGGCCAAGACGCACATGAGAAGCTGCTCAACATCACTAATTATTAGAGAAATGCAAATCAAAACTACAATGAGGTAAGACCTCACACCTGTTAGAATCGGCATCATCAGATAATGTACAAACAACAAATTCTGGGGAGGGTGTGGACAAAAGGAACCCTCTTCCGCTATTGGTGGGAATGTAAATTGATACAGTCACTATGGAGAACAGTATGGAGGTTCCTTTAAAAAACTAAAAAGAGAATTACCATAGGATCCAGCAATCCCACTTCTGGGCATATACCCAGAGAAAACCATAAATCACAAAGACACATTCACCACAATGTTCATTGCAGCACTATTTACAATAGCCAGGTAATGGAAGCAACCTAAATGCCCACAGACAGACGAATGGATAAAGATGTGGTACATATATAAAATGGAATATTACTCAGCCATAAAAAGGAATGAAACTGGGTCATTTGTAGAGAAGTGGATGGATCTAGAGACTGTCATACAGAGTGAAGTAAGTCAGAAAGAGAAAAACAAATATTGTATACTAATGCCTATATGTGGAACCTAGAAAAATGGTACAGATGAACTGGTTTGCAGGGCAGAAATAGAGACACAGAGGTAGAGAACAGACGTATGGACACAAAGTGGGGGAAGCCATGGGGTGGTGGTGGTGGGATGAGTTGGGAGATTGGGATTGACCTGTATACATGTATATGCATAAAATAGATAACTAATAATAACCTACTGTATAAAAAAATAAACAAAATTAAATTTCAAAATTTTTAAAAATAAAATGTAAAAATAAAACAGAAAAAAAGTTCTTCCATTCACACTGATGTATATATAACAATGAATTATTTCCATGCTTATATCTATAAATACATAAAAGAGGAATAAAATCTAACTTGAACCAAAAAAGAAAAAAAAAACTGAACCTAACAGTTATACAGAGGAAAACACTACCAAGGCACTTGCTCCAGTGGTAAACAATTCTGAAATTGGTCAGAGGTGGGGAATCATCTCCCATACAGCCAGCAGCCCCACCCGCCCACGCAAGGAGCGTCCTTATTGCAAAGCTGGGAGACCGTGCCCAGGCCTCTGTGAGTAAACGTGAGCTGAGCCCCAGGCCAGATGCTGCTGAACTGTTCCCACCCTTCCCAGGTGAAACACCTGAATATGTACAAGGGCTTGAAAGCCTAGAGGGAGGGCCGTGGAGCCACACCAGCGACGGCACGCAGGCCAACTTGGTGCCTGCAGGTCAGCCAGGATGGTCCTGGCCACGGGCGCTCTTCTGGAAGCTTTCCATTGCCCTGCCTGAGATACCCCTCCCGTCCCGGCCCCCACTCCTTTTTTTCCTTCCTCACCTCAGCCCGGAGAGATATTCCAGTGGAAGTTATGGGTGACACATCCTCTTCTTTACAGGTGGCAGCCTGGCAACTCCTGCCGAAAGTCCAGCAGAGCCCCACTCACACCGGGCCACCCACAAAGCCGTGGACCCTCCCACCCTCCCACCAGCACAGCCCCGAGACTGCTGACGGGGCAGAGAATATGGAGTCAGGCACAGCTGCAGGGGCTATTGCTGCCTGGAGTGTTGTTTATATTGACCTCAACCCAGGCACACCTGGGGAGGGCTTGCCGGCAGGGTCAGGCTGCCCAGGGCAGCTAATCCTCAGCCCTCAGGGAATCACATTGCAGAAAATGGACCTCGCTAAGACAGAATATTCGCCAAGGAAAAAAAGGACACAATGCCATTTGCAGCACCGTAGATGAGTCTCGAGGTAATCACGTGACTTGGAGTAAGTCAGAAAGTGAAAGACACATATCGTATCATATCACTTATAGGTGTTACCTATAAATTGATACCAGGGCAGATATTTCCACGGAGAAGGGCAATCACAGATTCATTAAAGAAACTTATGGTTCACCAAAGGAAAGGTGTGAGGATTGAATTCATTACGATATTGGGGTTAACAGACATATACAAACACAGTAGACGTATATAATCACCAAAGACCTACGGAGTACCAAGAGAAGACTACTCAACATTCTGTCATAACGTACATGGGAAAAGGATCCCAGGAAGAACAGACATATGTATATGTGTAAAAGAACCACCTCTTGCACACCTACAACAAGCTAAACGTTGTACTCAAACTTGCTGTAATAAAAAATAAAAGATTAAATTAAAAACAAGAACAAGAAGTAGTGAGACACACTTGAGGGGCTTTCTTCTGGCACATTCCTTTCTACATTCCAATCTAGAACGCGACTTCCATTGAGGCTCTGCTGCCCTAGTAACCAGATTTGGTAAGGGAGAACTGCTGCCACCTTGTGGCCGTTTCTCACAACTGCAGCTTTAATCCCAGCGCTAATGGTCAGTGGATATTCCAAATCATTACCGGCCTGTAAATGACACCTGCCCTGAAAACAAATCCTGGGGTCATATATCGACCAAAAAATTCAAAAGACGTCCATATTTCAAAACGACAGTTTCAAGAGGCATATTTCACGCACATTAGTGTTCTGCTTCTTTTGCTTTCTTTCTTTCTTTGTTAACAAAACGGGAATGGAAAAAGGCAACCCTCAGAATGGGCGAAAACGTTCACAAACGAATCAATGGACAAAGGTTTAATCTCCAATATATATAAACAGCTCATGCAGCTTAATATTAATAAAACAAACAACCCAATACAAAAATGGGCAGAAGATCTAAAGAGACGTTTCTTCAAAGAAGTCACAGAGATGGCCAAGACGCACATGAGAAGCTGCTCAACATCACTAATTATTAGAGAAATGCAAATCAAAACTACAATGAGGTAAGACCTCACACCTGTTAGAATCGGCATCATCAGATAATGTACAAACAAGAAATTCTGGGGAGGGTGTGGACAAAAGGAACCCTCTTCCGCTATTGGTGGGAATGTAAATTGATACAGTCACTATGGAGAACAGTATGGAGGTTCCTTTAAAAAACTAAAAAGAGAATTACCATAGGATCCAGCAATCCCACTTCTGGGCATATACCCAGAGAAAACCATAAATCACAAAGACACATTCACCACAATGTTCATTGCAGCACTATTTACAATAGCCAGGTAATGGAAGCAACCTAAATGCCCACAGACAGACGAATGGATAAAGATGTGGTACATATATAAAATGGAATATTACTCAGCCATAAAAAGGAATGAAACTGGGTCATTTGTAGAGAAGTGGATGGATCTAGAGACTGTCATACAGAGTGAAGTAAGTCAGAAAGAGAAAAACAAATATTGTATACTAATGCCTATATGTGGAACCTAGAAAAATGGTACAGATGAACTGGTTTGCAGGGCAGAAATAGAGACACAGAGGTAGAGAACAGACGTATGGACACAAAGTGGGGGAAGCCATGGGGTGGTGGTGGTGGGATGAGTTGGGAGATTGGGATTGACCTGTATACATGTATATGCATAAAATAGATAACTAATAATAACCTACTGTATAAAAAAATAAACAAAATTAAATTTCAAAATTTTTAAAAATAAAATGTAAAAATAAAACAGAAAAAAAGTTCTTCCATTCACACTGATGTATATATAACAATGAATTATTTCCATGCTTATATCTATAAATACATAAAAGAGGAATAAAATCTAACTTGAACCAAAAAAGAAAAAAAAAAAACTGAACCTAACAGTTATACAGAGGAAAACACTACCAAGGCACTTGCTCCAGTGGTAAACAATTCTGAAATTGGTCAGAGGTGGGGAATCATCTCCCATACAGCCAGCAGCCCCACCCGCCCACGCAAGGAGCGTCCTTATTGCAAAGCTGGGAGACCGTGCCCAGGCCTCTGTGAGTAAACGTGAGCTGAGCCCCAGGCCAGATGCTGCTGAACTGTTCCCACCCTTCCCAGGTGAAACACCTGAATATGTACAAGGGCTTGAAAGCCTAGAGGGAGGGCCGTGGAGCCACACCAGCGACGGCACGCAGGCCAACTTGGTGCCTGCAGGTCAGCCAGGATGGTCCTGGCCACGGGCGCTCTTCTGGAAGCTTTCCATTGCCCTGCCTGAGATACCCCTCCTGTCCCGGCCCCCACTCCTTTTTTTTCCTTCCTCACCTCAGCCCGGAGAGATATTCCAGTGGAAGTTATGGGTGACACATCCTCTTCTTTACAGGTGGCAGCCTGGCAACTCCTGCCGAAAGTCCAGCAGAGCCCCACTCACACCGGGCCACCCACAAAGCCGTGGACCCTCACACCCTCCCACCAGCACAGCCCCGAGACTGCTGACGGGGCAGAGAATATGGAGTCAGGCACAGCTGCAGGGGCTATTGCTGCCTGGAGTGCTGTTTATATTGACCTCAACCCAGGCACACCTGGGGAGGGCTTGCCGGCAGGGTCAGGCTGCCCAGGGCAGCTAATCCTCAGCCCTCAGGGAATCACATTGCAGAAAATGGACCTCGCTAAGACAGAATATTCGCCAAGGAAAAAAAGGACACAATGCCATTTGCAGCACCGTAGATGAGTCTCGAGGTAATCACGTGACTTGGAGTAAGTCAGAAAGTGAAAGACACATATCGTATCATATCACTTATAGGTGTTACCTATAAATTGATACCAGGGCAGATATTTCCACGGAGAAGGGCAATCACAGATTCATTAAAGAAACTTATGGTTCACCAAAGGAAAGGTGTGAGGATTGAATTCATTACGATATTGGGGTTAACAGACATATACAAACACAGTAGACGTATATAATCACCAAAGACCTACGGAGTACCAAGAGAAGACTACTCAACATTCTGTCATAACGTACATGGGAAAAGGATCCCAGGAAGAACAGACATATGTATATGTGTAAAAGAACCACCTCTTGCACACCTACAACAAGCTAAACGTTGTACTCAAACTTGCTGTAATAAAAAATAAAAAAAAAATAAATTAAAAACAAGAACAAGAAGTAGTGAGACACACTTGAGGGGCTTTCTCCTGGCACATTCCGTTCTACATTCCAATCTAGAACGCGACTTCCATTGAGGCTCTGCTGCCCTAGTAACCAGATTTGGTAAGGGAGAACTGCTGCCACCTTGTGGCCGTTTCTCACAACTGCAGCTTTAATCCCAGCGCTAATGGTCAGTGGATATTCCAAATCATTACCGGCCTGTAAATGACACCTGCCCTGAAAACAAATCCTGGGGTCATATATCGACCAAAAAATTCAAAAGACGTCCATATTTCAAAACGACAGTTTCAAGAGGCATATTTCACGCACATTAGTGTTCTGCTTCTTTTGCTTTCTTTCTTTCTTTGTTAAAAAAACGGGAATGGAAAAAGGCAACCCTCAGAATGGGCGAAAACGTTCACAAACGAATCAATGGACAAAGGTTTAATCTCCAATATATATAAACAGCTCATGCAGCTTAATATTAATAAAACAAACAACCCAATACAAAAATGGGCAGAAGATCTAAAGAGACGTTTCTTCAAAGAAGACACAGAGATGGCCAAGACGCACATGAGAAGCTGCTCAACATCACTAATTATTAGAGAAATGCAAATCAAAACTACAATGAGGTAAGACCTCACACCTGTTAGAATCGGCATCATCAGATAATGTACAAACAACAAATTCTGGGGAGGGTGTGGACAAAAGGAACCCTCTTCCGCTATTGGTGGGAATGTAAATTGATACAGTCACTATGGAGAACAGTATGGAGGTTCCTTTAAAAAACTAAAAAGAGAATTACCATAGGATCCAGCAATCCCACTTCTGGGCATATACCCAGAGAAAACCATAAATCACAAAGACACATTCACCACAATGTTCATTGCAGCACTATTTACAATAGCCAGGTAATGGAAGCAACCTAAATGCCCACAGACAGACGAATGGATAAAGATGTGGTACATATATACAATGGAATAGTACTCAGCCATAAAAAGGAATGAAACTGGGTCATTTGTAGAGAAGTTGATGGATCTGGAGACTGTCATACAGAGTGAAGTAAGTCAGAAAGAGAAAAACAAATATTGTATACTAATGCCTATATGTGGAACCTAGAAAAATGGTACAGATGAACTGGTTTGCAGGGCAGAAATAGAGACACAGAGGTAGAGAACAGACGTATGGACACAAAGTGGGGGAAGCCATGGGGTGGTGGTGGTGGGATGAGTTGGGAGATTGGGATTGACCTGTATACATGTATATGCATAAAATAGATAACTAATAATAACCTACTGTATAAAAAAATAAACAAAATTAAATTTCAAAATTTTTAAAAATAAAATGTAAAAATAAAACAGAAAAAAAGTTCTTCCATTCACACTGATGTATATATAACAATGAATTATTTCCATGCTTATATCTATAAATACATAAAAGAGGAATAAAATCTAACTTGAACCAAAAAAGAAAAAAAAAAAAACTGAACCTAACAGTTATACAGAGGAAAACACTACCAAGGCACTTGCTCCAGTGGTAAACAATTCTGAAATTGGTCAGAGGTGGGGAATCATCTCCCATACAGCCAGCAGCCCCACCCGCCCACGCAAGGAGCGTCCTTATTGCAAAGCTGGGAGACCGTGCCCAGGCCTCTGTGAGTAAACGTGAGCTGAGCCCCAGGCCAGATGCTGCTGAACTGTGCCCACCCATCCCAGGTGAAACACCTGAATATGTACAAGGGCTTGAAAGCCTAGAGGGAGGGCCGTGGAGCCACACCAGTGACGGCACGCAGGCCAACTTGGTGTCTGCAGGTCAGCCAGGATGGTCCTGGCCACGGGCGCTCTTCTGGAAGCTTTCCATTGCCCTGCCTGAGATACCCCTCCTGTCCCGGCCCCCACTCCTTTTTTTCCTTCCTCACCTCAGCCCGGAGAGATATTCCAGTGGAAGTTATGGGTGACACATCCTCTTGTTTACAGGTGGCAGCCTGGCAACTCCTGCCGAAAGTCCAGCAGAGCCCCACTCACACCGGGCCACCCACAAAGCCGTGGACCCTCCCACCCTCCCACCAGCACAGCCCCGAGACTGCTGACGGGGCAGAGAATATGGAGTCAGGCACAGCTGCATGGGCTATTGCTGCCTGGAGTGCTGTTTATATTGACCTCAACCCAGGCACACCTGGGGAGGGCTTGCCGGCAGGGTCAGGCTGCCCAGGGCAACTAATCCTCAGCCCTCAGGGAATTACATTGCAGAAAATGGACCTCACTAAGACAGAATATTCGCCAAGGAAAAAAAGGACACAATGCCATTTGCAGCACCGTAGATGAGTCTCGAGGTAATCACGTGACTTGGAGTAAGTCAGAAAGTGAAAGACACATATCGTATCATATCACTTATAGGTGTTACCTATAAATTGATACCAGGGCAGATATTTCCACGGAGAAGGGCAATCACAGATTCATTAAAGAAACTTATGGTTCACCAAAGGAAAGGTGTGAGGATTGAATTCATTACGATATTGGGGTTAACAGACATATACAAACACAGTAGACGTATATAATCACCAAAGACCTACGGAGTACCAAGAGAAGACTACTCAACATTCTGTCATAACGTACATGGGAAAAGGATCCCAGGAAGAACAGACATATGTATATGTGTAAAAGAACCACCTCTTGCACACCTACAACAAGCTAAACGTTGTACTCAAACTTGCTGTAATAAAAAATAAAAGATTAAATTAAAAACAAGAACAAGAAGTAGTGAGACACACTTGAGGGGCTTTCTCCTGGCACATTCCGTTCTACATGCCAATCTAGAACGCGACTTCCATTGAGGCTCTGCTGCCCTAGTAACCAGATTTGGTAAGGGAGAACTGCTGCCACCTTGTGGCCGTTTCTCACAACTGCAGCTTTAATCCCAGCGCTAATGGTCAGTGGATATTCCAAATCATTACCGGCCTGTAAATGACACCTGCCCTGAAAACAAATCCTGGGGTCATATATCGACCAAAAAATTCAAAAGACGTCCATATTTCAAAACGACAGTTTCAAGAGGCATATTTCACGCACATTAGTGTGCTGCTTCTTTTGCTTTCTTTCTTTCTTTGTTAAAAAAACGGGAATGGAAAAAGGCAACCCTCAGAATGGGCGAAAACGTTCACAAACGAATCAATGGACAAAGGTTTAATCTCCAATATATATAAACAGCTCATGCAGCTTAATATTAATAAAACAAACAACCCAATACAAAAATGGGCAGAAGATCTAAAGAGACGTTTCTTCAAAGAAGTCACAGAGATGGCCAAGACGCACATGAGAAGCTGCTCAACATCACTAATTATTAGAGAAATGCAAATCAAAACTACAATGAGGTAAGACCTCACACCTGTTAGAATCGGCATCATCAGATAATGTACAAACAACAAATTCTGGGGTGGGTGTGGACAAAAGGAACCCTCTTCCGCTATTGGTGGGAATGTAAATTGATACAGTCACTATGGAGAACAGTATGGAGGTTCCTTTAAAAAACTAAAAAGAGAATTACCATAGGATCCAGCAATCCCACTTCTGGGCATATACCCAGAGAAAACCATAAATCACAAAGACACATTCACCACAATGTTCATTGCAGCACTATTTACAATAGCCAGGTAATGGAAGCAACCTAAATGCCCACAGACAGACGAATGGATAAAGATGTGGTACATATATAAAATGGAATATTACTCAGCCATAAAAAGGAATGAAATTGGGTCATTTGTAGAGAAGTGGATGGATCTAGAGACTGTCATACAGAGTGAAGTAAGTCAGAAAGAGAAAAACAAATATTGTATACTAAAGCCTATATGTGGAACCTAGAAAAATGGTACAGATGAACTGGTTTGCAGGGCAGAAATGGAGACACAGAGGTAGAGAACAGACGTATGGACACAAAGTGGGGGAAGCCATGGGGTGGTGGTGGTGGGATGAGTTGGAATATTGGGTTTGACCTGTATACATGTATATGCATAAAATAGATAACTAATAATAACCTACTGTATAAAAAAATAAACAAAATTAAATTTCAAAATTTTTAAAAATAAAATGTAAAAATAAAACAGAAAAAAAGTTCTTCCATTCACACTGATGTATATATAACAATGAATTATTTCCATGCTTATATCTATAAATACATAAAAGAGGAATAAAATCTAACTTGAACCAAAAAAGAAAAAAAAAAAAACTGAACCTAACAGTTATACAGAGGAAAACACTACCAAGGCACTTGCTCCAGTGGTAAACAATTCTGAAATTGGTCAGAGGTGGGGAATCATCTCCCATACAGCCAGCAGCCCCACCCGCCCACGCAAGGAGCGTCCTTATTGCAAAGCTGGGAGACCGTGCCCAGGCCTCTGTGAGTAAACGTGAGCTGAGCCCCAGGCCAGATGCTGCTGAACTGTTCCCACCCTTCCCAGGTGAAACACCTGAATATGTACAAGGGCTTGAAAGCCTAGAGGGAGGGCCGTGGAGCCACACCAGCGACGGCACGCAGGCCAACTTGGTGCCTGCAGGTCAGCCAGGATGGTCCTGGCCACGGGCGCTCTTCTGGAAGCTTTCCATTGCCCTGCCTGAGATACCCCTCCTGTCCCGGCCCCCACTCCTTTTTTTTCCTTCCTCACCTCAGCCCGGAGAGATATTCCAGTGGAAGTTATGGGTGACACATCCTCTTCTTTACAGGTGGCAGCCTGGCAACTCCTGCCGAAAGTCCAGCAGAGCCCCACTCACACCGGGCCACCCACAAAGCCGTGGACCCTCACACCCTCCCACCAGCACAGCCCCGAGACTGCTGACGGGGCAGAGAATATGGAGTCAGGCACAGCTGCAGGGGCTATTGCTGCCTGGAGTGCTGTTTATATTGACCTCAACCCAGGCACACCTGGGGAGGGCTTGCCGGCAGGGTCAGGCTGCCCAGGGCAGCTAATCCTCAGCCCTCAGGGAATCACATTGCAGAAAATGGACCTCGCTAAGACAGAATATTCGCCAAGGAAAAAAAGGACACAATGCCATTTGCAGCACCGTAGATGAGTCTCGAGGTAATCACGTGACTTGGAGTAAGTCAGAAAGTGAAAGACACATATCGTATCATATCACTTATAGGTGTTACCTATAAATTGATACCAGGGCAGATATTTCCACGGAGAAGGGCAATCACAGATTCATTAAACAAACTTATGGTTCACCAAAGGAAAGGTGTGAGGATTGAATTCATTACGATATTGGGGTTAACAGACATATACAAACACAGTAGACGTATATAATCACCAAAGACCTACGGAGTACCAAGAGAAGACTACTCAACATTCTGTCATAACGTACATGGGAAAAGGATCCCAGGAAGAACAGACATATGTATATGTGTAAAAGAACCACCTCTTGCACACCTACAACAAGCTAAACGTTGTACTCAAACTTGCTGTAATAAAAAATAAAAAAATAAATTAAAAACAAGAACAAGAAGTAGTGAGACACACTTGAGGGGCTTTCTCCTGGCACATTCCGTTCTACATTCCAATCTAGAACGCGACTTCCATTGAGGCTCTGCTGCCCTAGTAACCAGATTTGGTAAGGGAGAACTGCTGCCACCTTGTGGCCGTTTCTCACAACTGCAGCTTTAATCCCAGCGCTAATGGTCAGTGGATATTCCAAATCATTACCGGCCTGTAAATGACACCTGCCCTGAAAACAAATCCTGGGGTCATATATCGACCAAAAATTCAAAAGACGTCCATATTTCAAAACGACAGTTTCAAGAGGCATATTTCACGCACATTAGTGTTCTGCTTCTTTTGCTTTCTTTCTTTCTTTGTTAAAAAAACGGGAATGGAAAAAGGCAACCCTCAGAATGGGCGAAAACGTTCACAAACGAATCAATGGACAAAGGTTTAATCTCCAATATATATAAACAGCTCATGCAGCTTAATATTAATAAAACAAACAACCCAATACAAAAATGGGCAGAAGATCTAAAGAGACGTTTCTTCAAAGAAGACACAGAGATGGCCAAGACGCACATGAGAAGCTGCTCAACATCACTAATTATTAGAGAAATGCAAATCAAAACTACAATGAGGTAAGACCTCACACCTGTTAGAATCGGCATCATCAGATAATGTACAAACAACAAATTCTGGGGAGGGTGTGGACAAAAGGAACCCTCTTCCGCTATTGGTGGGAATGTAAATTGATACAGTCACTATGGAGAACAGTATGGAGGTTCCTTTAAAAAACTAAAAAGAGAATTACCATAGGATCCAGCAATCCCACTTCTGGGCATATACCCAGAGAAAACCATAAATCACAAAGACACATTCACCACAATGTTCATTGCAGCACTATTTACAATAGCCAGGTAATGAAAGCAACCTAAATGCCCACAGACAGACGAATGGATAAAGATGTGGTACATATATAAAATGGAATAGTACTCAGCCATAAAAAGGAATGAAACTGGGTCATTTGTAGAGAAGTTGATGGATCTGGAGACTGTCATACAGAGTGAAGTAAGTCAGAAAGAGAAAAACAAATATTGTATACTAATGCCTATATGTGGAACCTAGAAAAATGGTACAGATGAACTGGTTTGCAGGGCAGAAATAGAGACACAGAGGTAGAGAACAGACGTATGGACACAAAGTGGGGGAAGCCATGGGGTGGTGGTGGTGGGATGAGTTGGGAGATTGGGATTGACCTGTATACATGTATATGCATAAAATAGATAACTAATAATAACCTACTGTATAAAAAAATAAACAAAATTAAATTTCAAAATTTTTAAAAATAAAATGTAAAAATAAAACAGAAAAAAAGTTCTTCCATTCACACTGATGTATATATAACAATGAATTATTTCCATGCTTATATCTATAAATACATAAAAGAGGAATAAAATCTAACTTGAACCAAAAAAGAAAAAAAAAAAAACTGAACCTAACAGTTATACAGAGGAAAACACTACCAAGGCACTTGCTCCAGTGGTAAACAATTCTGAAATTGGTCAGAGGTGGGGAATCATCTCCCATACAGCCAGCAGCCCCACCCGCCCACGCAAGGAGCGTCCTTATTGCAAAGCTGGGAGACCGTGCCCAGGCCTCTGTGAGTAAACGTGAGCTGAGCCCCAGGCCAGATGCTGCTGAACTGTTCCCACCCTTCCCAGGTGAAACACCTGAATATGTACAAGGGCTTGAAAGCCTAGAGGGAGGGCCGTGGAGCCACACCAGTGACGGCACGCAGGCCAACTTGGTGTCTGCAGGTCAGCCAGGATGGTCCTGGCCACGGGCGCTCTTCTGGAAGCTTTCCATTGCCCTGCCTGAGATACCCCTCCTGTCCCGGCCCCCACTCCTTTTTTTCCTTCCTCACCTCAGCCCGGAGAGATATTCCAGTGGAAGTTATGGGTGACACATCCTCTTCTTTACAGGTGGCAGCCTGGCAACTCCTGCCGAAAGTCCAGCAGAGCCCCACTCACACCGGGCCACCCACAAAGCCGTGGACCCTCCCACCCTCCCACCAGCACAGCCCCGAGACTGCTGACGGGGCAGAGAATATGGAGTCAGGCACAGCTGCATGGGCTATTGCTGCCTGGAGTGCTGTTTATATTGACCTCAACCCAGGCACACCTGGGGAGGGCTTGCCGGCAGGGTCAGGCTGCCCAGGGCAGCTAATCCTCAGCCCTCAGGGAATCACATTGCAGAAAATGGACCTCGCTAAGACAGAATATTCGCCAAGGAAAAAAAGGACACAATGCCATTTGCAGCACCGTAGATGAGTCTCGAGGTAATCACGTGACTTGGAGTAAGTCAGAAAGTGAAAGACACATATCGTATCATATCACTTATAGGTGTTACCTATAAATTGATACCAGGGCAGATATTTCCACGGAGAAGGGCAATCACAGATTCATTAAAGAAACTTATGGTTCACCAAAGGAAAGTTGTGAGGATTGAAATCATTATGATATTGGGGTTAACAGACATATACAAACACAGTAGACGTATATAATCACCAAAGACCTACGGAGTACCAAGAGAAGACTACTCAACATTCTGTCATAACGTACATGGGAAAAGGATCCCAGGAAAAACAGACATATGTATATGTGTAAAAGAACCACCTCTTGCACACCTACAACAAGCTAAACGTTGTACTCAAACTTGCTGTAATAAAAAATAAAAAATTAAATTAAAAACAAGAACAAGAAGTAGTGAGAAAAACTTGAGGGGCTTTCTCCTGGCACATTCCGTTCTACATTCCAATCTAGAACGCGACTTCCATTGAGGCTCTGCTGCCCTAATAACCAGATTTGGTTAGGGAGAACTACTGCCACCTTGTGGCCGTTTCTCACAACTGCAGCTTTAATCAGAGCGCTAATGGTCAGTGGATATTCTAAATCATTACAGGCCTGTAAATGACACCTGCCCTGAAAACAAATCCTGGGGTCATATATTGACCAAAAAATTCAAAAGACTTCCATATTTCAAAACGACAGTTTCAAGAGGCATATTTCATGCACATTAGTGTTCTGCTTCTTTTGCTTTTTTCTTTCTTTGTTAAAAAAATGGGAATGGAAAAAGGGAACCCTCAGAATGGGCGAAAACGTTCACAAACGAATCAATGGACAAAGGTTTAATCTCCAATATATATAAACAGCTCATGCAGCTTAATATTAATAAAACAAACAACCCAATACAAAAATGGGCAGAAGATCTAAATAGACGTCTCTTCAAAGAAGACACAGAGATGGCCAAGACGCACATGAAAAGCTGCTCAACATCACTAATTATTAGAGAAATGCAAATCAAAACTACAATGAGGTAAGACCTCACACCTGTTAGAATCCCATCATCAGATAATGTACAAACAACAAATTCTGGGGAGGGTGTGGACAAAAGGAACCCTCGTCCGCTATTGTTGGGTATGTAAATTGATACAGTCACTATGGAGAACAGTATGGAGTTTCCTTTAAAAAACTAAAAAGAGAATTACCATAGGATCCAGCAATCCCACTTCTGGGCATATACCCAGAGAAAACCATAAATCACAAAGACACATTCACCACAATGTTCATTGCAGCACTATTTACAATAGCCAGGTAATGGAAACAACCTAAATGCCCACAGACAGACGAATGGATAAAGATGTGGTACATATATAAAATGGAATATTACTCAGCCATAAAAAGGAATGAAACTGGGTCATTTGTAGAGAAGTTGATGGATCTAGAGACTGTCATACACAGTGAAGTACCTCAGAAAGAGAAAAACAAATGTTGTATAAGAAGATTTCTCTAAAAAAATACACATTATTTCAAAGACTTATTGGCTGTGAAATAAGTTAAGGGTATTTCAAATGGCTTGTCTGCAAACAAAGGTGAGATGTAGGGAATCACAGAAAGTCGAGGGGAAAATATGTCAATATATACATTGCTCTATGGTGAACTAAGCCTTAGGCCAGCAACAATGTAGAGAACCTGTCGCTTAGAAACTTACAAGTAAGCTGGAATCTTCAAAATTTCAAATCTTTATAAGTAAAAAGATTTATGGAAATGAATAACCAAGTGTTTTAGTTGACATCAGAATTTCAAAACAATAAACCCTGAGAACATAGAAAACAGATAAATAAAGATATGAGCAGAACTTAATACAACAGAAAACGTATAAAATTCAGGTGATGTAGTAAGTCCAAAGAATATTCTTTGAAAAGATTTAAAAGACACACTTTGATTAAGGAAAACAAAAACATAAGTCAAGAATATAAAGAAAGAATTAGGACAATGTTATAGCAGAGAAGATCTGAAATGCCAGTAAATTTGAACATTTCTGTAAAGTGGACCATTTCCTAGCTCCTAAAATATACCAAAACTGACACAAGAGGAAATAATTTAAGGTCATCATGTCTGCCCTTGGCATTCTCGGAACGCCCTGGCCTCAGAATGCAGCATCTGTAGTCCATGGTAACCTGCGGAGAGGGGGCGGGGCTGAGGGAGGCTGGAACACTGCCCTCACTGAGGGAGTGGGAGTGGCCATCTCTGCTGTGACTGAACAAAGGGCAGGGGTGCAGGGCGTCCAGTGCAAGGCCCTCAGAGCCTGGCAGGCCCAGTGCGGTTTCACAAGCATTTAGGCCCATTCCAAAGGGCGCCTTCTTTGTCTGCAGAGCTGCCCAAACTCTCATCTTTCCACTCAGGCCGCCTTCTTACATAAAGTGTGTGTGGAACCTGTCCGCGCAGTACACATAGCTGCGCAGATAACCATAGGTCGGGGCATCGTAGCTTCCTGCCAGGTGACCGAGGATCACAGGCAGATGGGTCCATGGGACACACGCGGTGAGGCTCCTGACTGGGCCACAGGACGCCCACTGCCCCTGTCCCAGATCGTGGGACGCAAAGCAGCCCTGTCCGAGTCCTTGCCTCTAGAGGGAGTATTTGACCAACACTTGTAGAAAACGGGGTCCTCGCAGGAAACTCATTGGAGGGACACAAATAAATCTTTCCCGACTTTCTCATGAAGCTTACGAGCGTTCACACCTAAGCCTCTTACAAGGTAAGCTGTTTAGCTAAACATGAGCTCATGATCTAACTTTACACAATAATGAAGAAATCAGCTACAAGGGGGAGACAATCAGCAAAAACAATCAATACCAGAATTAGATTCCCTAGGCCATCCATCAGATATTGGAATAATCAGGTGCAAGGCAGAAAATATACATAAAAGTGGAACTGAAACAAGGAATTAGGATGTTTTCAAAGAGTGGTAGGATCTCTAAAATATTTTTAAAGTACATGTCTTTGAAAAAGGTAAATACTCAAAGTTGTGTAATACAACAGATTCAACATTGAGAAGAGTGAAAGTATGCTGTTTTGAAAACTATGGCAGGTCAGATTTTCTGCCTAATTATATAAGAAAATTTCTCTATAAAAATACACATTATTTCAAAGACTTATTGGCTGAGAAATAAGTTAAGGGTATTTCAAATGGCTTGTCTGCAAAGAAAGGTGAGATGTAGGGAATCACAGAAAGTCGAGGGGAAAATAGGTCAATATATACATTGCTCTATGGTGAACTAAGCCTTAGGCCAGCAAAAATGTAGAGGACCTGACCCTTAGCAACTTACAAGTAAGCTGGTATCTTCAAAAGTTCAAATCATTATAAGTAAAAAGATTTATGAAAATGAATATCCAAGTGTTTTAATTGACATCAGAAGATCAAAACAATAAACCCTGAGAACATAGAAAAAAGATAAATAAAGATATGAACAGAACTTAATACAACAGAAAACGTATAAAATTCAGGTGATGTAGTAAGTCCAAAGAATATTCTTTGAAAAGATTTAAAAGACACACTTTGATTAAGGAAAACAAAAACATAAGTCAAGAATATAAAGAAAGAATTAGGACAATGTTATAGCAGAGAAGATCTGAAATGCCAGTAAATTTGAACATTTCTGTAAAGTGGACCATTTCCTAGCTCCTAAAATTTACCAAAACTGACACAAGAGGAAATCATTTAAGGTCATCATGTCTGCCCTTGGCATTCTCGGAACGCCCTGGCCTCAGAATGCAGCATCTGTAGTCCATGGTAACCTGCAGAGAGGGGGCGGGGCTGAGGGAGGCTGGAACACTGCCCTCACTGAGGGAGTGGCAGTGGCCATCTCTGCTGTGACTGAACAAAGGGCAGGGGTGCAGGGCGTCCAGTGCAAGGCCCTCAGAGCCTGGCAGGCCCAGTGCGGTTTCACAAGAATTTAGGCCCAGGCCAAAGGGCGCCTTCTTTGTCTGCAGAGCTGCCCAAACTCTCATCTTTCCACTCAGGCCGCCTTCTTACTTGAAGTGTGTGTGGAGCCTGTCCGCTCAGTACACCTCGCTGCGCAGCTAACAATTGGTCGGGGCATCGTAGCTTCCTGCCTGGTGACCGAGGATCGCAGGCAGATGGGTCCCTGGGACACACGGGGAGAGGCTCCTGACCGGGCCACAGGCCGCACACTGCCCCTGACCCAGACCGGGGGCCACAAAGCAGCCATGTCCGTGTCCCTGACCTCTAGAGGGAGTATTTGACCAACTCTTGTAGAAAACGGGGTCCTCGCTAGAAACTCATTGCAGGGACACAAATAAATCTTTGCCGACTTTCTGATGAAGCTTACGAGCGTTCACACCTAAGCCTCTTAAAAGGTCAGCTGTTTGGCTAAACATGAGCTCATGATCTAAATTTACACAGTAATGAAGAAATCAGCTACAAGGGGGAGACAATCAGCAAAAACAATCATTACCACAATTAGATTCCCTAGGCCATCCATCAGATGTTGGAATAATCAGGTGCAAGGCAGAAAATATACATAAAACTGGGACTGAAACAAGGAACAAGGATGTTTTCAAAGACTGGTAGGATCTCTAAAATATTTTTAAAGTACATGTCATCGATAAAGCTAAATAATCAAAGGTTGTGTAATACAACAGATTCATCATTGAGAAGAGTGAAATTATGCTGTTTTGAAAACTATGGCAGGTCAGATTTTCTGCCTAATTATATAAGAAGATTTCTCTAAAAAATACACATTATTTCACAGACTTATTGGCTGTGAAATAAGTTAAGGGTATTTCAAATGGCTTGTCTGCAAACAATAGTGAGATGTAGGGAATCACAGAAATTCAGGGGAAAATAGGTCAATATATACATTGCTCTATGGTGAAATAAGCCTTAGGCCAGCAACAATGTAGAGGACCTGACGCTCAGAAACTTACAGGTAAGCTGGAATCTTCAAAAGTTCAAATCTTTATAAGTAAAAAGATTTATGAAAATAAATAACCAAGTGTTTTAGTTGACATCAGAAGAACAAAACAGTAAACCCTGAGAACATAGGAAAAAGATAAATAAAGATATGAGCAGAACTTAATACAACAGAAAACGTATAAAATTCAGGTGATGTAGTATGTCCAAAGAATATTCTTTGAAAAGATTTAAAAGACACACTTTGATTAAGGAAAACAAAAACATAAGTCAAGAATATACAGAAAGAATCAGGACAATGTTATAGCAGAGAAGATCTGAAATGCCAGTAAATTTGAACATTTCTGTAAAGTGGGCCATTTCCTAGCTCCTAAAGTTTACCAAGGGTGACACAAGAGGAAATCATTTAAGGTCATCATGTCTGCCCTTGGCATTCTCGGAACGCCCTGGCCTCAGAATGCAGCATCTGTAGTCCATGGTAACCTGCGGAGAGGGGGCGGGGCTGAGGGAGGCTGGAACACTGCCCTCGCTGAGGGAGTGGGTGTGGCCATCTCTGCTGTGTCTGAACAAAGGGCAGGGGAGCAGGGCGTCCAGTACAGGGCCCTCAGAGCCTGGCAGGCCCAGTGCTGTTTCACAAGCATTTAGGCCCAGGCGAAAGGGCGCCTTCTTTGTGTGCACAGCTGCCCAAACTCTCATCTTTCCACTCAGGCTGCCCCCTTACTTAAAGTGTGTGTGGAACCTGTCCGCGCAGTACACCTCGCTGCACAGCTAACCATAGGTCTGGGCATCGTAGCTTCCTGCCAGGTGACCGAGGATCACAGGCAGATGGGTCCCTGGGACACACGCGGAGAGGCTTCTGACGGGGCCACAGGCCACCCACTGCCCCTGCCCCTGATCGGGGGCCGCATAGCAGCCCTGTCCGAGTCACTGACTCTAGAGGGAGTATTTGACCAACACTTGTAGATAACGGGGTCCTCGCAGGAAACTCATTGGAGGGACACAAATAAATCTTTGCCGACTTTCTGATGAAGCTTACGAGCGTTCACACCTAAGCCTCTTACAAGGTCAGTTGTTTGGCTAAACATGAGCTCATGATCTAAATTTACACAATAATGAAGAAATCAGCTACAAGGGGGAGACAATCAGCAAAAACAATCAATACCAGAATTAGATTCCCTAGGCCATCCATCAGATGTTGGAATAATCAGGTGCAAGGCAGAAAATATACATAAAACTGGAACTGAAACAAGGAACAAGGATGTTTTCAAAGACTGGTAGGTTCTCAAACATTTTTAAAGTACATGTCATTGATAAAGCTAAATACTCAAAGGTTGTGTAATACAACAGATTCATCATTGAGAAGAGTGGAATTATGCTGTTTTGAAAACTATGGCAGGTCAGATTTTCTGCCTAATTATATAAGAAGATTTCTCTAAAAAATACACATTATTTCAAAGACTTCTTGGTCGTGAAATAAGTAAAGGGTATTTCAAATGGCTTGTCAGCAAAGAAAGGTGAGATGTAGGGAATCACAGAAAGTCGAGGGGAAAATAGGTCAATATATACATTGCTATAGGGTGAACTAAGCCTTAGGCCAGCAACAACGTAGAGGACCTGACCCTTAGAAACTTATAAGTAAGCTGGAATCTTCAAAAGTTCAAATCTTTATAAGTAAAAAGATTTATTAAAATGAATAACCAAGTGTTTTAATTGACATCAGAAGATCAAAGCAATGAACCCTGAGAACATAGAAAAAAGATAAATAAAGATATGAGCATCACTTAATACAACAGAAAACGTATACAATTCAGGTGATGTAGTAAGTCCAAAGAATATTCTTTGAAAAGATTTAAAGGACAGATTTTGATTAAGGAAAACAAAAACATAAGTAAAGAATATACAGAAAGAACCAGGTCAATGTTATAGCAGAGAATATATGAAATGCCAGTAAATTTGAACATTTCTGTAAAGTGGACCATTTCCTAGCTCCTAAAGTTTACCAAAACTGACACTAGAGGAAATCATTTAAGGTCGTCATGTCTGCCCTTGGCATTCTCGGAACGCCCTGTTCTCAGAATGCAGCATCTGTAGTCCATGGTAACCTGCGGAATGGGGGCGGGGCTGAGGGAGTTTGGAACACGGCCCTCACTGAGGGAGTGGGTGTGGCCATCTCTGCTGTGACTGAACAAAGGGCAGGGGAGCAGGCTGCCCAGGGCAGGACACTCAGAGCCCGGCAGGCCCAGTGGGGTGTCACAAGCATTTAGGCCCAGGACAAAGTGTGCCTTCATTGTCGGCACAGCTGCCCAATCTCTCACCTTTCAACTCAGGCCGCCCACTTACTTGAAGTGTCTGTGGAACCTGTCCGCGCAGTACACCTCGCTGCACAGTTAACCATAGGTCAGGGCATCATAGCTTGTGCCAGGTGACCGAAGTTCGCAGGCAGATGTGTCCCTGGGACACACGTGGAGAGGCTCCTGCCCGGGCCACAGGCCGCCCTCTGCCCCTGCTCGAAATCGTGGGCTGCAAACAGCCCTGTCTGAGTCCCCTGCGTCTAGATGGAGTATTGGACCAACACTTGTAGAAAAGGGGACCTCGCGGGCAACTCATTGGAGGGACAGAAATAAATCTTTGCCGACTTTCTGCTGAAGCTTACGAGCGTTTACACCTAAGCCTCTTACAAGGTCAGCTGTTTTTTTAAACATGTGCTCATGATCTAAATTTACACAATAAGGAAGAAATCAGCTACAAGGGGAGACAATCAGCAAAAACAATTCATAGCAGAATTAGATTCCCTAGGCCATCCATCAGACGTTGGAATAATCAGGTGCAAGGCAGAAAATATACATAAAACTGGAACTGAAACAAGGAACAAGGAGGTTTTCAAAGACTGGTAGGAACTCTCAAACATTTTTAAAGTACATGTCATTGATAAAGCTAAATACTCAAAGGTTGTGTAATACAACAGATTCATCATTGAGAAGAGTGGAATTATGCTGTTTTGAAAACTATGGCAGGTCAGATTTTCTGCCTAATTATATAAGAAGATTTCTCTAAAATATACACATTACTTCAAAGACTTATTGGTTGTGAAATAAGTAAAGGGTATTTCAAATGGCTTGTCTGCAAAGAAAGGTGAGATGTAGGGAATCACAGAAAGTCGAGGGGAAAATAGGTCAATATATACATTGCTATAGGGTGAACTAAGCTTAGGCCAGCAACAATGTAGAGTACCTGACACTTAGAAACTTACAAGTAAGCTGGAATCTTCAAAAGTTCAAATCTTTATTAGTAAAAATATTTATTAAAATGAATAACCAAGTGTTTTAATTGACATCAGAAGATCTAAACAATGAAACCTAAGAACATAGAAAAAAGATAAATAAAGATATGAGCATCACTTAATACAACAGAAAAGGTATACAATTCAGGTGATGTAGTAAGTCCAAAGAATATTCTTTGAAAAGTTTTAAAGGACCGATTTTGATTAAGGAAAACAAAAACATAAGTAAAGAATATACAGAAAGTATCAGGACAATGTTATAGCAGAGAATATATGAAATGCCAGTAAATTTGAACATTTCTGTAAAGTGGACCATTTCCTAGCTAGTAAAGTTTACCAAAACTGACACAAGAGGTAATCATTTAAGGTCATCGTGTCTGCCCTTGGCATTCTCGGAACGCCCTGGCCGCAGAATGCAGCATCTGTAGTCCATGGTATCCTGCGGAAAGGGGGTTGTGCTGAGGGAGGTTGGAACACTGCCCTTACTGAGGGAATGGGTGTGGCCATCTCTGCTGTGACGGAACAAATTGCAGGAGAGGAGGGGTCTCAGGGCAGGGCCCTCAGAGCCTGGCAGGCCCAGTGGTGTGTCCCAAGCATTTAGGCCCAGGCCAAAGGGCGCCTTCTTTGTCTGCACAGCTTCCCAAAATCTTACCTTTCCACTCAGGCCGCCCTCTTACTTGAAGTGTGTGTTGAACCAGTCCGCGCAGTACACCTCGCTGCACAGCTAAACATAGGTATGGGCATCGTAGCTTCCTGCCATGTGACCGAAGTTCGCAGGCAGATGAGTCCCTGGGACACACGTGGAGAGGCTCCTGCCCGGGCCACAGGCCGCCCTCTGCCCCTTCCCCAGATCGGGGGCTGCAAACAGCCCTGTCTGTGTCCCCTGCGTCTAGAGGGAGTATTGCACCAACACTTGAAGAAAACGGGGTCCTCGTGGGCAACTCATTGGAGGGACACTAATAAAGCTTTGCCAACTTTCTGCTGAAGCTTACGAGCGTTCACAACTAAGACTCTTACAAGGTCAGCTGTTTAGCTAAACATGAGCTCATGATCTAAATTTACACAGTAATGAATTAATCAGCTACAAGGGGAGACAATCAGCAAAAACAATCAATACCAGAATTAGATTCCCTAGGCCATCCATCAGATGTTGGAATAATCAGGTGCAAGGCAGAAAATATACATAAAACTGGAACTGAAACAAGGAACAAGGATGTTTTCAAAGACTGGTAGGAACTCTCAAACATTTTTAAAGTACATGTCATTGATAAAGCTAAATACTCAAAGGTTGTGTAATACAACAGATTCATCATTGAGAAGAGTGGAATTATGCTGTTTTGAAAACTATGGCAGGCCAGATTTTCTGCCTAATTATATAAGAAGATTTCTCTAAAAAATACACATTATTTCAAAGACTTATTTGTTGTGACCTAAGTAAAGGGTATTTCAAATGGCTTGTCTGCAAAGAATGGTGAGATATAGGGAGTCACAGAAAGTCGAGGGGAAAATAGGTCAATATGTGCATTGCTATATGTTGAACTAAGCGTTAGGCGAACAACAATGTAGAGGACCTGACCCTTAAAAACTTACAAGTAAGTTCGAATCTTCAAATCTACAAACCTTTATAAGTAAATAGATTTATAAAAATGAAAAGCAAAGTGTTTTACTTGACATCAGAAGATCAAAACAATAAACCCTGAGAACATAGAAAAAAGGTAAAGATATGAGCAGAACTTAATACAAAAGAAAACGTTTAAAATTGGGGTGATTTAGGAAGTCCAAAGAATATTCTTTGAAAAGATTTAAAAGACACCCTTGATTAAGGAAAACAAAAACATAAGTAAAGAATATACAGAAAGAATCAGGACAATGTTATAGCAGAGAATATATGAAATGCCAGTAAATTTGGACATTTCCGTAAAGTGGACCATTTCCTTGCTCCTAAAGTTTACCAAAACTGACACTAGAGGAAATTATTTAAGGTCATCCTGTCTGCCCTTGGCATTCTCGGAACGCCCTGGCCTCAGAATGCAGCATCTGTAGTCCATGGTAACCTGGGGAGAGTGGGCGGGGCTGAGGGAGTTTGGAACACGGCCCTCACTGAGGGAGTGGGTGCGGCCATCTCTGCTGTGACTGAACAACGTGCAGGGGAGCAGGGTGCCCAGGGCAGGGCCTTCAGAGCCCGGCAGGCCCAGTGGGGTGTCACAAGCATTAAGGCCCAGGACAAAGGGTGCCTTCATTGTCGGCACAGCTGCCCAATCTCTCACCTTTCCACACAGGCCGCCCACATACTTGAAGAGTGTGTGGAACCTTTCCGCGCAGTACACCTCGCTGCACAGCTAAGCATAGGTCTGGGCATCGTAGCTTGTGCCAGGTGACCGAAGTTCGCAGGCAGATGTGTCCTTGGGACACACGTGGAGAGGCTCCTGCCAGGGCCACAGGCCGCCCTATGACCCTGCCCCAAATCGGGAGATGCAAACAGTCCTGTCTGAGTCCCCTGCGTCTAGAGGGAGTATTGGACCAACACTTGTAGAAAACGGGGTCCTCGCGGGCAACTCATTGGAGGGACACAAATAAATCTTTGCCGACTTTCTGCTGAAGCTTACGAGCGTTCACACCTAAGCCTCTTACAAGGTCAGCTGTTTAGCTAAACATGTGCTCATGATCTAAATTTACACAATAAGGAAGAAATCAGCTACAAGGGGAGACAATCAGCAAAAACAATCCATACCAGAATTAGATTCCCTAGGCCATCCATCAGATGGTGGAATAATCAGGTGCAAGGCAGAAAATATACATAAAACTGGAACTGAAACAAGGAACAAGGATGTTTTCAAAGACTGGTAGGATCTCTCAAACATTTTTAAAGTACATGTCATTGATAAAGCTAAATAATCAAAGGTTGTGTAATACAACAGATTCATCATTGAGAAGAGTGGAATTATGCTGTTTTGAAAACTATGGCAGGTCAGATTTTGTGCCTAATTATATAAGATTTCTCTAAAAAATACACGTTATTTCAAAGACTTATTGGCTGTGAAATAAGTAAAGGGTATTTGAAATGGCTTGTCTGCAAAGAAAGGTGAGATGTAGGGAATCACAGAAAGTCGAGGGGAAAATAGGTCAATATATACATTGCTATAGGGTGAACTAAGCCTTAGGCCAGCAACAATGTAGAGGAACTGACACTTAGAAACTAACAAGTAAACTGGAATCTTCAAAAGTTCAAATCTTTATAAGTAAAAAGATTTATTAAAATGAATAAGCAAGTGTTTTAATTGACATCAGAAGATCAAAACAATGAACCCTGAGAACATAGAAAAAAGATAAATAAAGATATGAGCAGAACTTAATACAACAGAAAACGTATAAAATTCAGGTGATGTAGTAAGTCCAAAGAATATTCTTTGAAAAGATTTAAAAGACACACTTTGATTAAGGAAAACAAAAACATAAGTCAAGAATATAAAGAAAGAATCCAGACAATGTTATAGCAGAGAATATATGAAATGCCAGTAAATTTGAACATTTCTGTAAATTGGACCATTTCCTAGCTCCTAAAGTTTACCAAAACCGACACAAGAGGAAATCATTTAAGGTCATCATGTCTGCCATTGGCATTCTCTGAACACCCTCGCCTCAGAATGCAGCATCTGAGGTCCATGGTAACCTGGGCGGAGGGGGCGTCGCTGAGGGAGGTTGGAAGACTGCCCTCACTGTGCGATTGGGTGTGGCCATCTCTGCTGTGACTGAACAAAGGGCAGGGGAGCAGGGGGCCAAGGGCAGGGCCCTCAGAGACCGGCAGACCCAGTGGGGTGTCACAAGCATTTAGGCCCAGGCCATAGGGCGCCTTCTTTGTCTGCACCGCTGCCCAAACTCTCACCTTTCCACTCAGGCCGCCCCCTTACTTGAAGTGTGTGTGGAACCTGTCCGCCCAGTACACCTCGCTGCACAGCTAACCATACGTCTGAGCCTCGTAGCTTCCTGCCCGTGCACCGAAGTTCGCAGGCAGATGGGTCCCTGGGACACACGTGGAGAGTGTCCTGCCCGGGCCACAGGCAACGCAGTGCCCCTGCCAAAGTTCGGGGGCCGCAAAGCAGCCCTGTCTGAATCCCCTGCCTCTAGAGGGCGTATTGTACCAACACTTGTAGAAAACGGGGTCCTCGAGGGCAACTCATTGGAGGGACACAAATAAATCTTTGCCGACTTTTTGCTGAAACTTACGAGCGTTCACACCTATGCCTCTTACAAGGTCAGCTGTTTAGATAACATGAGCTCATGATCTAAATTTACACAATAATGAAGAAATCAGCTACAAAGGGAGACAATCAGCAAAAACAATCCATACCAGAATTAGATTCCCTAGGACATCCATCAGATGTTGGAATAATCAGGTGCAAGGCAGAAAATATACATATAACTGGAACTGAAACAAGGAACAAGGATGTTTTCAAAGACTGGTAGGATCTCTCAAACATTTTTAAAGTACATGTCACTGATAAAGCTAAATACTCAAAGGTTGTGTAATACAACAGATTCATCATTGAGAAGAGTGGAATTATGCTGTTTTGAAAACTATGGCAGGTCAGATTTTCTGCCTAAATATAAAAGAATATTTCTCTAAAAAATACACATTGTTTAAAAGACTTATTGGCTGTGAAATAAGTAAAGGGTATTTGAAATGGCTTGTCTGCAAAGAAAGGTGAGATGTAGGGAATCACAGAAAGTCGAGGGGAAAATGTCAATATATACATTGCTATGTGGTGAACTAAGCCTTAGGCCAGCCACAATGTAGAGGACCTGACCCTTAGAAACTTACAAGTGAGCTGGAATCTTTGAAAGTTCAAATCATTATAAGTAAAAAGATTTATTAAAATGAATAACCAAGTGTTTTAATTGACATCAGAAGATCATAACAATAAACACTGAGAACATAGAAAAAAGATAAATAAAGATATGAGCAGCACTTAATACAACAGAAAACGTATACAATTCAGGTGATGTAGTAAGTCCAAAGAATATTCTTTGAAAAGATTTAAAAGACACACTTTAATTAAGGAAAACAAAAACATAAATAAAGAATATACAGAAAGAATCAGGACAATGTTATAGCAGAGAATATATGAAATGCCAGTAAATGTGAACATTTCTGTAAAGTGGACCATTTCCTAGCTCCTAAAGTTTACCAAAACTGACACAAGAGGAAATCATTTAAGGTCATCATGTCTGCCCTTGGCATTCTCGGAAAGCCCTGGCCTCAGAATGCAGCATTTGTAGTCCATGGTAACCTGCTGAGAGGGGGCGGTGCTGAGGGAGGTTGGAACACTACCCTCACTGAGGGAGTGGGTGTGGCCATCTCTGCTGTGATTGAACAAAGGGCAGGGGAGCAGGGGCCCAGGGCAGGGCCCTCAGAACCCGGCAGGCCCAGGGGGGGGTCACAAGCATTTAGGCCCAGGCGAAAGGGCGCCTTCATTTTCTGCACAGCTGCCCAAACTATCACCTTTCCACTCAGGCCGCCCTCTTACTTGAAGTGTGTGTGGAACCTGTCCGCCCAGTACACCTCGCTGCACAGCTAACCATACGTATGAGCATCGTAGCTTCCTGCCCGTGGACCGAAGTTCGCAGGCAGATGGGTCCCTGGGAAACACGTGGAGAGTCTCCTGCCCGGGCCACAGGCGGCCAACTGCCCCTGCCCCAGATCAGGGGCCGCAAAGCAGCCCTGTCTGAATCCCCTGCCTCTAGAGGGCGTATTGGACCAACACTTGTCGAAAACGGGGTCCTCGAGGGCAACTCATTTGAGGGAAACTAATAAATCTTTGCCGACTTTCTGCTGAAGTTTCCGAGAGTTCACACCTAAGCCTCTTACAAGGTCAGCTGTTTAGCTAAACATGAGCTCATAATCTCAATTTACAAAAAAGGAAGAAATCAGCTACAAGGGGAGACAATCAGCAAAAACAATCAATACCAGAATTAGATTCCCTAGGCCATCCATCAGATGTTGGAATAATTAGGTGCAAGGCACAAATATATACATAAAACTGGAACTGAAACAAGGAACAAGGATGTTTTCAAAGACTGATAGGATCTCTAAAACATTTTTAAAGTACATGTCATTGATAAACTAAATACTCAAAGGTTGTTTAATACAACAAATTAAGGAGTGAGAAGAGTGAAATTATGCTGTTTAGAAAACTATGGAAGGTGAGATTTTCTGCCTAATTATATAAGATGATTTCTCTAAAAAATACACATTATATCAAAGACTTATTGGCTGTGAAATAAGTTAAGGGTATTTCAAATGGTTTGTCTGCAAAGAAAGGATAGATGTAGGGAATCACAGAAAGTCGAGGGGCAAATATGTCAATATATACATTGCTATATGGTGAACTAAGCCTTAGGCCGGCAACAGTGTAGAGGAATGGACCCTTAGAAACTTACAAGTAAGCTGGAATCTTTAAAAGTTCAAATCTGTATAAGTAAAAAGATTTATTAAAATGAATAACCAAGTGTTTTAATTGACATCAGGAAATCGAAACAATAAACCCTGAGAACATAGAAAAAGATAAATAAAGATATGAGCAGAACTTAATACAACAGAAAACGTATAAAATTGGGGTGATTTAGTAAGTCCAAAGAATATTCTTTGAAAAGATTTAAAAGACACCCTTGATTAAGGAAAACAAAAACATAATTAAAGAATATACATAAAGAATCAGGACAATGTTATAGCAGAGAATATATGAAATTCCAGTAAATTTGAATATTTCTGTAAAGTGGACCATTTCCTAGCTCCTAAAGTTTACCAAAACTGACACAAGAGGAAATCATTTAAGGTCGTCATGTCTGCCCTTGGTATTCTCGGAACGCCCTGGCCTCAGAATGCAGCATGTGTAGTCCATGGTAACCTGCGAAAAGTGGGTTGTTCTGAGGAGGTTGGAACACTGCCCTCACTGAGGGAATGGGTGTGGCCATCTCTGCTGTGACTGAACAAATTGCAGGAGAGGAGGGGTCTCAGGGCAGGACGCTCAGAGCCCGGCAGGCCCACTGGGGTTTCACAAGGATTTAGGCCCAGGCCAAAGGGTGCCTTCTTTGTCGGCACAGCTGCCCAAACTCTGACCTTTCCACTCAGGCCGCCCTCTTACTTGAAGTGTGTGTGGAACCAGTCCGTGGAGTACACCTCGCTGCACAGCTAACCATAGGTCTGGGCATCGTAGCTTCCTGCCAGGTGACCGAAGTTCGCAGGCAGATGGGTCCCTGGGACACACGTGGAGAGGCTGCTGCCCGGGCCAAAGGCGGCCCTCTGCCCCTTCCCCAGATTGGGGGCTGCAAACAGCCCTGTCTGAGTCCCCTGCGTCTAGAGGGAGTATTGGACCAACACTTGTAGAAAACGGGGTCCGCGTGGGCAACTCATTGGAGGGACACAAATAAATCTTTGCCGACTTTCTGCTGAAGCTTACGAGCGTTCACACCTAAGCCTCTTCCAAGGTCAGCGGTTTAGATAAACATGAGCTCGTGATCTAAATTTACACAGTAATGAATTAATGAGCTACAAGGGGAGGCAATCGGCAAAAACAATCAATACCAGAATTAGATTCCCTAGGCCATCCATTAGATGTTGGAATAATCAGGTGGAAGGCAGAAAATATACATATAACTGGGACTGAAACATGGAACAAGGATGTTTTCAAAGACTGGTAGGATCTCTCAAACATTTTTAAAGTAGATGTCATTGATAAAGCTAAATAATCAAAGGTTGTGTAATACAACAAATTCATCAATGAGAAGAGTGGAATTATGCTGTTTTGAAAACTATGGCAGGTCAGATTTTCTGCCTAATTATATAAGAAGATTTCTCTAAATAGTACACTTTATTTCAAAGACTTTTTGGCTGTGAAATAAGTAAAGGGTATTTCAAATGGCTTGTCTGCAAAGAAAGGTGAGATGTAGGGAATCACAGAAAGTCGAAGGGAAAATAGGTCAATATATACATTGCTATAGGGTGAACTAAGCCTTAGGCCAGCATCAATGTAGAGGACCTGACCCTTAGAAACTTACAAGTAAGCTGGAATCTTCAAAAGTTCAAACCTATATAAGTAAAAAGATTTATTAAAATGAATAACCAAGTGTTTTAATTGACATCAGAAGATGAAAACAATAAACCCTGAGAACATAGAAAAAAGGTAAATAAATATATGAGCAGCACTTAATACAACAGAAAACGTATACAATTCAGGTGATGTAGTAAGTGCAAATAATATTCTTTGAAAAGATTTAAAAGTCACACTTTGATTAAGGAAAACAAAAACATAAATAAAGAATATACAGAAAGAATCAAGACAATGTTATAGCAGAGAAAATATGAAATGCCAGTAAATTTGAACATTTCTGTAAAGTTGACCATTTCCTAGCTCCTAAAGTTTACCAAAACTGACATAAGAGGAAAGCATTTAAAGTCGTGATGTCTGCCATTGGCATTCTCGAAACGCCCTGGCGTCAGAATGCAGAATCTGTAGTCCATGGTAACCTGCGGAGAGTGGGCGGGGCTGAGGGAGGCTGGAACACTGTCCTCACTGAGGGAGTGGGTGTGGCCATCTCTGCTGTGACTGAACAAAGGGCAGGGGAGCAGGGGGCCCAGGGCAGGGACCTCAGAACCCGGCAGGCCAAGTGGCGTTTCACAAGCATTTAGGCCCCGGCCATAGGGCGCCTTCTTTGTCTGCACAGCTGCCCAAACTCTCACTTTTCCACTCAGGCCGCCCAGTTAGTTGAAGGGTGTGTGGAACCTGTCCGCGCAATACACCTCGCTGCACAGCTAACCATAGGTCTGGGCATCGTAACTTCCTGCCCGGTGACCGAAGTTCGCAGGAGAGATGATTCCCAGGTTCACACACAGAGAGGCTCCTGCCTGGGCCACAGGCCGCCCACTGCCCCTGCCCAAGATCGGGGGCCGAAAGCAGTCCTGTCTAAGTCCCCTACCCCTATAGGGAGTATTGGACCAACACTTCTAGAAAACGGGGTCCTTGTGGGCAACTCATTGGAGGGACACAAATAAATCTTTGCCGACTTTTTGCTGAAACTTACGAGCGTTCACACCTAAGCCTCTTACAAGGTCAGCTGTTTAGATAACATGAGCTCATGATCTAAATTTACACAATAATGAAGAAATCAGCTACAAAGGGAGACAATCAGCAAAAAACAATCAATACCAGAATTAGATTCCCTAGGCCATCCATCAGATGTTGGAATAATCAGGTGCAAGGCAGAAAATATACATAAAACTGGAACTGAAACAAGGAACAAGGATGTTTTCAAAGACTGGTAGGATCTCTCAAACATTTTTAAAGTACATGTCATTGATAAACTAAATACTCAAAGGCTGTGTAATACAACAGATTCATCATTGAGAAGAGTGGAATTATGCTGTTTTGAAAACTATGGCAGGTCAGATTTTCTGCCTAATTATATAAGAAGATTTCTCTAAAAAATACACGTTATTTCAAAGACTTATTGGCTGTGAAATAAGTAAAGGGTATTTGAAATGGCTTGTCTGCAAAGAAAGGTGAGATGTAGGGAATCACAGAAAGTCGAGGGGAATATAGGTCAATATATACATTGCTATAGGGTGAACTAAGCCTTAGGCCAGCAACAATGTAGACGAACTGACACTTAGAAACTAACAAGTAAACTGGAATCTTCAAAAGTTCAAATCTTTATTAGTAAAAATATTTATTAAAATGAATAACCAAATGTTTTAATTGACATCAGAAGATCTAAACAATGAAACCTGAGAACATAGAAAAAAGATAAATAAAGATATGAGCAGCACTTAATACAACAAAAAACGTATACAATTCAGGTGATGTAGTAAGTCCAAAGAATATTCTTTGAAAAGATTTAAAAGACACCCTTGATTAAGGAAAACAAAAACATAATTAAAGAATATATAGAAAGAATCAGGACAATGTTATAGCAGAGAATATATGAAATGCCAGTAAATTTGAACATTTCTGTAAAGTGGACCATTTCCTAGCTCCTAAAGTTTACCAAAACTGACACAAGAGGAAATAATTTAAGGTCGTCATGTCTGCCCTTGGCATTCTCGGAACGCTCTGGCCTCAGAATGCAGCATCTGTAGTCCATGGTAACCTGCGGAAAGGGGGTGGTGCTGAGGGTGGTTGGAACACTGCCCACCCTGAGGGAATGGGTGTGGCCATCTCTGCAGTGACTGAACAAATTACAGGAGAGGAGGGGTCTCAGGGCAGGGCCCTCAGAGCCCGGCAGTCCCAGTGGGGTGTCACAAGCATTTAGGCCCATGCCAAAGGGCGCCTTCTTTGTCTGCACAGCTGCCCAAACTCTGACCTTTCCACTCAGGCCGCCCTCTTACTTGAAGTGTGTGCTGAACCTGTCAGCACAAAACACCTCGCTGCACACCTAACCATAGGTCTGGGCATCGTAGCTTCCTGCCAGGTGACCGAAGTTCGCAGGCAGATGTGTCCCTGGGACACACGTGGAGAGGCTCCTGCCCGGGCCACAGGCCGCCCTCTGCCCCTTCCCCAGATCGGGGGCTGCAAACAGCCCTGTCTGAGTCCCCTGCGTCTAGAGGGAGTATTGGACAAACACATGTAGAAAACGGGGTCCTCGTGGGCAACTCATTGGAGGGACACAAATAAATCTTTGCAGACTTTCTGCTGAAGCTTACGAGCGTTCACACCTAAGCCTCTTACAAGGTAGGCTGTTTAGCTAAACATGAGCTCATGATCTAAATTTACACAGTAATGAATTAATCAGCTACAAGGGGAGACAATCAGCAAAAACAATCAATACCAGAATTAGATTCCCTAGGCCATCCATCAGATGTTGGAATAATCAGGTGCAAGGCAGAAAATATACATAAAACTGGAACTGAAACAAGGAACAAGGATGTTTTCAAAGACTGGTAGGTTCTCAAACATTTTTAAAGTACATGACATTGATAAAGCTAAATACTCAAAGGTTGTGTAATACAACAAATTAAGGAGTGAGAAGAGTGAAATTATGCTGTTTAGAAAACTATGGAAGGTCAGATTTTCTGCCTAATTTTATAAGAAGATTTCTCTAAAAAATACACATTATTTCAAAGACTTCTTGGTTGTGAAATAAGTAAAGGGTATTTCAAATGGCTTGTCAGCAAAGAAAGGTGAGATGTAGGGAATCACAGAAAGTCGAGGGGAAAATAGGTCAATATATACATTGCTATAGGGTGAACTAAGCCTTAGGCCGGCAACAACGTAGAGGACCTGACCCTTAGAAACTTACAAGTAAGCTGGAATCTTCTAAAGTTCAAATCTTTATAAGTAAAAAGATTTATTAAAATGAATAACCAAGTGTTTTAATTGACATCAGAAGATCAAAGCAATGAACCCTGAGAACATAGAAAAAAGATAAATAAAGTTATGAGCATCACTTAATACAAGAGGAAACGTATACAATTCAGGTGATGTAGTAAGTCCAAAGAATATTCTTTGAAAAGATTTAAAGGACAGATTTTGATTAAGGAAAACAAAAACATAAGTAAAGAATATACAGAAAGAACCAGGTCAATGTTATAGCAGAGAATATATGAAATGCCAGTAAATTTGAACATTTCTGTAAAGTGGACCATTACCTAGCTCCTAAAGTTTACCAAAACTGACACTAGAGGAAATCATTTAAGGTCGTCATATCTGCCCTTGGCATTCTCGGAACGCCCTGGCCTCAGAATGCAGCATCTGTAGTCCATGGTAACCTGCGGAGTGGGGGCGGGGCTGAGAGAGTTTGGAACACAGCCCTCACTGAGGGAGTGGGTGTGGCAATCTCTGCTGTGACTGAACAAAGGGCAGGGGAGCAGGCTGCCCAGGGCAGGACACTCAGAGCCCGGCAGGCCCAGTGGGGTGTCACAAGCATTTAGGCCCAGGACAAAGGGTGCCTTCATTGTCGGCACAGCTGCCCAATCTCTCACCTTTCAACTCAGGCCGCCCACTTACTTGAAGTGCCTGTGGAACCTGTCCGAGGAGTACACCTCGCTGCACGGTTAACCAAAGGTCTGGGCACCATAGCTTGTGCCAGGTGACCGAAGTTCGCAGGCAGATGTGTCCCTGGGACACACGTGGAGAGGCTCCTGCAAGGGCCACAAGCCGCCCTCTGCCCCTGCCCCAAATCGGGGGCTGCAAACAGCCCTGTCTGAGTCCCCTGCGTCTAGATGGAGTATTGGACCAACACTTGTAGAAAACGGGGACCTCGCGGGCAACTCATTGGAGGGACAGAAATAAATCTTTGCCGACTTTCTGCTGAAGCTTACGAGCGTTTACACCTAAGCCTCTTACAAGGTCAGCTGTTTAGTTAAACATGTGCTCATGATCTATATTTACACAATAAGGAAGAAATCAGCTACAAGGGGAGACAATCAGCAAAAACAATTCATAGCAGAATTAGATTCCCTAGGCCATCCATCAGATGTTGGAATAATCAGGTGCAAGGCAGAAAATATACATAAAACTGGAACTGAAACAAGGAACAAGGATGTTTTCAAAGACTGGTAGGATCTCTCAAACATTTTTAAAGTACACGTCATTAATAAAGCTAAATACTCAAAGGTTGTGTAATACAACAGATTCATCATTGAGAAGAGTGGAATTATGCTGTTTTGAAAACTATGGCAGGTCAGATTTTCTGCCTAATTAGATAAGAAGATTTCTCTAAAATATACACATTACTTCAAAGACTTATTGGTTGTGAAATAAGTAAAGGGTATTTCAACTGGCTTGTCTGCAAAGAAAGGTGAGATGTAGGGAATCACAGAAAGTCGAGGGGAAAATAGGTCAATATATACATTGCTATAGGGTGAACTAAGCTTAGGCCAGCAACAATGTAGAGTATCTGACCCTTAGAAACTTACAAGTAAGCTGGAATCTTCAAAAGTTCAAATCTTTATTAGTAAAAATATTTATTAAAATGAATAACCAAGTGTTTTAATTGACATCAGAAGATCTAAACAATGAAACCTGAGAACATAGAAAAAAGATAAATAAAGATATGAGCATCACTTAATACAACAGAAAAGGTATACAATTCAGGTGATGTAGTAAGTCCAAAGAATATTCTTTGAAAAGTTTTAAAGGACCGATTTTGATTAAGGAAAACAAAAACATAAGTAAAGAATATACAGAAAGAATCAGGACAATGTTATAACAGAGAATATATGAAATGCCAGTAAATTTGAACATTTCTGTAAAGTGGACCATTTCCTAGCTAGTAAAGTTTACCAAAACTGACACAAGAGGTAATCATTTAAGGTCATCGTGTCTGCCCTTGGCATTCTCGGAACGCCCTGGCCTCAGAATGCAGCATCTGTAGTCCATGGTATCCTGCGGAAAGGGGGTTGTGCTGAGGGAGGTTGGAACACTGCCCTTACTGAGGGAATGGGTGTGGCCATATCTGCTGTGATGGAACAAATTGCAGGAGAGGAGGGGTCTCAGGGCAGGGCCCTCAGAGCCTGGCAGGCCCAGTGGTGTGTCCCAAGCATTTAGGACCAGGCCAAAGGGCGCCTTCTTTGACTGCACAGCTTCCCAAAATCTTACCTTTCCACTCAGGCCGCCCTCTTACTTGAAGTGTGTGTTGAACCAGTCCGCGCAGTACACCTCGCTGCACAGCTAACCATAGGTATGGGCATCGTAGCTTCCTGCCATGTGACCGAAGTTCGCAGGCAGATGAGTCCCTGGGACACACGTGGAGAGGCTCCTGCCCGGGCCACAGGCCGCCCTCTGCCCCTTCCCCAGATCGGGGGCTGCAAACAGCCCTGTCTGTGTCCCCTGCGTCTAGAGGGAGTATTGCACCAACACTTGAAGAAAACGGGGTCCTCGTGGGGAACTCATTGGAGGGACACTAATAAATCTTTGCCGACTTTCTGCTTAAGCTTACGAGCGTTCACAACTAAGCCTCTTACAAGGTCAGCTGTTTAGCTAAACATGAGCTCATGATCTAAATTTACACAGTAATGAATTAATCAGCTACAAGGGGAGACAATCAGCAAACACAATCAATACCAGAATTAGATTCCCTAGGCCATCCATCAGATGTTGGAATAATCAGGTGCAAGGAAGAAAATATACATAAAACTGGAACTGAAACAAGGAACAAGGATGTTTTCAAAGACTGGTAGGAACTCTCAAACATTTTTAAAGTACATGTCATTGATAAAGCTAAATACTCAAAGGTTGTGTAATACAACAGATTCATCATTGAGAAGAGTGGAATTATGCTGTTTTGAAAACTATGGCAGGCCAGATTTTCTGCCTAATTATATAAGAAGATTTCTCTAAAACATAGACATTATTTCAAACACTTATTTGTTGTGACATAAGTAAAGGGTATTTCAAATGGCTTGTCTGCAAAGAATGGTGAGATATAGGGAGTCACAGAAAGTCGAGGGGAAAATAGGTCAATATGTGCATTGCTATATGTTGAACTAAGCGTTAGGCGAGAAACAATATAGAGGACCTGACCCTTAAAAACTTACAAGTAAGTTCGAATCTTCAAATCTACAAACCTTTATAAGTAAATAGATTTATTAAAATGAAAAGCCAAGTGTTTTACTTGACATCAGAAGATCAAAACAATAAACCCTGAGAACATAGAGAAAAGGTAAAGATATGAGCAGAACTTAATACAAATAAAACGTTTAAAATGGGGTGATTTAGGAAGTCCAAAGAATATTCTTTGAAAAGATTTAAAAGACACCCTTGATTAAGGAAAACAAAAACATAAGTAAAGAATATAAAGAAAGAATCAGGACAATGTTATAGCAGAGAATATATGAAATGCCAGTAAATTTGGACATATCCGTAAAGTGGACCATTTCCTTGCTCCTAAAGTTTACCAAAACTGACACTAGAGGAAATCATTTAAGGTCATCCTGTCTGCCCTTGGCATTCTCGGAACGCCCTGGCCTCAGAATGCAGCATCTGTAGTCCATGGTAACCGGCGGAGAGGGGGCGGGGCTGAGGGTGTTTGGAACACGGCCCTCACTGAGGGAGTGGGTGCGGCCATCTCTGCTGTGACTGAACAAAGTGCAGGGGAGCAGGGTGCCCAGGGCAGGGCCTTCAGAGCCCGGCAGGCCCAGTGGGGTGTCACAAGCATTTAGGCCCAGGACAAAGGGTGCCTTCATTGTCGGCACAGCTGCCCAATCTCTCACCTTTCCACACAGGCCGCCCACATACTTGAAGAGTGTGTGGAACCTTTCCGCGCAGTACACGTCGCTGCACAGCTAACCATAGGTCTGGGCATCGTAGCTTGTGCCAGGTGACCGAAGTTCGCAGGCAGATGTGTCCCTGGGACACACGTGGAGAGGCTCCTGCCAGGGCCACAGGCCGCCCTATGACCCTGCCCCGAATCGGGAGATGCAAACAGTCCTGTCTGAGTCCCCTGCGTCTAGAGGGAGTATTGGACCAACACTTGTAGAAAACGGGGTCCTCGCGGGCAACTCATTGGAGGGACACAAATAAATCTTTGCCGACTTTCTGCTGAAGCTTACGAGCGTTCACACCTAAGCCTCTTACAAGGTCAGCTGTTTAGCTAAACATGTGCTCATGATCTATCTTTACACAATAAGGAAGAAATCAGCTACAAGGGGAGACAATCATCAAAAACAATCCATACCAGAATTAGATTCCCTAGGCCATCCATCAGATGGTGGAATAATCAGGTGCAAGGCAGAAAATATACATAAAACTGGAACTGAAACAAGGAACAAGGATGTTTTCAAAGACTGGTAGGATCTCTCAAACATTTTTAAAGTACATGTCATTGATAAAGCTAAATACTCAAAGGTTGTGTAATACAACAGATTCATCATTGAGAAGAGTGGAATTATGCTGTTTTGAAAACTATGGCAGGTCAGATTTTCTGCCTAATTATATAAGAAGATTTCTCTAAAAAATACACGTTATTTCAAAGACTTATTGGCTGTGAAATAAGTAAAGGGTATTTGAAATGGCTTGTCTGCAAAGAAAGGTGAGATGTAGGGAATCACAGAAAGTCGAGGGGAAAATAGGTCAATATATACATTGCTATAGGGTGAACTAAGCTTAGGCCAGCAACAATGTAGAGTACCTGACACTTAGAAACTTACAAGTAAGCTGGAATCTTCAAAAGTTCAAATCTTTATTAGTAAAAATATTTATTAAAATGAATAACCAAGTGTTTTAATTGACATCAGAAGATCTAAACAATGAAACCTGAGAACATAGAAAAAAGATAAATAAAGATATGAGAATCACTTAATACAACAGAAAAGGTATACAATTCAGGTGATGTAGTAAGTCCAAAGAATATTCTTTGAAAAGTTTTAAAGGACCGATTTTGATTAAGGAAAACAAAAACATAAGTAAAGAATATACAGAAAGAATCAGGACAATGTTATAGCAGAGAATATATGAAATGCCAGTAAATTTGAACATTTCTGTAAAGTGGACCATTTCCTAGCTAGTAAAGTTTACCAAAACTGACACAAGAGGTAATCATTTAAGGTCATCGTGTCTGCCCTTGGCATTCTCGGAATGCCCTGGCCTCAGAATGCAGCATCTGTAGTCCATGGTATCCTGCGGAAAGGGGGTTGTGCTGAGGGAGGTTGGAACACTGCCCTTACTGAGGGAATGGGTGTGGCCATCTCTGCTGTGACGGAACAAATTGCAGGAGAGGAGGGGTCTCAGGGCAGGGCCCTCAGAGCCTGGCAGGCCCAGTGGTGTGTCCCAAGCATTTAGGCCCAGGCCAAAGGGCGCCTTCTTTGTCTGCACAGCTTCCCAAAATCTTACCTTTCCACTCAGGCCGCCCTCTTACTTGAAGTGTGTGTTGAACCAGTCCGCGCAGTACACCTCGCTGCACAGCTAACCATAGGTATGGGCATCGTAGCTTCCTGCCATGTGACCGAAGTTCGCAGGCAGATGAGTCCCTGGGACAAACGTGGAGAGGCACCTGCCCGGGCCACAGGCCGCCCTCTGCCCCTTCCCCAGATCGGGGGCTGCAAACAGCCCTGTCTGTGTCCCCTGCGTCTAGAGGGAGTATTGCACCAACACTTGAAGAAAACGGGGTCCTCGTGGGCAACTCATTGGAGGGACACAAATAAATCTTTGCCTGCCGACTTTCTGCTGAAGCTTACGAGCGTTCACAACTAAGCCTCTTACAAGGTCAGCTGTTTAGCTAAACATGTGCTCATGATCTATCTTTACACAATAAGGAAGAAATCAGCTACAAGGGGAGACAATCAGCAAAAACAATCAATACCAGAATTAGATTCCCTAGGCCATCCATCAGATGTTGGAATAATCAGGTGCAAGGCAGAAAATATACATAAAACTGGAACTGAAACAAGGAACAAGGATGTTTTCAAAGACTGGTAGGAACTCTCAAACATTTTTAAAGTACATGTCATTGATAAAGCTAAATACTCAAAGGTTGTGTAATACAACAGATTCATCATTGAGAAGAGTGGAATTATGCTGTTTTGAAAACTATGGCAGGCCAGATTTTCTGCCTAATTATATAAGAAGATTTCTCTAAAAAATACACATTATTTCAAAGACTTATTTGTTGTGACATAAGTAAAGGGTATTTCAAATGGCTTGTCTGCAAAGAATGGTGAGATATAGGGAGTCACAGAAAGTCGAGGGGAAAATAGGTCAATATGTGCATTGCTATATGTTGAACTAAGCGTTAGGTGAGCAACAATGTAGAGGACCTGACCCTTAAAAACTTACAAGTAAGTTCGAATCTTCAAATCTACAAACCTTTATAAGTAAATAGATTTATTAAAATGAAAAGCCAAGTGTTTTACTTGACATCAGAAGATCAAAACAATAAACCCTGAGAACATAGAGAAAAGGTAAAGATATGAGCAGAACTTAATACAAATAAAACGTTTAAAATGGGGTGATTTAGGAAGTCCAAAGAATATTCTTTGAAAAGATTTAAAAGACACCCTTGATTAAGGAAAACAAAAACATAAGTAAAGAATATAAAGAAAGAATCAGGACAATGTTATAGCAGAGAATATATGAAATGCCAGTAAATTTGGACATATCCGTAAAGTGGACCATTTCCTTGCTCCTAAAGTTTACCAAAACTGACACTAGAGGAAATCATTTAAGGTCATCCTGTCTGCCCTTGGCATTCTCGGAACGCCCTGGCCTCAGAATGCAGCATCTGTAGTCCATGGTAACCGGCGGAGAGGGGGCGGGGCTGAGGGTGTTTGGAACACGGCCCTCACTGAGGGAGTGGGTGCGGCCATCTCTGCTGTGACTGAACAAAGTGCAGGGGAGCAGGGTGCCCAGGGCAGGGCCTTCAGAGCCCGGCAGGCCCAGTGGGGTGTCACAAGCATTTAGGCCCAGGACAAAGGGTGCCTTCATTGTCGGCACAGCTGTCCAATCTCTCACCTTTCCACACAGGCCGCCCACATACTTGAAGAGTGTGTGGAACCTTTCCGCGCAGTACACGTCGCTGCACAGCTAACCATAGGTCTGGGCATCGTATCTTGTGCCAGGTGACCGAAGTTCGCAGGCAGATGTGTCCCTGGGACACACGTGGAGAGGCTCCTGCCAGGGCCACAGGCCGCCCTATGACCCTGCCCCAAATCGGGAGATGCAAACAGTCCTGTCTGAGTCCCCTGCGTCTAGAGGGAGTATTGGACCAACACTTGTAGAAAACGGGGTCCTCGCGGGCAACTCATTGGAGGGACACAAATAAATCTTTGCCGACTTTCTGCTGAAGCTTACGAGCGTTCACACCTAAGCCTCTTACAAGGTCAGCTGTTTAGCTAAACATGTGCTCATGATCTATCTTTACACAATAAGGAAGAAATCAGCTACAAGGGGAGACAATCAGCAAAAACAATCCATACCAGAATTAGATTCCCTAGGCCATCCATCAGATGGTGGAATAATCAGGTGCAAGGCAGAAAATATACATAAAACTGGAACTGAAACAAGGAACAAGGATGTTTTCAAAGACTGGTAGGATCTCTCAAACATTTTTAAAGTACATGTCATTGATAAAGCTAAATAATCAAAGGTTGTGTAATACAACAGATTCATCATTGAGAAGAGTGGAATTATGCTGTTTTGAAAACTATGGCAGGTCAGATTTTCTGCCTAATTATATAAGAAGATTTCTCTAAAAAATACACGTTATTTCAAAGACTTATTGGCTGTGAAATAAGTAAAGGGTATTTGAAATGGCTTGTCTGCAAAGAAAGGTGAGATGTAGGGAATCACAGAAAGTCGAGGGGAATATAGGTCAATATATACATTGCTATAGGGTGAACTAAGCCTTAGGCCAGCAACAATGTAGACGAACTGACACTTAGAAACTAACAAGTAAACTGGAATCTTCAAAAGTTCAAATCTTTATAAGTAAAAAGATTTATTAAAATGAATAAGCAAGTGTTTTAATTGACATCAGAAGATCAAAGCAATGAACCCTGAGAACATAGAAAAAAGATAAATAAAGATATGAGCATCACTTAATACAACAGAAAAGGTATACAATTCAGGTGATGTAGTAAGTCCAAAGAATATTCTTTGAAAAGATTTAAAGGACCGATTTTGATTAAGGAAAACAAAAACATAAGTAAAGAATATACAGAAAGAATCAGGACAATGTTATAGCAGAGAATATATGAAATGCCAGTAAATTTGAACATTTCTGTAAAGTGGACCATCTCCTAGCTAGTAAAGTTTACCAAAACTGACACAAGAGGTAATCATTTAAGGTCATCGTGTCTGCCCTTGGCATTCTCGGAACGCCCTGGCCTCAGAATGCAGCATCTGTAGTCCATGGTATCCTGCGGCAAGGGGGTTGTGCTGAGGGAGGTTGGAACACTGCCCTTACTGAGGGAATGGGTGTGGCAATCTCTGCTGTGACGGAACAAATTGCAGGAGAGGAGGGGTCTCAGGGCAGGGCCCTCAGAGCCTGGCAGGCCCAGTGGTGTGTCCCAAGCATTTAGGCCCAGGCCAAAGGGCGCCTTCTTTGTCTGCACAGCTTCCCAAAATCTTACCTTTCCACTCAGGCCGCCCTCTTACTTGAAGTGTGTGTTGAACCAGTCCGCGCAGTACACCTCGCTGCACAGCTAACCATAGGTATGGGCATCGTAGCTTCCTGCCATGTGACCGAAGTTCGCAGGCAGATGAGTCCCTGGGACAAACGTGGAGAGGCACCTGCCCGGGCCACAGGCCGCCCTCTGCCCCTTCCCCAGATCGGGGGCTGCAAACAGCCCTGTCTGTGTCCCCTGCGTCTAGAGGGAGTATTGCACCAACACTTGAAGAAAACGGGGTCCTCGTGGGCAACTCATTGGAGGGACACAAATAAATCTTTGCCTGCCGACTTTCTGCTGAAGCTTAAGAGCGTTCACAACTAAGCCTCTTACAAGGTCAGCTGTTTAGCTAAACATGAGCTCATGATCTAAATTTACACAGTAATGAATTAATCAGCTACAAGGGGAGACAATCAGCAAAAACAATCAATACCAGAATTAGATTCCCTAGGCCATCCATCAGATGTTGGAATAATCAGGTGCAAGGCAGAAAATATACATAAAACTGGAACTGAAACAAGGAACAAGGATGTTTTCAAAGACTGGTAGGAACTCTCAAACATTTTTAAAGTACATGTCATTGATAAAGCTAAATACTCAAAGGTTGTGTAATACAACAGATTCATCATTGAGAAGAGTGGAATTATGCTGTTTTGAAAACTATGGCAGGCCAGATTTTCTGCCTAATTATATAAGAAGATTTCTCTAAAAAATACACATTATTTCAAAGACTTATTTGTTGTGACCTAAGTAAAGGGTATTTCAAATGGCTTGTCTGCAAAGAATGGTGAGATATAGGGAGTCACAGAAAGTCGAGGGGAAAATAGGTCAATATGTGCATTGCTATATGTTGAACTAAGCGTTAGGCGAACAACAATGTAGAGGACCTGACCCTTAAAAACTTACAAGTAAGTTCGAATCTTCAAATCTACAAACCTTTATAAGTAAATAGATTTATAAAAATGAAAAGCAAAGTGTTTTACTTGACATCAGAAGATCAAAACAATAAACCCTGAGAACATAGAAAAAAGGTAAAGATATGAGCAGAACTTAATACAAAAGAAAACGTTTAAAATTGGGGTGATTTAGGAAGTCCAAAGAATATTCTTTGAAAAGATTTAAAAGACACCCTTGATTAAGGAAAACAAAAACATAAGTAAAGAATATACAGAAAGAATCAGGACAATGTTATAGCAGAGAATATATGAAATGCCAGTAAATTTGGACATTTCCGTAAAGTGGACCATTTCCTTGCTCCTAAAGTTTACCAAAACTGACACTAGAGGAAATTATTTAAGGTCATCCTGTCTGCCCTTGGCATTCTCGGAACGCCCTGGCCTCAGAATGCAGCATCTGTAGTCCATGGTAACCTGGGGAGAGTGGGCGGGGCTGAGGGAGTTTGGAACACGGCCCTCACTGAGGGAGTGGGTGCGGCCATCTCTGCTGTGACTGAACAACGTGCAGGGGAGCAGGGTGCCCAGGGCAGGGCCTTCAGAGCCCGGCAGGCCCAGTGGGGTGTCACAAGCATTAAGGCCCAGGACAAAGGGTGCCTTCATTGTCGGCACAGCTGCCCAATCTCTCACCTTTCCACACAGGCCGCCCACATACTTGAAGAGTGTGTGGAACCTTTCCGCGCAGTACACCTCGCTGCACAGCTAAGCATAGGTCTGGGCATCGTAGCTTGTGCCAGGTGACCGAAGTTCGCAGGCAGATGTGTCCTTGGGACACACGTGGAGAGGCTCCTGCCAGGGCCACAGGCCGCCCTATGACCCTGCCCCAAATCGGGAGATGCAAACAGTCCTGTCTGAGTCCCCTGCGTCTAGAGGGAGTATTGGACCAACACTTGTAGAAAACGGGGTCCTCGCGGGCAACTCATTGGAGGGACACAAATAAATCTTTGCCGACTTTCTGCTGAAGCTTACGAGCGTTCACACCTAAGCCTCTTACAAGGTCAGCTGTTTAGCTAAACATGTGCTCATGATCTAAATTTACACAATAAGGAAGAAATCAGCTACAAGGGGAGACAATCAGCAAAAACAATCCATACCAGAATTAGATTCCCTAGGCCATCCATCAGATGGTGGAATAATCAGGTGCAAGGCAGAAAATATACATAAAACTGGAACTGAAACAAGGAACAAGGATGTTTTCAAAGACTGGTAGGATCTCTCAAACATTTTTAAAGTACATGTCATTGATAAAGCTAAATAATCAAAGGTTGTGTAATACAACAGATTCATCATTGAGAAGAGTGGAATTATGCTGTTTTGAAAACTATGGCAGGTCAGATTTTGTGCCTAATTATATAAGATTTCTCTAAAAAATACACGTTATTTCAAAGACTTATTGGCTGTGAAATAAGTAAAGGGTATTTGAAATGGCTTGTCTGCAAAGAAAGGTGAGATGTAGGGAATCACAGAAAGTCGAGGGGAAAATAGGTCAATATATACATTGCTATAGGGTGAACTAAGCCTTAGGCCAGCAACAATGTAGAGGAACTGACACTTAGAAACTAACAAGTAAACTGGAATCTTCAAAAG
Source organism: Mesoplodon bidens (assembly GCF_964165515.1). NCBI lineage: Eukaryota > Metazoa > Chordata > Mammalia > Artiodactyla > Ziphiidae > Mesoplodon > Mesoplodon bidens. The sequence goes on along the minus strand of NW_027671674.1, from coordinate 339,101 downwards.
TTCAAATCTTTATAAGTAAAAAGATTTATTAAAATGAATAAGCAAGTGTTTTAATTGACATCAGAAGATCAAAACAATGAACCCTGAGAACATAGAAAAAAGATAAATAAAGATATGAGCAGAACTTAATACAACAGAAAACGTATAAAATTCAGGTGATGTAGTAAGTCCAAAGAATATTCTTTGAAAAGATTTAAAAGACACACTTTGATTAAGGAAAACAAAAACATAAGTCAAGAATATAAAGAAAGAATCCAGACAATGTTATAGCAGAGAATATATGAAATGCCAGTAAATTTGAACATTTCTGTAAATTGGACCATTTCCTAGCTCCTAAAGTTTACCAAAACCGACACAAGAGGAAATCATTTAAGGTCATCATGTCTGCCATTGGCATTCTCTGAACACCCTCGCCTCAGAATGCAGCATCTGAGGTCCATGGTAACCTGGGCGGAGGGGGCGTCGCTGAGGGAGGTTGGAAGACTGCCCTCACTGTGCGATTGGGTGTGGCCATCTCTGCTGTGACTGAACAAAGGGCAGGGGAGCAGGGGGCCAAGGGCAGGGCCCTCAGAGACCGGCAGACCCAGTGGGGTGTCACAAGCATTTAGGCCCAGGCCATAGGGCGCCTTCTTTGTCTGCACCGCTGCCCAAACTCTCACCTTTCCACTCAGGCCGCCCCCTTACTTGAAGTGTGTGTGGAACCTGTCCGCCCAGTACACCTCGCTGCACAGCTAACCATACGTCTGAGCCTCGTAGCTTCCTGCCCGTGCACCGAAGTTCGCAGGCAGATGGGTCCCTGGGACACACGTGGAGAGTGTCCTGCCCGGGCCACAGGCAACGCAGTGCCCCTGCCAAAGTTCGGGGGCCGCAAAGCAGCCCTGTCTGAATCCCCTGCCTCTAGAGGGCGTATTGTACCAACACTTGTAGAAAACGGGGTCCTCGAGGGCAACTCATTGGAGGGACACAAATAAATCTTTGCCGACTTTTTGCTGAAACTTACGAGCGTTCACACCTATGCCTCTTACAAGGTCAGCTGTTTAGATAACATGAGCTCATGATCTAAATTTACACAATAATGAAGAAATCAGCTACAAAGGGAGACAATCAGCAAAAACAATCCATACCAGAATTAGATTCCCTAGGACATCCATCAGATGTTGGAATAATCAGGTGCAAGGCAGAAAATATACATATAACTGGAACTGAAACAAGGAACAAGGATGTTTTCAAAGACTGGTAGGATCTCTCAAACATTTTTAAAGTACATGTCACTGATAAAGCTAAATACTCAAAGGTTGTGTAATACAACAGATTCATCATTGAGAAGAGTGGAATTATGCTGTTTTGAAAACTATGGCAGGTCAGATTTTCTGCCTAAATATAAAAGAATATTTCTCTAAAAAATACACATTGTTTAAAAGACTTATTGGCTGTGAAATAAGTAAAGGGTATTTGAAATGGCTTGTCTGCAAAGAAAGGTGAGATGTAGGGAATCACAGAAAGTCGAGGGGAAAATGTCAATATATACATTGCTATGTGGTGAACTAAGCCTTAGGCCAGCCACAATGTAGAGGACCTGACCCTTAGAAACTTACAAGTGAGCTGGAATCTTTGAAAGTTCAAATCATTATAAGTAAAAAGATTTATTAAAATGAATAACCAAGTGTTTTAATTGACATCAGAAGATCATAACAATAAACACTGAGAACATAGAAAAAAGATAAATAAAGATATGAGCAGCACTTAATACAACAGAAAACGTATACAATTCAGGTGATGTAGTAAGTCCAAAGAATATTCTTTGAAAAGATTTAAAAGACACACTTTAATTAAGGAAAACAAAAACATAAATAAAGAATATACAGAAAGAATCAGGACAATGTTATAGCAGAGAATATATGAAATGCCAGTAAATGTGAACATTTCTGTAAAGTGGACCATTTCCTAGCTCCTAAAGTTTACCAAAACTGACACAAGAGGAAATCATTTAAGGTCATCATGTCTGCCCTTGGCATTCTCGGAAAGCCCTGGCCTCAGAATGCAGCATTTGTAGTCCATGGTAACCTGCTGAGAGGGGGCGGTGCTGAGGGAGGTTGGAACACTACCCTCACTGAGGGAGTGGGTGTGGCCATCTCTGCTGTGATTGAACAAAGGGCAGGGGAGCAGGGGCCCAGGGCAGGGCCCTCAGAACCCGGCAGGCCCAGGGGGGGGTCACAAGCATTTAGGCCCAGGCGAAAGGGCGCCTTCATTTTCTGCACAGCTGCCCAAACTATCACCTTTCCACTCAGGCCGCCCTCTTACTTGAAGTGTGTGTGGAACCTGTCCGCCCAGTACACCTCGCTGCACAGCTAACCATACGTATGAGCATCGTAGCTTCCTGCCCGTGGACCGAAGTTCGCAGGCAGATGGGTCCCTGGGAAACACGTGGAGAGTCTCCTGCCCGGGCCACAGGCGGCCAACTGCCCCTGCCCCAGATCAGGGGCCGCAAAGCAGCCCTGTCTGAATCCCCTGCCTCTAGAGGGCGTATTGGACCAACACTTGTCGAAAACGGGGTCCTCGAGGGCAACTCATTTGAGGGAAACTAATAAATCTTTGCCGACTTTCTGCTGAAGTTTCCGAGAGTTCACACCTAAGCCTCTTACAAGGTCAGCTGTTTAGCTAAACATGAGCTCATAATCTCAATTTACAAAAAAGGAAGAAATCAGCTACAAGGGGAGACAATCAGCAAAAACAATCAATACCAGAATTAGATTCCCTAGGCCATCCATCAGATGTTGGAATAATTAGGTGCAAGGCACAAATATATACATAAAACTGGAACTGAAACAAGGAACAAGGATGTTTTCAAAGACTGATAGGATCTCTAAAACATTTTTAAAGTACATGTCATTGATAAACTAAATACTCAAAGGTTGTTTAATACAACAAATTAAGGAGTGAGAAGAGTGAAATTATGCTGTTTAGAAAACTATGGAAGGTGAGATTTTCTGCCTAATTATATAAGATGATTTCTCTAAAAAATACACATTATATCAAAGACTTATTGGCTGTGAAATAAGTTAAGGGTATTTCAAATGGTTTGTCTGCAAAGAAAGGATAGATGTAGGGAATCACAGAAAGTCGAGGGGCAAATATGTCAATATATACATTGCTATATGGTGAACTAAGCCTTAGGCCGGCAACAGTGTAGAGGAATGGACCCTTAGAAACTTACAAGTAAGCTGGAATCTTTAAAAGTTCAAATCTGTATAAGTAAAAAGATTTATTAAAATGAATAACCAAGTGTTTTAATTGACATCAGGAAATCGAAACAATAAACCCTGAGAACATAGAAAAAGATAAATAAAGATATGAGCAGAACTTAATACAACAGAAAACGTATAAAATTGGGGTGATTTAGTAAGTCCAAAGAATATTCTTTGAAAAGATTTAAAAGACACCCTTGATTAAGGAAAACAAAAACATAATTAAAGAATATACATAAAGAATCAGGACAATGTTATAGCAGAGAATATATGAAATTCCAGTAAATTTGAATATTTCTGTAAAGTGGACCATTTCCTAGCTCCTAAAGTTTACCAAAACTGACACAAGAGGAAATCATTTAAGGTCGTCATGTCTGCCCTTGGTATTCTCGGAACGCCCTGGCCTCAGAATGCAGCATGTGTAGTCCATGGTAACCTGCGAAAAGTGGGTGGTTCTGAGGAGGTTGGAACACTGCCCTCACTGAGGGAATGGGTGTGGCCATCTCTGCTGTGACTGAACAAATTGCAGGAGAGGAGGGGTCTCAGGGCAGGACGCTCAGAGCCCGGCAGGCCCACTGGGGTTTCACAAGGATTTAGGCCCAGGCCAAAGGGTGCCTTCTTTGTCGGCACAGCTGCCCAAACTCTGACCTTTCCACTCAGGCCGCCCTCTTACTTGAAGTGTGTGTGGAACCAGTCCGTGGAGTACACCTCGCTGCACAGCTAACCATAGGTCTGGGCATCGTAGCTTCCTGCCAGGTGACCGAAGTTCGCAGGCAGATGGGTCCCTGGGACACACGTGGAGAGGCTGCTGCCCGGGCCAAAGGCGGCCCTCTGCCCCTTCCCCAGATTGGGGGCTGCAAACAGCCCTGTCTGAGTCCCCTGCGTCTAGAGGGAGTATTGGACCAACACTTGTAGAAAACGGGGTCCGCGTGGGCAACTCATTGGAGGGACACAAATAAATCTTTGCCGACTTTCTGCTGAAGCTTACGAGCGTTCACACCTAAGCCTCTTCCAAGGTCAGCGGTTTAGATAAACATGAGCTCGTGATCTAAATTTACACAGTAATGAATTAATGAGCTACAAGGGGAGGCAATCGGCAAAAACAATCAATACCAGAATTAGATTCCCTAGGCCATCCATTAGATGTTGGAATAATCAGGTGGAAGGCAGAAAATATACATATAACTGGGACTGAAACATGGAACAAGGATGTTTTCAAAGACTGGTAGGATCTCTCAAACATTTTTAAAGTAGATGTCATTGATAAAGCTAAATAATCAAAGGTTGTGTAATACAACAAATTCATCAATGAGAAGAGTGGAATTATGCTGTTTTGAAAACTATGGCAGGTCAGATTTTCTGCCTAATTATATAAGAAGATTTCTCTAAATAGTACACTTTATTTCAAAGACTTTTTGGCTGTGAAATAAGTAAAGGGTATTTCAAATGGCTTGTCTGCAAAGAAAGGTGAGATGTAGGGAATCACAGAAAGTCGAAGGGAAAATAGGTCAATATATACATTGCTATAGGGTGAACTAAGCCTTAGGCCAGCATCAATGTAGAGGACCTGACCCTTAGAAACTTACAAGTAAGCTGGAATCTTCAAAAGTTCAAACCTATATAAGTAAAAAGATTTATTAAAATGAATAACCAAGTGTTTTAATTGACATCAGAAGATGAAAACAATAAACCCTGAGAACATAGAAAAAAGGTAAATAAATATATGAGCAGCACTTAATACAACAGAAAACGTATACAATTCAGGTGATGTAGTAAGTGCAAATAATATTCTTTGAAAAGATTTAAAAGTCACACTTTGATTAAGGAAAACAAAAACATAAATAAAGAATATACAGAAAGAATCAAGACAATGTTATAGCAGAGAAAATATGAAATGCCAGTAAATTTGAACATTTCTGTAAAGTTGACCATTTCCTAGCTCCTAAAGTTTACCAAAACTGACATAAGAGGAAAGCATTTAAAGTCGTGATGTCTGCCATTGGCATTCTCGAAACGCCCTGGCGTCAGAATGCAGAATCTGTAGTCCATGGTAACCTGCGGAGAGTGGGCGGGGCTGAGGGAGGCTGGAACACTGTCCTCACTGAGGGAGTGGGTGTGGCCATCTCTGCTGTGACTGAACAAAGGGCAGGGGAGCAGGGGGCCCAGGGCAGGGACCTCAGAACCCGGCAGGCCAAGTGGCGTTTCACAAGCATTTAGGCCCCGGCCATAGGGCGCCTTCTTTGTCTGCACAGCTGCCCAAACTCTCACTTTTCCACTCAGGCCGCCCAGTTAGTTGAAGGGTGTGTGGAACCTGTCCGCGCAATACACCTCGCTGCACAGCTAACCATAGGTCTGGGCATCGTAACTTCCTGCCCGGTGACCGAAGTTCGCAGGAGAGATGATTCCCAGGTTCACACACAGAGAGGCTCCTGCCTGGGCCACAGGCCGCCCACTGCCCCTGCCCAAGATCGGGGGCCGAAAGCAGTCCTGTCTAAGTCCCCTACCCCTATAGGGAGTATTGGACCAACACTTCTAGAAAACGGGGTCCTTGTGGGCAACTCATTGGAGGGACACAAATAAATCTTTGCCGACTTTTTGCTGAAACTTACGAGCGTTCACACCTAAGCCTCTTACAAGGTCAGCTGTTTAGATAACATGAGCTCATGATCTAAATTTACACAATAATGAAGAAATCAGCTACAAAGGGAGACAATCAGCAAAAAACAATCAATACCAGAATTAGATTCCCTAGGCCATCCATCAGATGTTGGAATAATCAGGTGCAAGGCAGAAAATATACATAAAACTGGAACTGAAACAAGGAACAAGGATGTTTTCAAAGACTGGTAGGATCTCTCAAACATTTTTAAAGTACATGTCATTGATAAACTAAATACTCAAAGGCTGTGTAATACAACAGATTCATCATTGAGAAGAGTGGAATTATGCTGTTTTGAAAACTATGGCAGGTCAGATTTTCTGCCTAATTATATAAGAAGATTTCTCTAAAAAATACACGTTATTTCAAAGACTTATTGGCTGTGAAATAAGTAAAGGGTATTTGAAATGGCTTGTCTGCAAAGAAAGGTGAGATGTAGGGAATCACAGAAAGTCGAGGGGAATATAGGTCAATATATACATTGCTATAGGGTGAACTAAGCCTTAGGCCAGCAACAATGTAGACGAACTGACACTTAGAAACTAACAAGTAAACTGGAATCTTCAAAAGTTCAAATCTTTATTAGTAAAAATATTTATTAAAATGAATAACCAAGTGTTTTAATTGACATCAGAAGATCTAAACAATGAAACCTGAGAACATAGAAAAAAGATAAATAAAGATATGAGCAGCACTTAATACAACAAAAAACGTATACAATTCAGGTGATGTAGTAAGTCCAAAGAATATTCTTTGAAAAGATTTAAAAGACACCCTTGATTAAGGAAAACAAAAACATAATTAAAGAATATATAGAAAGAATCAGGACAATGTTATAGCAGAGAATATATGAAATGCCAGTAAATTTGAACATTTCTGTAAAGTGGACCATTTCCTAGCTCCTAAAGTTTACCAAAACTGACACAAGAGGAAATAATTTAAGGTCGTCATGTCTGCCCTTGGCATTCTCGGAACGCTCTGGCCTCAGAATGCAGCATCTGTAGTCCATGGTAACCTGCGGAAAGGGGGTGGTGCTGAGGGTGGTTGGAACACTGCCCACCCTGAGGGAATGGGTGTGGCCATCTCTGCAGTGACTGAACAAATTACAGGAGAGGAGGGGTCTCAGGGCAGGGCCCTCAGAGCCCGGCAGTCCCAGTGGGGTGTCACAAGCATTTAGGCCCATGCCAAAGGGCGCCTTCTTTGTCTGCACAGCTGCCCAAACTCTGACCTTTCCACTCAGGCCGCCCTCTTACTTGAAGTGTGTGCTGAACCTGTCAGCACAAAACACCTCGCTGCACACCTAACCATAGGTCTGGGCATCGTAGCTTCCTGCCAGGTGACCGAAGTTCGCAGGCAGATGTGTCCCTGGGACACACGTGGAGAGGCTCCTGCCCGGGCCACAGGCCGCCCTCTGCCCCTTCCCCAGATCGGGGGCTGCAAACAGCCCTGTCTGAGTCCCCTGCGTCTAGAGGGAGTATTGGACAAACACATGTAGAAAACGGGGTCCTCGTGGGCAACTCATTGGAGGGACACAAATAAATCTTTGCAGACTTTCTGCTGAAGCTTACGAGCGTTCACACCTAAGCCTCTTACAAGGTAGGCTGTTTAGCTAAACATGAGCTCATGATCTAAATTTACACAGTAATGAATTAATCAGCTACAAGGGGAGACAATCAGCAAAAACAATCAATACCAGAATTAGATTCCCTAGGCCATCCATCAGATGTTGGAATAATCAGGTGCAAGGCAGAAAATATACATAAAACTGGAACTGAAACAAGGAACAAGGATGTTTTCAAAGACTGGTAGGTTCTCAAACATTTTTAAAGTACATGACATTGATAAAGCTAAATACTCAAAGGTTGTGTAATACAACAAATTAAGGAGTGAGAAGAGTGAAATTATGCTGTTTAGAAAACTATGGAAGGTCAGATTTTCTGCCTAATTTTATAAGAAGATTTCTCTAAAAAATACACATTATTTCAAAGACTTCTTGGTTGTGAAATAAGTAAAGGGTATTTCAAATGGCTTGTCAGCAAAGAAAGGTGAGATGTAGGGAATCACAGAAAGTCGAGGGGAAAATAGGTCAATATATACATTGCTATAGGGTGAACTAAGCCTTAGGCCGGCAACAACGTAGAGGACCTGACCCTTAGAAACTTACAAGTAAGCTGGAATCTTCTAAAGTTCAAATCTTTATAAGTAAAAAGATTTATTAAAATGAATAACCAAGTGTTTTAATTGACATCAGAAGATCAAAGCAATGAACCCTGAGAACATAGAAAAAAGATAAATAAAGTTATGAGCATCACTTAATACAAGAGGAAACGTATACAATTCAGGTGATGTAGTAAGTCCAAAGAATATTCTTTGAAAAGATTTAAAGGACAGATTTTGATTAAGGAAAACAAAAACATAAGTAAAGAATATACAGAAAGAACCAGGTCAATGTTATAGCAGAGAATATATGAAATGCCAGTAAATTTGAACATTTCTGTAAAGTGGACCATTACCTAGCTCCTAAAGTTTACCAAAACTGACACTAGAGGAAATCATTTAAGGTCGTCATATCTGCCCTTGGCATTCTCGGAACGCCCTGGCCTCAGAATGCAGCATCTGTAGTCCATGGTAACCTGCGGAGTGGGGGCGGGGCTGAGAGAGTTTGGAACACAGCCCTCACTGAGGGAGTGGGTGTGGCAATCTCTGCTGTGACTGAACAAAGGGCAGGGGAGCAGGCTGCCCAGGGCAGGACACTCAGAGCCCGGCAGGCCCAGTGGGGTGTCACAAGCATTTAGGCCCAGGACAAAGGGTGCCTTCATTGTCGGCACAGCTGCCCAATCTCTCACCTTTCAACTCAGGCCGCCCACTTACTTGAAGTGCCTGTGGAACCTGTCCGAGGAGTACACCTCGCTGCACGGTTAACCAAAGGTCTGGGCACCATAGCTTGTGCCAGGTGACCGAAGTTCGCAGGCAGATGTGTCCCTGGGACACACGTGGAGAGGCTCCTGCAAGGGCCACAAGCCGCCCTCTGCCCCTGCCCCAAATCGGGGGCTGCAAACAGCCCTGTCTGAGTCCCCTGCGTCTAGATGGAGTATTGGACCAACACTTGTAGAAAACGGGGACCTCGCGGGCAACTCATTGGAGGGACAGAAATAAATCTTTGCCGACTTTCTGCTGAAGCTTACGAGCGTTTACACCTAAGCCTCTTACAAGGTCAGCTGTTTAGTTAAACATGTGCTCATGATCTATATTTACACAATAAGGAAGAAATCAGCTACAAGGGGAGACAATCAGCAAAAACAATTCATAGCAGAATTAGATTCCCTAGGCCATCCATCAGATGTTGGAATAATCAGGTGCAAGGCAGAAAATATACATAAAACTGGAACTGAAACAAGGAACAAGGATGTTTTCAAAGACTGGTAGGATCTCTCAAACATTTTTAAAGTACACGTCATTAATAAAGCTAAATACTCAAAGGTTGTGTAATACAACAGATTCATCATTGAGAAGAGTGGAATTATGCTGTTTTGAAAACTATGGCAGGTCAGATTTTCTGCCTAATTAGATAAGAAGATTTCTCTAAAATATACACATTACTTCAAAGACTTATTGGTTGTGAAATAAGTAAAGGGTATTTCAACTGGCTTGTCTGCAAAGAAAGGTGAGATGTAGGGAATCACAGAAAGTCGAGGGGAAAATAGGTCAATATATACATTGCTATAGGGTGAACTAAGCTTAGGCCAGCAACAATGTAGAGTATCTGACCCTTAGAAACTTACAAGTAAGCTGGAATCTTCAAAAGTTCAAATCTTTATTAGTAAAAATATTTATTAAAATGAATAACCAAGTGTTTTAATTGACATCAGAAGATCTAAACAATGAAACCTGAGAACATAGAAAAAAGATAAATAAAGATATGAGCATCACTTAATACAACAGAAAAGGTATACAATTCAGGTGATGTAGTAAGTCCAAAGAATATTCTTTGAAAAGTTTTAAAGGACCGATTTTGATTAAGGAAAACAAAAACATAAGTAAAGAATATACAGAAAGAATCAGGACAATGTTATAACAGAGAATATATGAAATGCCAGTAAATTTGAACATTTCTGTAAAGTGGACCATTTCCTAGCTAGTAAAGTTTACCAAAACTGACACAAGAGGTAATCATTTAAGGTCATCGTGTCTGCCCTTGGCATTCTCGGAACGCCCTGGCCTCAGAATGCAGCATCTGTAGTCCATGGTATCCTGCGGAAAGGGGGTTGTGCTGAGGGAGGTTGGAACACTGCCCTTACTGAGGGAATGGGTGTGGCCATATCTGCTGTGACGGAACAAATTGCAGGAGAGGAGGGGTCTCAGGGCAGGGCCCTCAGAGCCTGGCAGGCCCAGTGGTGTGTCCCAAGCATTTAGGACCAGGCCAAAGGGCGCCTTCTTTGACTGCACAGCTTCCCAAAATCTTACCTTTCCACTCAGGCCGCCCTCTTACTTGAAGTGTGTGTTGAACCAGTCCGCGCAGTACACCTCGCTGCACAGCTAACCATAGGTATGGGCATCGTAGCTTCCTGCCATGTGACCGAAGTTCGCAGGCAGATGAGTCCCTGGGACACACGTGGAGAGGCTCCTGCCCGGGCCACAGGCCGCCCTCTGCCCCTTCCCCAGATCGGGGGCTGCAAACAGCCCTGTCTGTGTCCCCTGCGTCTAGAGGGAGTATTGCACCAACACTTGAAGAAAACGGGGTCCTCGTGGGGAACTCATTGGAGGGACACTAATAAATCTTTGCCGACTTTCTGCTTAAGCTTACGAGCGTTCACAACTAAGCCTCTTACAAGGTCAGCTGTTTAGCTAAACATGAGCTCATGATCTAAATTTACACAGTAATGAATTAATCAGCTACAAGGGGAGACAATCAGCAAACACAATCAATACCAGAATTAGATTCCCTAGGCCATCCATCAGATGTTGGAATAATCAGGTGCAAGGAAGAAAATATACATAAAACTGGAACTGAAACAAGGAACAAGGATGTTTTCAAAGACTGGTAGGAACTCTCAAACATTTTTAAAGTACATGTCATTGATAAAGCTAAATACTCAAAGGTTGTGTAATACAACAGATTCATCATTGAGAAGAGTGGAATTATGCTGTTTTGAAAACTATGGCAGGCCAGATTTTCTGCCTAATTATATAAGAAGATTTCTCTAAAACATAGACATTATTTCAAACACTTATTTGTTGTGACATAAGTAAAGGGTATTTCAAATGGCTTGTCTGCAAAGAATGGTGAGATATAGGGAGTCACAGAAAGTCGAGGGGAAAATAGGTCAATATGTGCATTGCTATATGTTGAACTAAGCGTTAGGCGAGAAACAATATAGAGGACCTGACCCTTAAAAACTTACAAGTAAGTTCGAATCTTCAAATCTACAAACCTTTATAAGTAAATAGATTTATTAAAATGAAAAGCCAAGTGTTTTACTTGACATCAGAAGATCAAAACAATAAACCCTGAGAACATAGAGAAAAGGTAAAGATATGAGCAGAACTTAATACAAATAAAACGTTTAAAATGGGGTGATTTAGGAAGTCCAAAGAATATTCTTTGAAAAGATTTAAAAGACACCCTTGATTAAGGAAAACAAAAACATAAGTAAAGAATATAAAGAAAGAATCAGGACAATGTTATAGCAGAGAATATATGAAATGCCAGTAAATTTGGACATATCCGTAAAGTGGACCATTTCCTTGCTCCTAAAGTTTACCAAAACTGACACTAGAGGAAATCATTTAAGGTCATCCTGTCTGCCCTTGGCATTCTCGGAACGCCCTGGCCTCAGAATGCAGCATCTGTAGTCCATGGTAACCGGCGGAGAGGGGGCGGGGCTGAGGGTGTTTGGAACACGGCCCTCACTGAGGGAGTGGGTGCGGCCATCTCTGCTGTGACTGAACAAAGTGCAGGGGAGCAGGGTGCCCAGGGCAGGGCCTTCAGAGCCCGGCAGGCCCAGTGGGGTGTCACAAGCATTTAGGCCCAGGACAAAGGGTGCCTTCATTGTCGGCACAGCTGCCCAATCTCTCACCTTTCCACACAGGCCGCCCACATACTTGAAGAGTGTGTGGAACCTTTCCGCGCAGTACACGTCGCTGCACAGCTAACCATAGGTCTGGGCATCGTAGCTTGTGCCAGGTGACCGAAGTTCGCAGGCAGATGTGTCCCTGGGACACACGTGGAGAGGCTCCTGCCAGGGCCACAGGCCGCCCTATGACCCTGCCCCAAATCGGGAGATGCAAACAGTCCTGTCTGAGTCCCCTGCGTCTAGAGGGAGTATTGGACCAACACTTGTAGAAAACGGGGTCCTCGCGGGCAACTCATTGGAGGGACACAAATAAATCTTTGCCGACTTTCTGCTGAAGCTTACGAGCGTTCACACCTAAGCCTCTTACAAGGTCAGCTGTTTAGCTAAACATGTGCTCATGATCTATCTTTACACAATAAGGAAGAAATCAGCTACAAGGGGAGACAATCATCAAAAACAATCCATACCAGAATTAGATTCCCTAGGCCATCCATCAGATGGTGGAATAATCAGGTGCAAGGCAGAAAATATACATAAAACTGGAACTGAAACAAGGAACAAGGATGTTTTCAAAGACTGGTAGGATCTCTCAAACATTTTTAAAGTACATGTCATTGATAAAGCTAAATACTCAAAGGTTGTGTAATACAACAGATTCATCATTGAGAAGAGTGGAATTATGCTGTTTTGAAAACTATGGCAGGTCAGATTTTCTGCCTAATTATATAAGAAGATTTCTCTAAAAAATACACGTTATTTCAAAGACTTATTGGCTGTGAAATAAGTAAAGGGTATTTGAAATGGCTTGTCTGCAAAGAAAGGTGAGATGTAGGGAATCACAGAAAGTCGAGGGGAAAATAGGTCAATATATACATTGCTATAGGGTGAACTAAGCTTAGGCCAGCAACAATGTAGAGTACCTGACACTTAGAAACTTACAAGTAAGCTGGAATCTTCAAAAGTTCAAATCTTTATTAGTAAAAATATTTATTAAAATGAATAACCAAGTGTTTTAATTGACATCAGAAGATCTAAACAATGAAACCTGAGAACATAGAAAAAAGATAAATAAAGATATGAGAATCACTTAATACAACAGAAAAGGTATACAATTCAGGTGATGTAGTAAGTCCAAAGAATATTCTTTGAAAAGTTTTAAAGGACCGATTTTGATTAAGGAAAACAAAAACATAAGTAAAGAATATACAGAAAGAATCAGGACAATGTTATAGCAGAGAATATATGAAATGCCAGTAAATTTGAACATTTCTGTAAAGTGGACCATTTCCTAGCTAGTAAAGTTTACCAAAACTGACACAAGAGGTAATCATTTAAGGTCATCGTGTCTGCCCTTGGCATTCTCGGAATGCCCTGGCCTCAGAATGCAGCATCTGTAGTCCATGGTATCCTGCGGAAAGGGGGTTGTGCTGAGGGAGGTTGGAACACTGCCCTTACTGAGGGAATGGGTGTGGCCATCTCTGCTGTGACGGAACAAATTGCAGGAGAGGAGGGGTCTCAGGGCAGGGCCCTCAGAGCCTGGCAGGCCCAGTGGTGTGTCCCAAGCATTTAGGCCCAGGCCAAAGGGCGCCTTCTTTGTCTGCACAGCTTCCCAAAATCTTACCTTTCCACTCAGGCCGCCCTCTTACTTGAAGTGTGTGTTGAACCAGTCCGCGCAGTACACCTCGCTGCACAGCTAACCATAGGTATGGGCATCGTAGCTTCCTGCCATGTGACCGAAGTTCGCAGGCAGATGAGTCCCTGGGACAAACGTGGAGAGGCACCTGCCCGGGCCACAGGCCGCCCTCTGCCCCTTCCCCAGATCGGGGGCTGCAAACAGCCCTGTCTGTGTCCCCTGCGTCTAGAGGGAGTATTGCACCAACACTTGAAGAAAACGGGGTCCTCGTGGGCAACTCATTGGAGGGACACAAATAAATCTTTGCCTGCCGACTTTCTGCTGAAGCTTACGAGCGTTCACAACTAAGCCTCTTACAAGGTCAGCTGTTTAGCTAAACATGTGCTCATGATCTATCTTTACACAATAAGGAAGAAATCAGCTACAAGGGGAGACAATCAGCAAAAACAATCAATACCAGAATTAGATTCCCTAGGCCATCCATCAGATGTTGGAATAATCAGGTGCAAGGCAGAAAATATACATAAAACTGGAACTGAAACAAGGAACAAGGATGTTTTCAAAGACTGGTAGGAACTCTCAAACATTTTTAAAGTACATGTCATTGATAAAGCTAAATACTCAAAGGTTGTGTAATACAACAGATTCATCATTGAGAAGAGTGGAATTATGCTGTTTTGAAAACTATGGCAGGCCAGATTTTCTGCCTAATTATATAAGAAGATTTCTCTAAAAAATACACATTATTTCAAAGACTTATTTGTTGTGACATAAGTAAAGGGTATTTCAAATGGCTTGTCTGCAAAGAATGGTGAGATATAGGGAGTCACAGAAAGTCGAGGGGAAAATAGGTCAATATGTGCATTGCTATATGTTGAACTAAGCGTTAGGTGAGCAACAATGTAGAGGACCTGACCCTTAAAAACTTACAAGTAAGTTCGAATCTTCAAATCTACAAACCTTTATAAGTAAATAGATTTATTAAAATGAAAAGCCAAGTGTTTTACTTGACATCAGAAGATCAAAACAATAAACCCTGAGAACATAGAGAAAAGGTAAAGATATGAGCAGAACTTAATACAAATAAAACGTTTAAAATGGGGTGATTTAGGAAGTCCAAAGAATATTCTTTGAAAAGATTTAAAAGACACCCTTGATTAAGGAAAACAAAAACATAAGTAAAGAATATAAAGAAAGAATCAGGACAATGTTATAGCAGAGAATATATGAAATGCCAGTAAATTTGGACATATCCGTAAAGTGGACCATTTCCTTGCTCCTAAAGTTTACCAAAACTGACACTAGAGGAAATCATTTAAGGTCATCCTGTCTGCCCTTGGCATTCTCGGAACGCCCTGGCCTCAGAATGCAGCATCTGTAGTCCATGGTAACCGGCGGAGAGGGGGCGGGGCTGAGGGTGTTTGGAACACGGCCCTCACTGAGGGAGTGGGTGCGGCCATCTCTGCTGTGACTGAACAAAGTGCAGGGGAGCAGGGTGCCCAGGGCAGGGCCTTCAGAGCCCGGCAGGCCCAGTGGGGTGTCACAAGCATTTAGGCCCAGGACAAAGGGTGCCTTCATTGTCGGCACAGCTGTCCAATCTCTCACCTTTCCACACAGGCCGCCCACATACTTGAAGAGTGTGTGGAACCTTTCCGCGCAGTACACGTCGCTGCACAGCTAACCATAGGTCTGGGCATCGTATCTTGTGCCAGGTGACCGAAGTTCGCAGGCAGATGTGTCCCTGGGACACACGTGGAGAGGCTCCTGCCAGGGCCACAGGCCGCCCTATGACCCTGCCCCAAATCGGGAGATGCAAACAGTCCTGTCTGAGTCCCCTGCGTCTAGAGGGAGTATTGGACCAACACTTGTAGAAAACGGGGTCCTCGCGGGCAACTCATTGGAGGGACACAAATAAATCTTTGCCGACTTTCTGCTGAAGCTTACGAGCGTTCACACCTAAGCCTCTTACAAGGTCAGCTGTTTAGCTAAACATGTGCTCATGATCTATCTTTACACAATAAGGAAGAAATCAGCTACAAGGGGAGACAATCAGCAAAAACAATCCATACCAGAATTAGATTCCCTAGGCCATCCATCAGATGGTGGAATAATCAGGTGCAAGGCAGAAAATATACATAAAACTGGAACTGAAACAAGGAACAAGGATGTTTTCAAAGACTGGTAGGATCTCTCAAACATTTTTAAAGTACATGTCATTGATAAAGCTAAATAATCAAAGGTTGTGTAATACAACAGATTCATCATTGAGAAGAGTGGAATTATGCTGTTTTGAAAACTATGGCAGGTCAGATTTTCTGCCTAATTATATAAGAAGATTTCTCTAAAAAATACACGTTATTTCAAAGACTTATTGGCTGTGAAATAAGTAAAGGGTATTTGAAATGGCTTGTCTGCAAAGAAAGGTGAGATGTAGGGAATCACAGAAAGTCGAGGGGAATATAGGTCAATATATACATTGCTATAGGGTGAACTAAGCCTTAGGCCAGCAACAATGTAGACGAACTGACACTTAGAAACTAACAAGTAAACTGGAATCTTCAAAAGTTCAAATCTTTATAAGTAAAAAGATTTATTAAAATGAATAAGCAAGTGTTTTAATTGACATCAGAAGATCAAAGCAATGAACCCTGAGAACATAGAAAAAAGATAAATAAAGATATGAGCATCACTTAATACAACAGAAAAGGTATACAATTCAGGTGATGTAGTAAGTCCAAAGAATATTCTTTGAAAAGATTTAAAGGACCGATTTTGATTAAGGAAAACAAAAACATAAGTAAAGAATATACAGAAAGAATCAGGACAATGTTATAGCAGAGAATATATGAAATGCCAGTAAATTTGAACATTTCTGTAAAGTGGACCATCTCCTAGCTAGTAAAGTTTACCAAAACTGACACAAGAGGTAATCATTTAAGGTCATCGTGTCTGCCCTTGGCATTCTCGGAACGCCCTGGCCTCAGAATGCAGCATCTGTAGTCCATGGTATCCTGCGGCAAGGGGGTTGTGCTGAGGGAGGTTGGAACACTGCCCTTACTGAGGGAATGGGTGTGGCAATCTCTGCTGTGACGGAACAAATTGCAGGAGAGGAGGGGTCTCAGGGCAGGGCCCTCAGAGCCTGGCAGGCCCAGTGGTGTGTCCCAAGCATTTAGGCCCAGGCCAAAGGGCGCCTTCTTTGTCTGCACAGCTTCCCAAAATCTTACCTTTCCACTCAGGCCGCCCTCTTACTTGAAGTGTGTGTTGAACCAGTCCGCGCAGTACACCTCGCTGCACAGCTAACCATAGGTATGGGCATCGTAGCTTCCTGCCATGTGACCGAAGTTCGCAGGCAGATGAGTCCCTGGGACAAACGTGGAGAGGCACCTGCCCGGGCCACAGGCCGCCCTCTGCCCCTTCCCCAGATCGGGGGCTGCAAACAGCCCTGTCTGTGTCCCCTGCGTCTAGAGGGAGTATTGCACCAACACTTGAAGAAAACGGGGTCCTCGTGGGCAACTCATTGGAGGGACACAAATAAATCTTTGCCTGCCGACTTTCTGCTGAAGCTTAAGAGCGTTCACAACTAAGCCTCTTACAAGGTCAGCTGTTTAGCTAAACATGAGCTCATGATCTAAATTTACACAGTAATGAATTAATCAGCTACAAGGGGAGACAATCAGCAAAAACAATCAATACCAGAATTAGATTCCCTAGGCCATCCATCAGATGTTGGAATAATCAGGTGCAAGGCAGAAAATATACATAAAACTGGAACTGAAACAAGGAACAAGGATGTTTTCAAAGACTGGTAGGAACTCTCAAACATTTTTAAAGTACATGTCATTGATAAAGCTAAATACTCAAAGGTTGTGTAATACAACAGATTCATCATTGAGAAGAGTGGAATTATGCTGTTTTGAAAACTATGGCAGGCCAGATTTTCTGCCTAATTATATAAGAAGATTTCTCTAAAAAATACACATTATTTCAAAGACTTATTTGTTGTGACCTAAGTAAAGGGTATTTCAAATGGCTTGTCTGCAAAGAATGGTGAGATATAGGGAGTCACAGAAAGTCGAGGGGAAAATAGGTCAATATGTGCATTGCTATATGTTGAACTAAGCGTTAGGCGAACAACAATGTAGAGGACCTGACCCTTAAAAACTTACAAGTAAGTTCGAATCTTCAAATCTACAAACCTTTATAAGTAAATAGATTTATAAAAATGAAAAGCAAAGTGTTTTACTTGACATCAGAAGATCAAAACAATAAACCCTGAGAACATAGAAAAAAGGTAAAGATATGAGCAGAACTTAATACAAAAGAAAACGTTTAAAATTGGGGTGATTTAGGAAGTCCAAAGAATATTCTTTGAAAAGATTTAAAAGACACCCTTGATTAAGGAAAACAAAAACATAAGTAAAGAATATACAGAAAGAATCAGGACAATGTTATAGCAGAGAATATATGAAATGCCAGTAAATTTGGACATTTCCGTAAAGTGGACCATTTCCTTGCTCCTAAAGTTTACCAAAACTGACACTAGAGGAAATTATTTAAGGTCATCCTGTCTGCCCTTGGCATTCTCGGAACGCCCTGGCCTCAGAATGCAGCATCTGTAGTCCATGGTAACCTGGGGAGAGTGGGCGGGGCTGAGGGAGTTTGGAACACGGCCCTCACTGAGGGAGTGGGTGCGGCCATCTCTGCTGTGACTGAACAACGTGCAGGGGAGCAGGGTGCCCAGGGCAGGGCCTTCAGAGCCCGGCAGGCCCAGTGGGGTGTCACAAGCATTAAGGCCCAGGACAAAGGGTGCCTTCATTGTCGGCACAGCTGCCCAATCTCTCACCTTTCCACACAGGCCGCCCACATACTTGAAGAGTGTGTGGAACCTTTCCGCGCAGTACACCTCGCTGCACAGCTAAGCATAGGTCTGGGCATCGTAGCTTGTGCCAGGTGACCGAAGTTCGCAGGCAGATGTGTCCTTGGGACACACGTGGAGAGGCTCCTGCCAGGGCCACAGGCCGCCCTATGACCCTGCCCCAAATCGGGAGATGCAAACAGTCCTGTCTGAGTCCCCTGCGTCTAGAGGGAGTATTGGACCAACACTTGTAGAAAACGGGGTCCTCGCGGGCAACTCATTGGAGGGACACAAATAAATCTTTGCCGACTTTCTGCTGAAGCTTACGAGCGTTCACACCTAAGCCTCTTACAAGGTCAGCTGTTTAGCTAAACATGTGCTCATGATCTAAATTTACACAATAAGGAAGAAATCAGCTACAAGGGGAGACAATCAGCAAAAACAATCCATACCAGAATTAGATTCCCTAGGCCATCCATCAGATGGTGGAATAATCAGGTGCAAGGCAGAAAATATACATAAAACTGGAACTGAAACAAGGAACAAGGATGTTTTCAAAGACTGGTAGGATCTCTCAAACATTTTTAAAGTACATGTCATTGATAAAGCTAAATAATCAAAGGTTGTGTAATACAACAGATTCATCATTGAGAAGAGTGGAATTATGCTGTTTTGAAAACTATGGCAGGTCAGATTTTGTGCCTAATTATATAAGATTTCTCTAAAAAATACACGTTATTTCAAAGACTTATTGGCTGTGAAATAAGTAAAGGGTATTTGAAATGGCTTGTCTGCAAAGAAAGGTGAGATGTAGGGAATCACAGAAAGTCGAGGGGAAAATAGGTCAATATATACATTGCTA
This sequence comes from Mesoplodon bidens, assembly GCF_964165515.1. Classification (NCBI taxonomy): domain Eukaryota; kingdom Metazoa; phylum Chordata; class Mammalia; order Artiodactyla; family Ziphiidae; genus Mesoplodon; species Mesoplodon bidens. Next base: position 319,773 of record NW_027671674.1, on the reverse strand, counting down.
TAGGGTGAACTAAGCCTTAGGCCAGCAACAATGTAGAGGAACTGACACTTAGAAACTAACAAGTAAACTGGAATCTTCAAAAGTTCAAATCTTTATAAGTAAAAAGATTTATTAAAATGAATAAGCAAGTGTTTTAATTGACATCAGAAGATCAAAACAATGAACCCTGAGAACATAGAAAAAAGATAAATAAAGATATGAGCAGAACTTAATACAACAGAAAACGTATAAAATTCAGGTGATGTAGTAAGTCCAAAGAATATTCTTTGAAAAGATTTAAAAGACACACTTTGATTAAGGAAAACAAAAACATAAGTCAAGAATATAAAGAAAGAATCCAGACAATGTTATAGCAGAGAATATATGAAATGCCAGTAAATTTGAACATTTCTGTAAATTGGACCATTTCCTAGCTCCTAAAGTTTACCAAAACCGACACAAGAGGAAATCATTTAAGGTCATCATGTCTGCCATTGGCATTCTCTGAACACCCTCGCCTCAGAATGCAGCATCTGAGGTCCATGGTAACCTGGGCGGAGGGGGCGTCGCTGAGGGAGGTTGGAAGACTGCCCTCACTGTGCGATTGGGTGTGGCCATCTCTGCTGTGACTGAACAAAGGGCAGGGGAGCAGGGGGCCAAGGGCAGGGCCCTCAGAGACCGGCAGACCCAGTGGGGTGTCACAAGCATTTAGGCCCAGGCCATAGGGCGCCTTCTTTGTCTGCACCGCTGCCCAAACTCTCACCTTTCCACTCAGGCCGCCCCCTTACTTGAAGTGTGTGTGGAACCTGTCCGCCCAGTACACCTCGCTGCACAGCTAACCATACGTCTGAGCCTCGTAGCTTCCTGCCCGTGCACCGAAGTTCGCAGGCAGATGGGTCCCTGGGACACACGTGGAGAGTGTCCTGCCCGGGCCACAGGCAACGCAGTGCCCCTGCCAAAGTTCGGGGGCCGCAAAGCAGCCCTGTCTGAATCCCCTGCCTCTAGAGGGCGTATTGTACCAACACTTGTAGAAAACGGGGTCCTCGAGGGCAACTCATTGGAGGGACACAAATAAATCTTTGCCGACTTTTTGCTGAAACTTACGAGCGTTCACACCTATGCCTCTTACAAGGTCAGCTGTTTAGATAACATGAGCTCATGATCTAAATTTACACAATAATGAAGAAATCAGCTACAAAGGGAGACAATCAGCAAAAACAATCCATACCAGAATTAGATTCCCTAGGACATCCATCAGATGTTGGAATAATCAGGTGCAAGGCAGAAAATATACATATAACTGGAACTGAAACAAGGAACAAGGATGTTTTCAAAGACTGGTAGGATCTCTCAAACATTTTTAAAGTACATGTCACTGATAAAGCTAAATACTCAAAGGTTGTGTAATACAACAGATTCATCATTGAGAAGAGTGGAATTATGCTGTTTTGAAAACTATGGCAGGTCAGATTTTCTGCCTAAATATAAAAGAATATTTCTCTAAAAAATACACATTGTTTAAAAGACTTATTGGCTGTGAAATAAGTAAAGGGTATTTGAAATGGCTTGTCTGCAAAGAAAGGTGAGATGTAGGGAATCACAGAAAGTCGAGGGGAAAATGTCAATATATACATTGCTATGTGGTGAACTAAGCCTTAGGCCAGCCACAATGTAGAGGACCTGACCCTTAGAAACTTACAAGTGAGCTGGAATCTTTGAAAGTTCAAATCATTATAAGTAAAAAGATTTATTAAAATGAATAACCAAGTGTTTTAATTGACATCAGAAGATCATAACAATAAACACTGAGAACATAGAAAAAAGATAAATAAAGATATGAGCAGCACTTAATACAACAGAAAACGTATACAATTCAGGTGATGTAGTAAGTCCAAAGAATATTCTTTGAAAAGATTTAAAAGACACACTTTAATTAAGGAAAACAAAAACATAAATAAAGAATATACAGAAAGAATCAGGACAATGTTATAGCAGAGAATATATGAAATGCCAGTAAATGTGAACATTTCTGTAAAGTGGACCATTTCCTAGCTCCTAAAGTTTACCAAAACTGACACAAGAGGAAATCATTTAAGGTCATCATGTCTGCCCTTGGCATTCTCGGAAAGCCCTGGCCTCAGAATGCAGCATTTGTAGTCCATGGTAACCTGCTGAGAGGGGGCGGTGCTGAGGGAGGTTGGAACACTACCCTCACTGAGGGAGTGGGTGTGGCCATCTCTGCTGTGATTGAACAAAGGGCAGGGGAGCAGGGGCCCAGGGCAGGGCCCTCAGAACCCGGCAGGCCCAGGGGGGGGTCACAAGCATTTAGGCCCAGGCGAAAGGGCGCCTTCATTTTCTGCACAGCTGCCCAAACTATCACCTTTCCACTCAGGCCGCCCTCTTACTTGAAGTGTGTGTGGAACCTGTCCGCCCAGTACACCTCGCTGCACAGCTAACCATACGTATGAGCATCGTAGCTTCCTGCCCGTGGACCGAAGTTCGCAGGCAGATGGGTCCCTGGGAAACACGTGGAGAGTCTCCTGCCCGGGCCACAGGCGGCCAACTGCCCCTGCCCCAGATCAGGGGCCGCAAAGCAGCCCTGTCTGAATCCCCTGCCTCTAGAGGGCGTATTGGACCAACACTTGTCGAAAACGGGGTCCTCGAGGGCAACTCATTTGAGGGAAACTAATAAATCTTTGCCGACTTTCTGCTGAAGTTTCCGAGAGTTCACACCTAAGCCTCTTACAAGGTCAGCTGTTTAGCTAAACATGAGCTCATAATCTCAATTTACAAAAAAGGAAGAAATCAGCTACAAGGGGAGACAATCAGCAAAAACAATCAATACCAGAATTAGATTCCCTAGGCCATCCATCAGATGTTGGAATAATTAGGTGCAAGGCACAAATATATACATAAAACTGGAACTGAAACAAGGAACAAGGATGTTTTCAAAGACTGATAGGATCTCTAAAACATTTTTAAAGTACATGTCATTGATAAACTAAATACTCAAAGGTTGTTTAATACAACAAATTAAGGAGTGAGAAGAGTGAAATTATGCTGTTTAGAAAACTATGGAAGGTGAGATTTTCTGCCTAATTATATAAGATGATTTCTCTAAAAAATACACATTATATCAAAGACTTATTGGCTGTGAAATAAGTTAAGGGTATTTCAAATGGTTTGTCTGCAAAGAAAGGATAGATGTAGGGAATCACAGAAAGTCGAGGGGCAAATATGTCAATATATACATTGCTATATGGTGAACTAAGCCTTAGGCCGGCAACAGTGTAGAGGAATGGACCCTTAGAAACTTACAAGTAAGCTGGAATCTTTAAAAGTTCAAATCTGTATAAGTAAAAAGATTTATTAAAATGAATAACCAAGTGTTTTAATTGACATCAGGAAATCGAAACAATAAACCCTGAGAACATAGAAAAAGATAAATAAAGATATGAGCAGAACTTAATACAACAGAAAACGTATAAAATTGGGGTGATTTAGTAAGTCCAAAGAATATTCTTTGAAAAGATTTAAAAGACACCCTTGATTAAGGAAAACAAAAACATAATTAAAGAATATACATAAAGAATCAGGACAATGTTATAGCAGAGAATATATGAAATTCCAGTAAATTTGAATATTTCTGTAAAGTGGACCATTTCCTAGCTCCTAAAGTTTACCAAAACTGACACAAGAGGAAATCATTTAAGGTCGTCATGTCTGCCCTTGGTATTCTCGGAACGCCCTGGCCTCAGAATGCAGCATGTGTAGTCCATGGTAACCTGCGAAAAGTGGGTGGTTCTGAGGAGGTTGGAACACTGCCCTCACTGAGGGAATGGGTGTGGCCATCTCTGCTGTGACTGAACAAATTGCAGGAGAGGAGGGGTCTCAGGGCAGGACGCTCAGAGCCCGGCAGGCCCACTGGGGTTTCACAAGGATTTAGGCCCAGGCCAAAGGGTGCCTTCTTTGTCGGCACAGCTGCCCAAACTCTGACCTTTCCACTCAGGCCGCCCTCTTACTTGAAGTGTGTGTGGAACCAGTCCGTGGAGTACACCTCGCTGCACAGCTAACCATAGGTCTGGGCATCGTAGCTTCCTGCCAGGTGACCGAAGTTCGCAGGCAGATGGGTCCCTGGGACACACGTGGAGAGGCTGCTGCCCGGGCCAAAGGCGGCCCTCTGCCCCTTCCCCAGATTGGGGGCTGCAAACAGCCCTGTCTGAGTCCCCTGCGTCTAGAGGGAGTATTGGACCAACACTTGTAGAAAACGGGGTCCGCGTGGGCAACTCATTGGAGGGACACAAATAAATCTTTGCCGACTTTCTGCTGAAGCTTACGAGCGTTCACACCTAAGCCTCTTCCAAGGTCAGCGGTTTAGATAAACATGAGCTCGTGATCTAAATTTACACAGTAATGAATTAATGAGCTACAAGGGGAGGCAATCGGCAAAAACAATCAATACCAGAATTAGATTCCCTAGGCCATCCATTAGATGTTGGAATAATCAGGTGGAAGGCAGAAAATATACATATAACTGGGACTGAAACATGGAACAAGGATGTTTTCAAAGACTGGTAGGATCTCTCAAACATTTTTAAAGTAGATGTCATTGATAAAGCTAAATAATCAAAGGTTGTGTAATACAACAAATTCATCAATGAGAAGAGTGGAATTATGCTGTTTTGAAAACTATGGCAGGTCAGATTTTCTGCCTAATTATATAAGAAGATTTCTCTAAATAGTACACTTTATTTCAAAGACTTTTTGGCTGTGAAATAAGTAAAGGGTATTTCAAATGGCTTGTCTGCAAAGAAAGGTGAGATGTAGGGAATCACAGAAAGTCGAAGGGAAAATAGGTCAATATATACATTGCTATAGGGTGAACTAAGCCTTAGGCCAGCATCAATGTAGAGGACCTGACCCTTAGAAACTTACAAGTAAGCTGGAATCTTCAAAAGTTCAAACCTATATAAGTAAAAAGATTTATTAAAATGAATAACCAAGTGTTTTAATTGACATCAGAAGATGAAAACAATAAACCCTGAGAACATAGAAAAAAGGTAAATAAATATATGAGCAGCACTTAATACAACAGAAAACGTATACAATTCAGGTGATGTAGTAAGTGCAAATAATATTCTTTGAAAAGATTTAAAAGTCACACTTTGATTAAGGAAAACAAAAACATAAATAAAGAATATACAGAAAGAATCAAGACAATGTTATAGCAGAGAAAATATGAAATGCCAGTAAATTTGAACATTTCTGTAAAGTTGACCATTTCCTAGCTCCTAAAGTTTACCAAAACTGACATAAGAGGAAAGCATTTAAAGTCGTGATGTCTGCCATTGGCATTCTCGAAACGCCCTGGCGTCAGAATGCAGAATCTGTAGTCCATGGTAACCTGCGGAGAGTGGGCGGGGCTGAGGGAGGCTGGAACACTGTCCTCACTGAGGGAGTGGGTGTGGCCATCTCTGCTGTGACTGAACAAAGGGCAGGGGAGCAGGGGGCCCAGGGCAGGGACCTCAGAACCCGGCAGGCCAAGTGGCGTTTCACAAGCATTTAGGCCCCGGCCATAGGGCGCCTTCTTTGTCTGCACAGCTGCCCAAACTCTCACTTTTCCACTCAGGCCGCCCAGTTAGTTGAAGGGTGTGTGGAACCTGTCCGCGCAATACACCTCGCTGCACAGCTAACCATAGGTCTGGGCATCGTAACTTCCTGCCCGGTGACCGAAGTTCGCAGGAGAGATGATTCCCAGGTTCACACACAGAGAGGCTCCTGCCTGGGCCACAGGCCGCCCACTGCCCCTGCCCAAGATCGGGGGCCGAAAGCAGTCCTGTCTAAGTCCCCTACCCCTATAGGGAGTATTGGACCAACACTTCTAGAAAACGGGGTCCTTGTGGGCAACTCATTGGAGGGACACAAATAAATCTTTGCCGACTTTTTGCTGAAACTTACGAGCGTTCACACCTAAGCCTCTTACAAGGTCAGCTGTTTAGATAACATGAGCTCATGATCTAAATTTACACAATAATGAAGAAATCAGCTACAAAGGGAGACAATCAGCAAAAAACAATCAATACCAGAATTAGATTCCCTAGGCCATCCATCAGATGTTGGAATAATCAGGTGCAAGGCAGAAAATATACATAAAACTGGAACTGAAACAAGGAACAAGGATGTTTTCAAAGACTGGTAGGATCTCTCAAACATTTTTAAAGTACATGTCATTGATAAACTAAATACTCAAAGGCTGTGTAATACAACAGATTCATCATTGAGAAGAGTGGAATTATGCTGTTTTGAAAACTATGGCAGGTCAGATTTTCTGCCTAATTATATAAGAAGATTTCTCTAAAAAATACACGTTATTTCAAAGACTTATTGGCTGTGAAATAAGTAAAGGGTATTTGAAATGGCTTGTCTGCAAAGAAAGGTGAGATGTAGGGAATCACAGAAAGTCGAGGGGAATATAGGTCAATATATACATTGCTATAGGGTGAACTAAGCCTTAGGCCAGCAACAATGTAGACGAACTGACACTTAGAAACTAACAAGTAAACTGGAATCTTCAAAAGTTCAAATCTTTATTAGTAAAAATATTTATTAAAATGAATAACCAAGTGTTTTAATTGACATCAGAAGATCTAAACAATGAAACCTGAGAACATAGAAAAAAGATAAATAAAGATATGAGCAGCACTTAATACAACAAAAAACGTATACAATTCAGGTGATGTAGTAAGTCCAAAGAATATTCTTTGAAAAGATTTAAAAGACACCCTTGATTAAGGAAAACAAAAACATAATTAAAGAATATATAGAAAGAATCAGGACAATGTTATAGCAGAGAATATATGAAATGCCAGTAAATTTGAACATTTCTGTAAAGTGGACCATTTCCTAGCTCCTAAAGTTTACCAAAACTGACACAAGAGGAAATAATTTAAGGTCGTCATGTCTGCCCTTGGCATTCTCGGAACGCTCTGGCCTCAGAATGCAGCATCTGTAGTCCATGGTAACCTGCGGAAAGGGGGTGGTGCTGAGGGTGGTTGGAACACTGCCCACCCTGAGGGAATGGGTGTGGCCATCTCTGCAGTGACTGAACAAATTACAGGAGAGGAGGGGTCTCAGGGCAGGGCCCTCAGAGCCCGGCAGTCCCAGTGGGGTGTCACAAGCATTTAGGCCCATGCCAAAGGGCGCCTTCTTTGTCTGCACAGCTGCCCAAACTCTGACCTTTCCACTCAGGCCGCCCTCTTACTTGAAGTGTGTGCTGAACCTGTCAGCACAAAACACCTCGCTGCACACCTAACCATAGGTCTGGGCATCGTAGCTTCCTGCCAGGTGACCGAAGTTCGCAGGCAGATGTGTCCCTGGGACACACGTGGAGAGGCTCCTGCCCGGGCCACAGGCCGCCCTCTGCCCCTTCCCCAGATCGGGGGCTGCAAACAGCCCTGTCTGAGTCCCCTGCGTCTAGAGGGAGTATTGGACAAACACATGTAGAAAACGGGGTCCTCGTGGGCAACTCATTGGAGGGACACAAATAAATCTTTGCAGACTTTCTGCTGAAGCTTACGAGCGTTCACACCTAAGCCTCTTACAAGGTAGGCTGTTTAGCTAAACATGAGCTCATGATCTAAATTTACACAGTAATGAATTAATCAGCTACAAGGGGAGACAATCAGCAAAAACAATCAATACCAGAATTAGATTCCCTAGGCCATCCATCAGATGTTGGAATAATCAGGTGCAAGGCAGAAAATATACATAAAACTGGAACTGAAACAAGGAACAAGGATGTTTTCAAAGACTGGTAGGTTCTCAAACATTTTTAAAGTACATGACATTGATAAAGCTAAATACTCAAAGGTTGTGTAATACAACAAATTAAGGAGTGAGAAGAGTGAAATTATGCTGTTTAGAAAACTATGGAAGGTCAGATTTTCTGCCTAATTTTATAAGAAGATTTCTCTAAAAAATACACATTATTTCAAAGACTTCTTGGTTGTGAAATAAGTAAAGGGTATTTCAAATGGCTTGTCAGCAAAGAAAGGTGAGATGTAGGGAATCACAGAAAGTCGAGGGGAAAATAGGTCAATATATACATTGCTATAGGGTGAACTAAGCCTTAGGCCGGCAACAACGTAGAGGACCTGACCCTTAGAAACTTACAAGTAAGCTGGAATCTTCTAAAGTTCAAATCTTTATAAGTAAAAAGATTTATTAAAATGAATAACCAAGTGTTTTAATTGACATCAGAAGATCAAAGCAATGAACCCTGAGAACATAGAAAAAAGATAAATAAAGTTATGAGCATCACTTAATACAAGAGGAAACGTATACAATTCAGGTGATGTAGTAAGTCCAAAGAATATTCTTTGAAAAGATTTAAAGGACAGATTTTGATTAAGGAAAACAAAAACATAAGTAAAGAATATACAGAAAGAACCAGGTCAATGTTATAGCAGAGAATATATGAAATGCCAGTAAATTTGAACATTTCTGTAAAGTGGACCATTACCTAGCTCCTAAAGTTTACCAAAACTGACACTAGAGGAAATCATTTAAGGTCGTCATATCTGCCCTTGGCATTCTCGGAACGCCCTGGCCTCAGAATGCAGCATCTGTAGTCCATGGTAACCTGCGGAGTGGGGGCGGGGCTGAGAGAGTTTGGAACACAGCCCTCACTGAGGGAGTGGGTGTGGCAATCTCTGCTGTGACTGAACAAAGGGCAGGGGAGCAGGCTGCCCAGGGCAGGACACTCAGAGCCCGGCAGGCCCAGTGGGGTGTCACAAGCATTTAGGCCCAGGACAAAGGGTGCCTTCATTGTCGGCACAGCTGCCCAATCTCTCACCTTTCAACTCAGGCCGCCCACTTACTTGAAGTGCCTGTGGAACCTGTCCGAGGAGTACACCTCGCTGCACGGTTAACCAAAGGTCTGGGCACCATAGCTTGTGCCAGGTGACCGAAGTTCGCAGGCAGATGTGTCCCTGGGACACACGTGGAGAGGCTCCTGCAAGGGCCACAAGCCGCCCTCTGCCCCTGCCCCAAATCGGGGGCTGCAAACAGCCCTGTCTGAGTCCCCTGCGTCTAGATGGAGTATTGGACCAACACTTGTAGAAAACGGGGACCTCGCGGGCAACTCATTGGAGGGACAGAAATAAATCTTTGCCGACTTTCTGCTGAAGCTTACGAGCGTTTACACCTAAGCCTCTTACAAGGTCAGCTGTTTAGTTAAACATGTGCTCATGATCTATATTTACACAATAAGGAAGAAATCAGCTACAAGGGGAGACAATCAGCAAAAACAATTCATAGCAGAATTAGATTCCCTAGGCCATCCATCAGATGTTGGAATAATCAGGTGCAAGGCAGAAAATATACATAAAACTGGAACTGAAACAAGGAACAAGGATGTTTTCAAAGACTGGTAGGATCTCTCAAACATTTTTAAAGTACACGTCATTAATAAAGCTAAATACTCAAAGGTTGTGTAATACAACAGATTCATCATTGAGAAGAGTGGAATTATGCTGTTTTGAAAACTATGGCAGGTCAGATTTTCTGCCTAATTAGATAAGAAGATTTCTCTAAAATATACACATTACTTCAAAGACTTATTGGTTGTGAAATAAGTAAAGGGTATTTCAACTGGCTTGTCTGCAAAGAAAGGTGAGATGTAGGGAATCACAGAAAGTCGAGGGGAAAATAGGTCAATATATACATTGCTATAGGGTGAACTAAGCTTAGGCCAGCAACAATGTAGAGTATCTGACCCTTAGAAACTTACAAGTAAGCTGGAATCTTCAAAAGTTCAAATCTTTATTAGTAAAAATATTTATTAAAATGAATAACCAAGTGTTTTAATTGACATCAGAAGATCTAAACAATGAAACCTGAGAACATAGAAAAAAGATAAATAAAGATATGAGCATCACTTAATACAACAGAAAAGGTATACAATTCAGGTGATGTAGTAAGTCCAAAGAATATTCTTTGAAAAGTTTTAAAGGACCGATTTTGATTAAGGAAAACAAAAACATAAGTAAAGAATATACAGAAAGAATCAGGACAATGTTATAACAGAGAATATATGAAATGCCAGTAAATTTGAACATTTCTGTAAAGTGGACCATTTCCTAGCTAGTAAAGTTTACCAAAACTGACACAAGAGGTAATCATTTAAGGTCATCGTGTCTGCCCTTGGCATTCTCGGAACGCCCTGGCCTCAGAATGCAGCATCTGTAGTCCATGGTATCCTGCGGAAAGGGGGTTGTGCTGAGGGAGGTTGGAACACTGCCCTTACTGAGGGAATGGGTGTGGCCATATCTGCTGTGACGGAACAAATTGCAGGAGAGGAGGGGTCTCAGGGCAGGGCCCTCAGAGCCTGGCAGGCCCAGTGGTGTGTCCCAAGCATTTAGGACCAGGCCAAAGGGCGCCTTCTTTGACTGCACAGCTTCCCAAAATCTTACCTTTCCACTCAGGCCGCCCTCTTACTTGAAGTGTGTGTTGAACCAGTCCGCGCAGTACACCTCGCTGCACAGCTAACCATAGGTATGGGCATCGTAGCTTCCTGCCATGTGACCGAAGTTCGCAGGCAGATGAGTCCCTGGGACACACGTGGAGAGGCTCCTGCCCGGGCCACAGGCCGCCCTCTGCCCCTTCCCCAGATCGGGGGCTGCAAACAGCCCTGTCTGTGTCCCCTGCGTCTAGAGGGAGTATTGCACCAACACTTGAAGAAAACGGGGTCCTCGTGGGGAACTCATTGGAGGGACACTAATAAATCTTTGCCGACTTTCTGCTTAAGCTTACGAGCGTTCACAACTAAGCCTCTTACAAGGTCAGCTGTTTAGCTAAACATGAGCTCATGATCTAAATTTACACAGTAATGAATTAATCAGCTACAAGGGGAGACAATCAGCAAACACAATCAATACCAGAATTAGATTCCCTAGGCCATCCATCAGATGTTGGAATAATCAGGTGCAAGGAAGAAAATATACATAAAACTGGAACTGAAACAAGGAACAAGGATGTTTTCAAAGACTGGTAGGAACTCTCAAACATTTTTAAAGTACATGTCATTGATAAAGCTAAATACTCAAAGGTTGTGTAATACAACAGATTCATCATTGAGAAGAGTGGAATTATGCTGTTTTGAAAACTATGGCAGGCCAGATTTTCTGCCTAATTATATAAGAAGATTTCTCTAAAACATAGACATTATTTCAAACACTTATTTGTTGTGACATAAGTAAAGGGTATTTCAAATGGCTTGTCTGCAAAGAATGGTGAGATATAGGGAGTCACAGAAAGTCGAGGGGAAAATAGGTCAATATGTGCATTGCTATATGTTGAACTAAGCGTTAGGCGAGAAACAATATAGAGGACCTGACCCTTAAAAACTTACAAGTAAGTTCGAATCTTCAAATCTACAAACCTTTATAAGTAAATAGATTTATTAAAATGAAAAGCCAAGTGTTTTACTTGACATCAGAAGATCAAAACAATAAACCCTGAGAACATAGAGAAAAGGTAAAGATATGAGCAGAACTTAATACAAATAAAACGTTTAAAATGGGGTGATTTAGGAAGTCCAAAGAATATTCTTTGAAAAGATTTAAAAGACACCCTTGATTAAGGAAAACAAAAACATAAGTAAAGAATATAAAGAAAGAATCAGGACAATGTTATAGCAGAGAATATATGAAATGCCAGTAAATTTGGACATATCCGTAAAGTGGACCATTTCCTTGCTCCTAAAGTTTACCAAAACTGACACTAGAGGAAATCATTTAAGGTCATCCTGTCTGCCCTTGGCATTCTCGGAACGCCCTGGCCTCAGAATGCAGCATCTGTAGTCCATGGTAACCGGCGGAGAGGGGGCGGGGCTGAGGGTGTTTGGAACACGGCCCTCACTGAGGGAGTGGGTGCGGCCATCTCTGCTGTGACTGAACAAAGTGCAGGGGAGCAGGGTGCCCAGGGCAGGGCCTTCAGAGCCCGGCAGGCCCAGTGGGGTGTCACAAGCATTTAGGCCCAGGACAAAGGGTGCCTTCATTGTCGGCACAGCTGCCCAATCTCTCACCTTTCCACACAGGCCGCCCACATACTTGAAGAGTGTGTGGAACCTTTCCGCGCAGTACACGTCGCTGCACAGCTAACCATAGGTCTGGGCATCGTAGCTTGTGCCAGGTGACCGAAGTTCGCAGGCAGATGTGTCCCTGGGACACACGTGGAGAGGCTCCTGCCAGGGCCACAGGCCGCCCTATGACCCTGCCCCAAATCGGGAGATGCAAACAGTCCTGTCTGAGTCCCCTGCGTCTAGAGGGAGTATTGGACCAACACTTGTAGAAAACGGGGTCCTCGCGGGCAACTCATTGGAGGGACACAAATAAATCTTTGCCGACTTTCTGCTGAAGCTTACGAGCGTTCACACCTAAGCCTCTTACAAGGTCAGCTGTTTAGCTAAACATGTGCTCATGATCTATCTTTACACAATAAGGAAGAAATCAGCTACAAGGGGAGACAATCATCAAAAACAATCCATACCAGAATTAGATTCCCTAGGCCATCCATCAGATGGTGGAATAATCAGGTGCAAGGCAGAAAATATACATAAAACTGGAACTGAAACAAGGAACAAGGATGTTTTCAAAGACTGGTAGGATCTCTCAAACATTTTTAAAGTACATGTCATTGATAAAGCTAAATACTCAAAGGTTGTGTAATACAACAGATTCATCATTGAGAAGAGTGGAATTATGCTGTTTTGAAAACTATGGCAGGTCAGATTTTCTGCCTAATTATATAAGAAGATTTCTCTAAAAAATACACGTTATTTCAAAGACTTATTGGCTGTGAAATAAGTAAAGGGTATTTGAAATGGCTTGTCTGCAAAGAAAGGTGAGATGTAGGGAATCACAGAAAGTCGAGGGGAAAATAGGTCAATATATACATTGCTATAGGGTGAACTAAGCTTAGGCCAGCAACAATGTAGAGTACCTGACACTTAGAAACTTACAAGTAAGCTGGAATCTTCAAAAGTTCAAATCTTTATTAGTAAAAATATTTATTAAAATGAATAACCAAGTGTTTTAATTGACATCAGAAGATCTAAACAATGAAACCTGAGAACATAGAAAAAAGATAAATAAAGATATGAGAATCACTTAATACAACAGAAAAGGTATACAATTCAGGTGATGTAGTAAGTCCAAAGAATATTCTTTGAAAAGTTTTAAAGGACCGATTTTGATTAAGGAAAACAAAAACATAAGTAAAGAATATACAGAAAGAATCAGGACAATGTTATAGCAGAGAATATATGAAATGCCAGTAAATTTGAACATTTCTGTAAAGTGGACCATTTCCTAGCTAGTAAAGTTTACCAAAACTGACACAAGAGGTAATCATTTAAGGTCATCGTGTCTGCCCTTGGCATTCTCGGAATGCCCTGGCCTCAGAATGCAGCATCTGTAGTCCATGGTATCCTGCGGAAAGGGGGTTGTGCTGAGGGAGGTTGGAACACTGCCCTTACTGAGGGAATGGGTGTGGCCATCTCTGCTGTGACGGAACAAATTGCAGGAGAGGAGGGGTCTCAGGGCAGGGCCCTCAGAGCCTGGCAGGCCCAGTGGTGTGTCCCAAGCATTTAGGCCCAGGCCAAAGGGCGCCTTCTTTGTCTGCACAGCTTCCCAAAATCTTACCTTTCCACTCAGGCCGCCCTCTTACTTGAAGTGTGTGTTGAACCAGTCCGCGCAGTACACCTCGCTGCACAGCTAACCATAGGTATGGGCATCGTAGCTTCCTGCCATGTGACCGAAGTTCGCAGGCAGATGAGTCCCTGGGACAAACGTGGAGAGGCACCTGCCCGGGCCACAGGCCGCCCTCTGCCCCTTCCCCAGATCGGGGGCTGCAAACAGCCCTGTCTGTGTCCCCTGCGTCTAGAGGGAGTATTGCACCAACACTTGAAGAAAACGGGGTCCTCGTGGGCAACTCATTGGAGGGACACAAATAAATCTTTGCCTGCCGACTTTCTGCTGAAGCTTACGAGCGTTCACAACTAAGCCTCTTACAAGGTCAGCTGTTTAGCTAAACATGTGCTCATGATCTATCTTTACACAATAAGGAAGAAATCAGCTACAAGGGGAGACAATCAGCAAAAACAATCAATACCAGAATTAGATTCCCTAGGCCATCCATCAGATGTTGGAATAATCAGGTGCAAGGCAGAAAATATACATAAAACTGGAACTGAAACAAGGAACAAGGATGTTTTCAAAGACTGGTAGGAACTCTCAAACATTTTTAAAGTACATGTCATTGATAAAGCTAAATACTCAAAGGTTGTGTAATACAACAGATTCATCATTGAGAAGAGTGGAATTATGCTGTTTTGAAAACTATGGCAGGCCAGATTTTCTGCCTAATTATATAAGAAGATTTCTCTAAAAAATACACATTATTTCAAAGACTTATTTGTTGTGACATAAGTAAAGGGTATTTCAAATGGCTTGTCTGCAAAGAATGGTGAGATATAGGGAGTCACAGAAAGTCGAGGGGAAAATAGGTCAATATGTGCATTGCTATATGTTGAACTAAGCGTTAGGTGAGCAACAATGTAGAGGACCTGACCCTTAAAAACTTACAAGTAAGTTCGAATCTTCAAATCTACAAACCTTTATAAGTAAATAGATTTATTAAAATGAAAAGCCAAGTGTTTTACTTGACATCAGAAGATCAAAACAATAAACCCTGAGAACATAGAGAAAAGGTAAAGATATGAGCAGAACTTAATACAAATAAAACGTTTAAAATGGGGTGATTTAGGAAGTCCAAAGAATATTCTTTGAAAAGATTTAAAAGACACCCTTGATTAAGGAAAACAAAAACATAAGTAAAGAATATAAAGAAAGAATCAGGACAATGTTATAGCAGAGAATATATGAAATGCCAGTAAATTTGGACATATCCGTAAAGTGGACCATTTCCTTGCTCCTAAAGTTTACCAAAACTGACACTAGAGGAAATCATTTAAGGTCATCCTGTCTGCCCTTGGCATTCTCGGAACGCCCTGGCCTCAGAATGCAGCATCTGTAGTCCATGGTAACCGGCGGAGAGGGGGCGGGGCTGAGGGTGTTTGGAACACGGCCCTCACTGAGGGAGTGGGTGCGGCCATCTCTGCTGTGACTGAACAAAGTGCAGGGGAGCAGGGTGCCCAGGGCAGGGCCTTCAGAGCCCGGCAGGCCCAGTGGGGTGTCACAAGCATTTAGGCCCAGGACAAAGGGTGCCTTCATTGTCGGCACAGCTGCCCAATCTCTCACCTTTCCACACAGGCCGCCCACATACTTGAAGAGTGTGTGGAACCTTTCCGCGCAGTACACGTCGCTGCACAGCTAACCATAGGTCTGGGCATCGTATCTTGTGCCAGGTGACCGAAGTTCGCAGGCAGATGTGTCCCTGGGACACACGTGGAGAGGCTCCTGCCAGGGCCACAGGCCGCCCTATGACCCTGCCCCAAATCGGGAGATGCAAACAGTCCTGTCTGAGTCCCCTGCGTCTAGAGGGAGTATTGGACCAACACTTGTAGAAAACGGGGTCCTCGCGGGCAACTCATTGGAGGGACACAAATAAATCTTTGCCGACTTTCTGCTGAAGCTTACGAGCGTTCACACCTAAGCCTCTTACAAGGTCAGCTGTTTAGCTAAACATGTGCTCATGATCTATCTTTACACAATAAGGAAGAAATCAGCTACAAGGGGAGACAATCAGCAAAAACAATCCATACCAGAATTAGATTCCCTAGGCCATCCATCAGATGGTGGAATAATCAGGTGCAAGGCAGAAAATATACATAAAACTGGAACTGAAACAAGGAACAAGGATGTTTTCAAAGACTGGTAGGATCTCTCAAACATTTTTAAAGTACATGTCATTGATAAAGCTAAATAATCAAAGGTTGTGTAATACAACAGATTCATCATTGAGAAGAGTGGAATTATGCTGTTTTGAAAACTATGGCAGGTCAGATTTTCTGCCTAATTATATAAGAAGATTTCTCTAAAAAATACACGTTATTTCAAAGACTTATTGGCTGTGAAATAAGTAAAGGGTATTTGAAATGGCTTGTCTGCAAAGAAAGGTGAGATGTAGGGAATCACAGAAAGTCGAGGGGAATATAGGTCAATATATACATTGCTATAGGGTGAACTAAGCCTTAGGCCAGCAACAATGTAGACGAACTGACACTTAGAAACTAACAAGTAAACTGGAATCTTCAAAAGTTCAAATCTTTATAAGTAAAAAGATTTATTAAAATGAATAAGCAAGTGTTTTAATTGACATCAGAAGATCAAAGCAATGAACCCTGAGAACATAGAAAAAAGATAAATAAAGATATGAGCATCACTTAATACAACAGAAAAGGTATACAATTCAGGTGATGTAGTAAGTCCAAAGAATATTCTTTGAAAAGATTTAAAGGACCGATTTTGATTAAGGAAAACAAAAACATAAGTAAAGAATATACAGAAAGAATCAGGACAATGTTATAGCAGAGAATATATGAAATGCCAGTAAATTTGAACATTTCTGTAAAGTGGACCATCTCCTAGCTAGTAAAGTTTACCAAAACTGACACAAGAGGTAATCATTTAAGGTCATCGTGTCTGCCCTTGGCATTCTCGGAACGCCCTGGCCTCAGAATGCAGCATCTGTAGTCCATGGTATCCTGCGGCAAGGGGGTTGTGCTGAGGGAGGTTGGAACACTGCCCTTACTGAGGGAATGGGTGTGGCAATCTCTGCTGTGACGGAACAAATTGCAGGAGAGGAGGGGTCTCAGGGCAGGGCCCTCAGAGCCTGGCAGGCCCAGTGGTGTGTCCCAAGCATTTAGGCCCAGGCCAAAGGGCGCCTTCTTTGTCTGCACAGCTTCCCAAAATCTTACCTTTCCACTCAGGCCGCCCTCTTACTTGAAGTGTGTGTTGAACCAGTCCGCGCAGTACACCTCGCTGCACAGCTAACCATAGGTATGGGCATCGTAGCTTCCTGCCATGTGACCGAAGTTCGCAGGCAGATGAGTCCCTGGGACAAACGTGGAGAGGCACCTGCCCGGGCCACAGGCCGCCCTCTGCCCCTTCCCCAGATCGGGGGCTGCAAACAGCCCTGTCTGTGTCCCCTGCGTCTAGAGGGAGTATTGCACCAACACTTGAAGAAAACGGGGTCCTCGTGGGCAACTCATTGGAGGGACACAAATAAATCTTTGCCTGCCGACTTTCTGCTGAAGCTTAAGAGCGTTCACAACTAAGCCTCTTACAAGGTCAGCTGTTTAGCTAAACATGAGCTCATGATCTAAATTTACACAGTAATGAATTAATCAGCTACAAGGGGAGACAATCAGCAAAAACAATCAATACCAGAATTAGATTCCCTAGGCCATCCATCAGATGTTGGAATAATCAGGTGCAAGGCAGAAAATATACATAAAACTGGAACTGAAACAAGGAACAAGGATGTTTTCAAAGACTGGTAGGAACTCTCAAACATTTTTAAAGTACATGTCATTGATAAAGCTAAATACTCAAAGGTTGTGTAATACAACAGATTCATCATTGAGAAGAGTGGAATTATGCTGTTTTGAAAACTATGGCAGGCCAGATTTTCTGCCTAATTATATAAGAAGATTTCTCTAAAAAATACACATTATTTCAAAGACTTATTTGTTGTGACATAAGTAAAGGGTATTTCAAATGGCTTGTCTGCAAAGAATGGTGAGATATAGGGAGTCACAGAAAGTCGAGGGGAAAATAGGTCAATATGTGCATTGCTATATGTTGAACTAAGCGTTAGGCGAGCAACAATATAGAGGACCTGACCCTTAAAAACTTACAAGTAAGTTCGAATCTTCAAATCTACAAACCTTTATAAGTAAATAGATTTATTAAAATGAAAAGCCAAGTGTTTTACTTGACATCAGAAGATCAAAACAATAAACCCTGAGAACATAGAGAAAAGGTAAAGATATGAGCAGAACTTAATACAAATAAAACGTTTAAAATGGGGTGATTTAGGAAGTCCAAAGAATATTCTTTGAAAAGATTTAAAAGACACCCTTGATTAAGGAAAACAAAAACATAAGTAAAGAATATAAAGAAAGAATCAGGACAATGTTATAGCAGAGAATATATGAAATGCCAGTAAATTTGGACATATCCGTAAAGTGGACCATTTCCTTGCTCCTAAAGTTTACCAAAACTGACACTAGAGGAAATCATTTAAGGTCATCCTGTCTGCCCTTGGCATTCTCGGAACGCCCTGGCCTCAGAATGCAGCATCTGTAGTCCATGGTAACCGGCGGAGAGGGGGCGGGGCTGAGGGTGTTTGGAACACGGCCCTCACTGAGGGAGTGGGTGCGGCCATCTCTGCTGTGACTGAACAAAGTGCAGGGGAGCAGGGTGCCCAGGGCAGGGCCTTCAGAGCCCGGCAGGCCCAGTGGGGTGTCACAAGCATTTAGGCCCAGGACAAAGGGTGCCTTCATTGTCGGCACAGCTGCCCAATCTCTCACCTTTCCACACAGGCCGCCCACATACTTGAAGAGTGTGTGGAACCTTTCCGCGCAGTACACGTCGCTGCACAGCTAACCATAGGTCTGGGCATCGTAGCTTGTGCCAGGTGACCGAAGTTCGCAGGCAGATGTGTCCCTGGGACACACGTGGAGAGGCTCCTGCCAGGGCCACAGGCCGCCCTATGACCCTGCCCCGAATCGGGAGATGCAAACAGTCCTGTCTGAGTCCCCTGCGTCTAGAGGGAGTATTGGACCAACACTTGTAGAAAACGGGGTCCTCGCGGGCAACTCATTGGAGGGACACAAATAAATCTTTGCCGACTTTCTGCTGAAGCTTACGAGCGTTCACACCTAAGCCTCTTACAAGGTCAGCTGTTTAGCTAAACATGTGCTCATGATCTATCTTTACACAATAAGGAAGAAATCAGCTAAAAGGGGAGACAATCAGCAAAAACAATCCATACCAGAATTAGATTCCCTAGGCCATCCATCAGATGGTGGAATAATCAGGTGCAAGGCAGAAAATATACATAAAACTGGAACTGAAACAAGGAACAAGGATGTTTTCAAAGACTGGTAGGATCTCTCAAACATTTTTAAAGTACATGTCATTGATAAAGCTAAATACTCAAAGGTTGTGTAATACAACAGATTCATCATTGAGAAGAGTGGAATTATGCTGTTTTGAAAACTATGGCAGGTCAGATTTTCTGCCTAATTATATAAGAAGATTTCTCTAAAAAATACACGTTATTTCAAAGACTTATTGGCTGTGAAATAAGTAAAGGGTATTTGAAATGGCTTGTCTGCAAAGAAAGGTGAGATGTAGGGAATCACAGAAAGTCGAGGGGAATATAGGTCAATATATACATTGCTATAGGGTGAACTAAGCCTTAGGCCAGCAACAATGTAGACGAACTGACACTTAGAAACTAACAAGTAAACTGGAATCTTCAAAAGTTCAAATCTTTATAAGTAAAAAGATTTATTAAAATGAATAAGCAAGTGTTTTAATTGACATCAGAAGATCAAAACAATGAACCCTGAGAACATAGAAAAAAGATAAATAAAGATATGAGCATCACTTAATACAACAGAAAAGGTATACAATTCAGGTGATGTAGTAAGTCCAAAGAATATTCTTTGAAAAGATTTAAAGGACCGATTTTGATTAAGGAAAACAAAAACATAAGTAAAGAATATACAGAAAGAATCAGGACAATGTTATAGCAGAGAATATATGAAATGCCAGTAAATTTGAACATTTCTGTAAAGTGGACCATTTCCTAGCTAGTAAAGTTTACCAAAACTGACACAAGAGGTAATCATTTAAGGTGATCGTGTCTGCCCTTGGCATTCTCGGAACGCCCTGGCCTCAGAATGCAGCATCTGTAGTCCATGGTATCCTGCGGAAAGGGGGTTGTGCTGAGGGAGGTTGGAACACTGCCCTTACTGAGGGAATGGGTGTGGCCATATCTGCTGTGACGGAACAAATTGCAGGAGAGGAGGGGTCTCAGGGCAGGGCCCTCAGAGCCTGGCAGGCCCAGTGGTGTGTCCCAAGCATTTAGGCCCAGGCCAAAGGGCGCCTTCTTTGTCTGCACAGCTTCCCAAAATCTTACCTTTCCACTCAGGCCGCCCTCTTACTTGAAGTGTGTGTTGAACCAGTCCGCGCAGTACACCTCGCTGCACAGCTAACCATAGGTATGGGCATCGTAGCTTCCTGCCATGTGACCGAAGTTCGCAGGCAGATGAGTCCCTGGGACACACGGGGAGAGGCTCCTGCCCGGGCCACAGGCCGCCCTCTGCCCCTTCCCCAGATCGGGGGCTGCAAACAGCCCTGTCTGTGTCCCCTGCGTCTAGAGGGAGTGTTGCACCAACACTTGAAGAAAACGGGGTCCTCGTGGGCAACTCATTGGAGGGACACTAATAAATCTTTGCCGACTTTCTGCTTAAGCTTACGAGCGTTCACAACTAAGCCTCTTACAAGGTCAGCTGTTTAGCTAAACATGAGCTCATGATCTAAATTTACACAGTAATGAATTAATCAGCTACAAGGGGAGACAATCAGCAAACACAATCAATACCAGAATTAGATTCCCTAGGCCATCCATCAGATGTTGGAATAATCAGGTGCAAGGCAGAAAATATACATAAAACTGGAACTGAAACAAGGAACAAGGATGTTTTCAAAGACTGGTAGGAACTCTCAAACATTTTTAAAGTACATGTCATTGATAAAGCTAAATACTCAAAGGTTGTGTAATACAACAGATTCATCATTGAGAAGAGTGGAATTATGCTGTTTTGAAAACTATGGCAGGCCAGATTTTCTGCCTAATTATATAAGAAGATTTCTCTAAAACATAGACATTATTTCAAACACTTATTTGTTGTGACATAAGTAAAGGGTATTTCAAATGGCTTGTCTGCAAAGAATGGTGAGATATAGGGAGTCACAGAAAGTCGAGGGGAAAATAGGTCAATATGTGCATTGCTATATGTTGAACTAAGCGTTAGGCGAGCAACAATATAGAGGACCTGACCCTTAAAAACTTACAAGTAAGTTCGAATCTTCAAATCTACAAACCTTTATAAGTAAATAGATTTATTAAAATGAAAAGCCAAGTGTTTTACTTGACATCAGAAGATCAAAACAATAAACCCTGAGAACATAGAAAAAAGGTAAAGATATGAGCAGAACTTAATACAAATAAAACGTTTAAAATGGGGTGATTTAGGAAGTCCAAAGAATATTCTTTGAAAAGATTTAAAAGACACCCTTGATTAAGGAAAACAAAAACATAAGTAAAGAATATAAAGAAAGAATCAGGACAATGTTATAGCAGAGAATATATGAAATGCCAGTAAATTTGGACATATCCGTAAAGTGGACCATTTCCTTGCTCCTAAAGTTTACCAAAACTGACACTAGAGGAAATCATTTAAGGTCATCCTGTCTGCCCTTGGCATTCTCGGAACGCCCTGGCCTCAGAATGCAGCATCTGTAGTCCATGGTAACCGGCGGAGAGGGGGCGGGGCTGAGGGTGTTTGGAACACGGCCCTCACTGAGGGAGTGGGTGCGGCCATCTCTGCTGTGACTGAACAAAGTGCAGGGGAGCAGGGTGCCCAGGGCAGGGCCTTCAGAGCCCGGCAGGCCCAGTGGGGTGTCACAAGCATTTAGGCCCAGGACAAAGGGTGCCTTCATTGTCGGCACAGCTGCCCAATCTCTCACCTTTCCACACAGGCCGCCCACATACTTGAAGAGTGTGTGGAACCTTTCCGCGCAGTACACGTCGCTGCACAGCTAACCATAGGTCTGGGCATCGTAGCTTGTGCCAGGTGACCGAAGTTCGCAGGCAGATGTGTCCCTGGGACACACGTGGAGAGGCTCCTGCCAGGGCCACAGGCCGCCCTATGACCCTGCCCCAAATCGGGAGATGCAAACAGTCCTGTCTGAGTCCCCTGCGTCTAGAGGGAGTATTGGACCAACACTTGTAGAAAACGGGGTCCTCGCGGGCAACTCATTGGAGGGACACAAATAAATCTTTGCCGACTTTCTGCTGAAGCTTACGAGCGTTCACACCTAAGCCTCTTACAAGGTCAGCTGTTTAGCTAAACATGTGCTCATGATCTATCTTTACACAATAAGGAAGAAATCAGCTACAAGGGGAGACAATCAGCAAAAACAATCCATACCAGAATTAGATTCCCTAGGCCATCCATCAGATGTTGGAATAATCAGGTGCAAGGCAGAAAATATACATAAAACTGGAACTGAAACAAGGAACAAGGATGTTTTCAAAGACTGGTAGGATCTCTCAAACATTTTTAAAGTACATGTCATTGATAAAGCTAAATACTCAAAGGTTGTGTAATACAACAGATTCATCATTGAGAAGAGTGGAATTATGCTGTTTTGAAAACGATGGCAGGTCAGATTTTCTGCCTAATTATATAAGAAGATTTCTCTAAAAAATACACGTTATTTCAAAGACTTATTGGCTGTGAAATAAGTAAAGGGTATTTGAAATGGCTTGTCTGCAAAGAAAGGTGAGATGTAGGGAATCACAGAAAGTCGAGGGGAATATAGGTCAATATATACATTGCTATAGGGTGAACTAAGCTTAGGCCAGCAACAATGTAGAGTACCTGACACTTAGAAACTTACAAGTAAGCTGGAATCTTCAAAAGTTCAAATCTTTATTAGTAAAAATATTTATTAAAATGAATAACCAAGTGTTTTAATTGACATCAGAAGATCTAAACAATGAAACCTGAGAACATAGAAAAAAGATAAATAAAGATATGAGCATCACTTAATACAACAGAAAAGGTATACAATTCAGGTGATGTAGTAAGTCCAAAGAATATTCTTTGAAAAGTTTTAAAGGACCGATTTTGATTAAGGAAAACAAAAACATAAGTAAAGAATATACAGAAAGAATCAGGACAATGTTATAGCAGAGAATATATGAAATGCCAGTAAATTTGAACATTTCTGTAAAGTGGACCATTTCCTAGCTAGTAAAGTTTACCAAAACTGACACAAGAGGTAATCATTTAAGGTCATCGTGTCTGCCCTTGGCATTCTCGGAATGCCCTGGCCTCAGAATGCAGCATCTGTAGTCCATGGTATCCTGCGGAAAGGGGGTTGTGCTGAGGGAGGTTGGAACACTGCCCTTACTGAGGGAATGGGTGTGGCCATCTCTGCTGTGACGGAACAAATTGCAGGAGAGGCGGGGTCTCAGGGCAGGGCCCTCAGAGCCTGGCAGGCCCAGTGGTGTGTCCCAAGCATTTAGGTCCAGGCCAAAGGGCGCCTTCTTTGTCTGCACAGCTTCCCAAAATCTTACCTTTCCACTCAGGCCGCCCTCTTACTTGAAGTGTGTGTTGAACCAGTCCGCGCAGTACACCTCGCTGCACAGCTAACCATAGGTATGGGCATCGTAGCTTCCTGCCATGTGACCGAAGTTCGCAGGTAGGTGAGTCCCTGGGACAAACGTGGAGAGGCACCTGCCCGGGCCACAGGCCGCCCTCTGCCCCTTCCCCAGATCAGCGGCTGCAAACAGCCCTGTCTGTGTCCCCTGCGTCTAGAGGGAGTATTGCACCAACACTTGAAGAAAACGGGGTCCTCGTGGGCAACTCATTGGAGGGACACAAATAAATCTTTGCCTGCCGACTTTCTGCTGAAGCTTACGAGCGTTCACAACTAAGCCTCTTACAAGGTCAGCTGTTTAGCTAAACATGAGCTCATGATCTAAATTTACACAGTAATGAATTAATCAGCTACAAGGGGAGACAATCAGCAAAAACAATCAATACCAGAATTAGATTCCCTAGGCCATCCATCAGATGTTGGAATAATCAGGTGCAAGGCAGAAAATATACATAAAACTGGAACTGAAACAAGGAACAAGGATGTTTTCAAAGACTGGTAGGATCTCTCAAACATTTTTAAAGTACATGTCATTGATAAAGCTAAATACTCAAAGGTTGTGTAATACAACAGATTCATCATTGAGAAGAGTGGAATTATGCTGTTTTGAAAACTATGGCAGGCCAGATTTTCTGCCTAATTATATAAGAAGATTTCTCTAAAAAATACACATTATTTCAAAGACTTATTTGTTGTGACATAAGTAAAGGGTATTTCAAATGGCTTGTCTGCAAAGAATGGTGAGATATAGGGAGTCACAGAAAGTCGAGGGGAAAATAGGTCAATATGTGCATTGCTATATGTTGAACTAAGCGTTAGGCGAGCAACAATATTGAGGACCTGACCCTTAAAAACTTACAAGTAAGTTCGAATCTTCAAATCTACAAACCTTTATAAGTAAATAGATTTATTAAAATGAAAAGCCAAGTGTTTTACTTGACATCAGAAGATCAAAACAATAAACCCTGAGAACATAGAAAAAAGGTAAAGATATGAGCAGAACTTAATACAAATAAAACGTTTAAAATGGGGTGATTTAGGAAGTCCAAAGAATATTCTTTGAAAAGATTTAAAAGACACCCTTGAGTAAGGAAAACAAAAACATAAGTAAAGAATATAAAGAAAGAATCAGGACAATGTTATAGCAGAGAATATATGAAATGCCAGTAAATTTGGACATATCCGTAAAGTGGACCATTTCCTTGCTCCTAAAGTTTACCAAAACTGACACTAGAGGAAATCATTTAAGGTCATCCTGTCTGCCCTTGGCATTCTCGGAACGCCCTGGCCTCAGAATGCAGCATCTGTAGTCCATGGTAACCGGCGGAGAGGGGGCGGGGCTGAGGGTGTTTGGAACACGGCCCTCACTGAGGGAGTGGGTGCGGCCATCTCTGCTGTGACTGAACAAAGTGCAGGGGAGCAGGGTGCCCAGGGCAGGGCCTTCAGAGCCCGGCAGGCCCAGTGGGGTGTCACAAGCATTTAGGCCCAGGACAAAGGGTGCCTTCATTGTCGGCACAGCTGCCCAATCTCTCACCTTTCCACACAGGCCGCCCACATACTTGAAGAGTGTGTGGAACCTTTCCGCGCAGTACACGTCGCTGCACAGCTAACCATAGGTCTGGGCATCGTAGCTTGTGCCAGGTGACCGAAGTTCGCAGGCAGATGTGTCCCTGGGACACACGTGGAGAGGCTCCTGCCAGGGCCACAGGCCGCCCTATGACCCTGCCCCAAATCGGGAGATGCAAACAGTCCTGTCTGAGTCCCCTGCGTCTAGAGGGAGTATTGGACCAACACTTGTAGAAAACGGGGTCCTCGCGGGCAACTCATTGGAGGGACACAAATAAATCTTTGCCGACTTTCTGCTGAAGCTTACGAGCGTTCACACCTAAGCCTCTTACAAGGTCAGCTGTTTAGCTAAACATGTGCTCATGATCTATCTTTACACAATAAGGAAGAAATCAGCTACAAGGGGAGACAATCAGCAAAAACAATCCATACCAGAATTAGATTCCCTAGGCCATCCATCAGATGGTGGAATAATCAGGTGCAAGGCAGAAAATATACATAAAACTGGAACTGAAACAAGGAACAAGGATGTTTTCAAAGACTGGTAGGATCTCTCAAACATTTTTAAAGTACATGTCATTGATAAAGCTAAATACTCAAAGGTTGTGTAATACAACAGATTCATCATTGAGAAGAGTGGAATTATGCTGTTTTGAAAACGATGGCAGGTCAGATTTTCTGCCTAATTATATAAGAAGATTTCTCTAAAAAATACACGTTATTTCAAAGACTTATTGGCTGTGAAATAAGTAAAGGGTATTTGAAATGGCTTGTCTGCAAAGAAAGGTGAGATGTAGGGAATCACAGAAAGTCGAGGGGAAAATAGGTCAATATATACATTGCTATAGGGTGAACTCAGCTTAGGCCAGCAACAATGTAGAGTACCTGACACTTAGAAACTTACAAGTAAGCTGGAATCTTCAAAAGTTCAAATCTTTATTAGTAAAAATATTTATTAAAATGAATAACCAAGTGTTTTAATAGACATCAGAAGATCTAAACAATGAAACCTGAGAACATAGAAAAAAGATAAATAAAGATATGAGCATCACTTAATACAACAGAAAAGGTATACAATTCAGGTGATGTAGTAAGTCCAAAGAATATTCTTTGAAAAGTTTTAAAGGACCGATTTTGATTAAGGAAAACAAAAACATAAGTATGAATATACAGAAAGAATCAGGACAATGTTATAGCAGAGAATATATGAAATGCCAGTAAATTTGAACATTTCTGTAAAGTGGACCATTTCCTAGCTAGTAAAGTTTACCAAAACTGACACAAGAGGTAATCATTTAAGGTCATCGTGTCTGCCCTTGGCATTCTCGGAATGCCCTGGCCTCAGAATGCAGCATCTGTAGTCCATGGTATCCTGCGGAAAGGGGGTTGTGGTGAGGGAGGTTGGAACACTGCCCTTACTGAGGGAATGGGTGTGGCCATCTCTGCTGTGACGGAACAAATTGCAGGAGAGGAGGGGTCTCAGGGCAGGGCCCTCAGAGCCTGGCAGGCCCAGTGGTGTGTCCCAAGCATTTAGGTCCAGGCCAAAGGGCGCCTTCTTTGTCTGCACAGCTTCCCAAAATCTTACCTTTCCACTCAGGCCGCCCTCTTACTTGAAGTGTGTGTTGAACCAGTCCGCGCAGTACACCTCGCTGCACAGCTAACCATAGGTATGGGCATCGTAGCTTCCTGCCATGTGACCGAAGTTCGCAGGCAGATGAGTCCCTGGGACAAACGTGGAGAGGCACCTGCCCGGGCCACAGGCCGCCCTCTGCCCCTTCCCCAGATCGGGGGCTGCAAACAGCCCTGTCTGTGTCCCCTGCGTCTAGAGGGAGTATTGCACCAACACTTGAAGAAAACGGGGTCCTCGTGGGCAACTCATTGGAGGGACACAAATAAATCTTTGCCTGCCGACTTTCTGCTGAAGCTTAAGAGCGTTCACAACTAAGCCTCTTACAAGGTCAGCTGTTTAGCTAAACATGAGCTCATGATCTAAATTTACACAGTAATGAATTAATCAGCTACAAGGGGAGACAATCAGCAAAAACAATCAATACCAGAATTAGATTCCCTAGGCCATCCATCAGATGTTGGAATAATCAGGTGCAAGGCAGAAAATATACATAAAACTGGAACTGAAACAAGGAACAAGGATGTTTTCAAAGACTGGTAGGAACTCTCAAACATTTTTAAAGTACATGTCATTGATAAAGCTAAATACTCAAAGGTTGTGTAATACAACAGATTCATCATTGAGAAGAGTGGAATTATGCTGTTTTGAAAACTATGGCAGGCCAGATTTTCTGCCTAATTATATAAGAAGATTTCTCTAAAAAATACACATTATTTCAAAGACTTATTTGTTGTGACATAAGTAAAGGGTATTTCAAATGGCTTGTCTGCAAAGAATGGTGAGATATAGGGAGTCACAGAAAGTCGAGGGGAAAATAGGTCAATATGTGCATTGCTATATGTTGAACTAAGCGTTAGGTGAGCAACAATGTAGAGGACCTGACCCTTAAAAACTTACAAGTAAGTTCGAATCTTCAAATCTACAAACCTTTATAAGTAAATAGATTTATTAAAATGAAAAGCCAAGTGTTTTACTTGACATCAGAAGATCAAAACAATAAACCCTGAGAACATAGAAAAAAGGTAAAGATATGAGCAGAACTTAATACAAATAAAACGTTTAAAATGGGGTGATTTAGGAAGTCCAAAGAATATTCTTTGAAAAGATTTAAAAGACACCCTTGATTAAGGAAAACAAAAACATAAGTAAAGAATATAAAGAAAGAATCAGGACAATGTTATAGCAGAGAATATATGAAATGCCAGTAAATTTGGACATATCCGTAAAGTGGACCATTTCCTTGCTCCTAAAGTTTACCAAAACTGACACTAGAGGAAATCATTTAAGGTCATCCTGTCTGCCCTTGGCATTCTCGGAACGCCCTGGCCTCAGAATGCAGCATCTGTAGTCCATGGTAACCGGCGGAGAGGGGGCGGGGCTGAGGGTGTTTGGAACACGGCCCTCACTGAGGGAGTGGGTGCGGCCATCTCTGCTGTGACTGAACAAAGTGCAGGGGAGCAGGGTGCCCAGGGCAGGGCCTTCAGAGCCCGGCAGGCCCAGTGGGGTGTCACAAGCATTTAGGCCCAGGACAAAGGGTGCCTTCATTGTCGGCACAGCTGCCCAATCTCTCACCTTTCCACACAGGCCGCCCACATACTTGAAGAGTGTGTGGAACCTTTCCGCGCAGTACACGTCGCTGCACAGCTAACCATAGGTCTGGGCATCGTAGCTTGTGCCAGGTGACCGAAGTTCGCAGGCAGATGTGTCCCTGGGACACACGTGGAGAGGCTCCTGCCAGGGCCACAGGCCGCCCTATGACCCTGCCCCAAATGGGGAGATGCAAACAGTCCTGTCTGAGTCCCCTGCGTCTAGAGGGAGTATTGGACCAACACTTGTAGAAAACGGGGTCCTCGCGGGCAACTCATTGGAGGGACACAAATAAATCTTTGCCGACTTTCTGCTGAAGCTTACGAGCGTTCACACCTAAGCCTCTTACAAGGTCAGCTGTTTAGCTAAACATGTGCTCATGATCTATCTTTACACAATAAGGAAGAAATCAGCTACAAGGGGAGACAATCAGCAAAAACAATCCATACCAGAATTAGATTAAATAGGCCATCCATCAGATGGTGGAATAATCAGGTGCAAGGCAGAAAATATACATAAAACTGGAACTGAAACAAGGAACAAGGATGTTTTCAAAGACTGGTAGGATCTCTCAAACATTTTTAAAGTACATGTCATTGATAAAGCTAAATACTCAAAGGTTGTGTAATACAACAGATTCATCATTGAGAAGAGTGGAATTATGCTGTTTTGAAAACGATGGCAGGTCAGATTTTCTGCCTAATTATATAAGAAGATTTCTCTAAAAAATACACGTTATTTCAAAGACTTATTGGCTGTGAAATAAGTAAAGGGTATTTGAAATGGCTTGTCTGCAAAGAAAGGTGAGATGTAGGGAATCACAGAAAGTCGAGGGGAATATAGGTCAATATATACATTGCTATAGGGTGAACTAAGCCTTAGGCCAGCAACAATGTAGACGAACTGACACTTAGAAACTAACAAGTAAACTGGAATCTTCAAAAGTTCAAATCTTTATAAGTAAAAAGATTTATTAAAATGAATAAGCAAGTGTTTTAATTGACATCAGAAGATCAAAACAATGAACCCTGAGAACATAGAAAAAAGATAAATAAAGATATGAGCATCACTTAATACAACAGAAAAGGTATACAATTCAGGTGATGTAGTAAGTCCAAAGAATATTCTTTGAAAAGATTTAAAGGACCGATTTTGATTAAGGAAAACAAAAACATAAGTAAAGAATATACAGAAAGAATCAGGACAATGTTATAGCAGAGAATATATGAAATGCCAGTAAATTTGAACATTTCTGTAAAGTGGACCATTTCCTAGCTAGTAAAGTTTACCAAAACTGACACAAGAGGTAATCATTTAAGGTCATCGTGTCTGCCCTTGGCATTCTCGGAACGCCCTGGCCTCAGAATGCAGCATCTGTAGTCCATGGTATCCTGCGGAAAGGGGGTTGTGCTGAGGGAGGTTGGAACACTGCCCTTACTGAGGGAATGGGTGTGGCCATATCTGCTGTGACGGAACAAATTGCAGGAGAGGAGGGGTCTCAGGGCAGGGCCCTCAGAGCCTGGCAGGCCCAGTGGTGTGTCCCAAGCATTTAGGTCCAGGCCAAAGGGCGCCTTCTTTGTCTGCACAGCTTCCCAAAATCTTACCTTTCCACTCAGGCCGCCCTCTTACTTGAAGTGTGTGTTGAACCAGTCCGCGCAGTACACCTCGCTGCACAGCTAACCATAGGTATGGGCATTGTAGCTTCCTGCCATGTGACCGAAGTTCGCAGGCAGATGAGTCCCTGGGACACACGTGGAGAGGCTCCTGCCCGGGCCACAGGCCGCCCTCTGCCCCTTCCCCAGATCGGGGGCTGCAAACAGCCCTGTCTGTGTCCCCTGCGTCTAGAGGGAGTATTGCACCAACACTTGAAGAAAACGGGGTCCTCGTGGGCAACTCATTGGAGGGACACTAATAAATCTTTGCCGACTTTCTGCTTAAGCTTACGAGCTTTCACAACTAAGCCTCTTACAAGGTCAGCTGTTTAGCTGAACATGAGCTCATGATCTAAATTTACACAGTAATGAATTAATCAGCTACAAGGGGAGACAATCAGCAAACACAATCAATACCAGAATTAGATTCCCTAGGCCATCCATCAGATGTTGGAATAATCAGGTGCAAGGCAGAAAATATACATAAAACTGGAACTGAAACAAGGAACAAGGATGTTTTCAAAGACTGGTAGGAACTCTCAAACATTTTTAAAGTACATGTCATTGATAAAGCTAAATACTCAAAGGTTGTGTAATACAACAGATTCATCATTGAGAAGAGTGGAATTATGCTGTTTTGAAAACTATGGCAGGCCAGATTTTCTGCCTAATTATATAAGAAGATTTCTCTAAAACATAGACATTATTTCAAACACTTATTTGTTGTGACATAAATAAAGGGTATTTCAAATGGCTTGTCTGCAAAGAATGGTGAGATATAGGGAGTCACAGAAAGTCGAGGGGAAAATAGGTCAATATGAGCATTGCTATATGTTGAACTAAGCGTTAGGCGAGCAACAATATAGAGGACCTGACCCTTAAAAACTTACAAGTAAGTTCGAATCTTCAAATCTACAAACCTTTATAAGTAAATAGATTTATTAAAATGAAAAGCCAAGTGTTTTACTTGACATCAGAAGATCAAAACAATAAACCCTGAGAACATAGAGAAAAGGTAAAGATATGAGCAGAACTTAATACAAATAAAACGTTTAAAATGGGGTGATTTAGGAAGTCCAAAGAATATTCTTTGAAAAGATTTAAAAGACACCCTTGATTAAGGAAAACAAAAACATAAGTAAAGAATATAAAGAAAGAATCAGGACAATGTTATAGCAGAGAATATATGAAATGCCAGTAAATTTGGACATATCCGTAAAGTGGACCATTTCCTTGCTCCTAAAGTTTACCAAAACTGACACTAGAGGAAATCATTTAAGGTCATCCTGTCTGCCCTTGGCATTCTCGGAACGCCCTGGCCTCAGAATGCAGCATCTGTAGTCCATGGTAACCGGCGGAGAGGGGGCGGGGCTGAGGGTGTTTGGAACACGGCCCTCACTGAGGGAGTGGGTGCGGCCATCTCTGCTGTGACTGAACAAAGTGCAGGGGAGCTGGGTGCCCAGGGCAGGGCCTTCAGAGCCCGGCAGGCCCAGTGGGGTGTCACAAGCATTTAGGCCCAGGACAAAGGGTGCCTTCATTGTCGGCACAGCTGCCCAATCTCTCACCTTTCCACACAGGCCGCCCACATACTTGAAGAGTGTGTGGAACCTTTCCGTGCAGTACACGTCGCTGCACAGCTAACCATAGGTCTGGGCATCGTAGCTTGTGCCAGGTGACCGAAGTTCGCAGGCAGATGTGTCCCTGGGACACACGTGGAGAGGCTCCTGCCAGGGCCACAGGCCGCCCTATGACCCTGCCCCAAATCGGGAGATGCAAACAGTCCTGTCTGAGTCCCCTGCGTCTAGAGGGAGTATTGGACCAACACTTGTAGAAAACGGGGTCCTCGCGGGCAACTCATTGGAGGGACACAAATAAATCTTTGCCGACTTTCTGCTGAAGCTTACGAGCGTTCACACCTAAGCCTCTTACAAGGTCAGCTGTTTAGCTAAACATGTGCTCATGATCTATCTTTACACAATAAGGAAGAAATCAGCTACAAGGGGAGACAATCAGCAAAAACAATCCATACCAGAATTAGATTCCCTAGGCCATCCATCAGATGGTGGAATAATCAGGTGCAAGGCAGAAAATATACATAAAACTGGAACTGAAACAAGGAACAAGGATGTTTTCAAAGACTGGTAGGATCTCTCAAACATTTTTAAAGTACATGTCATTGATAAAGCTAAATACTCAAAGGTTGTGTAATACAACAGATTCATCATTGAGAAGAGTGGAATTATGCTGTTTTGAAAACGATGGCAGGTCAGATTTTCTGCCTAATTATATAAGAAGATTTCTCTAAAAAATACACGTTATTTCAAAGACTTATTGGCTGTGAAATAAGTAAAGGGTATTTGAAATGGCTTGTCTGCAAAGAAAGGTGAGATGTAGGGAATCACAGAAAGTCGAGGGGAAAATAGGTCAATATATACATTGCTATAGGGTGAACTCAGCTTAGGCCAGCAACAATGTAGAGTACCTGACACTTAGAAACTTACAAGTAAGCTGGAATCTTCAAAAGTTCAAATCTTTATTAGTAAAAATATTTATTAAAATGAATAACCAAGTGTTTTAATAGACATCAGAAGATCTAAACAATGAAACCTGAGAACATAGAAAAAAGATAAATAAAGATATGAGCATCACTTAATACAACAGAAAAGGTATACAATTCAGGTGATGTAGTAAGTCCAAAGAATATTCTTTGAAAAGTTTTAAAGGACCGATTTTGATTAAGGAAAACAAAAACATAAGTAAAGAATATACAGAAAGAATCAGGACAATGTTATAGCAGAGAATATATGAAATGCCAGTAAATTTGAACATTTCTGTAAAGTGGACCATTTCCTAGCTAGTAAAGTTTACCAAAACTGACACAAGAGGTAATCATTTAAGGTCATCGTGTCTGCCCTTGGCATTCTCGGAATGCCCTGGCCTCAGAATGCAGCATCTGTAGTCCATGGTATCCTGCGGAAAGGGGGTTGTGCTGAGGGAGGTTGGAACATTGCCCTTACTGAGGGAATGGGTGTGGCCATCTCTGCTGTGACGGAACAAATTGCAGGAGAGGAGGGGTCTCAGGGCAGGGCCCTCAGAGCCTGGCAGGCCCAGTGGTGTGTTCCAAGCATTTAGGTCCAGGCCAAAGGGCGCCTTCTTTGTCTGCACAGCTTCCCAAAATCTTACCTTTCCACTCAGGCCGCCCTCTTACTTGAAGTGTGTGTTGAACCAGTCCGCGCAGTACACCTCGCTGCACAGCTAACCATAGGTATGGGCATCGTAGCTTCCTGCCATGTGACCGAAGTTCGCAGGCAGATGAGTCCCTGGGACAAACGTGGAGAGGCACCTGCCCGGGCCACAGGCCGCCCTCTGCCCCTTCCCCAGATCGGGGGCTGCAAACAGCCCTGTCTGTGTCCCCTGCGCCTAGAGGGAGTATTGCACCAACACTTGAAGAAAACGGGGTCCTCGTGGGCAACTCATTGGAGGGACACAAATAAATCTTTGCCTGCCGACTTTCTGCTGAAGCTTAAGAGCGTTCACAACTAAGCCTCTTACAAGGTCAGCTGTTTAGCTAAACATGAGCTCATGATCTAAATTTACACAGTAATGAATTAATCAGCTACAAGGGGAGACAATCAGCAAAAACAATCAATACCAGAATTAGATTCCCTAGGCCATCCATCAGATGTTGGAATAATCAGGTGCAAGGCAGAAAATATACATAAAACTGGAACTGAAACAAGGAACAAGGATGTTTTCAAAGACTGGTAGGATCTCTCAAACATTTTTAAAGTACATGTCATTGATAAAGCTAAATACTCAAAGGTTGTGTAATACAACAGATTCATCATTGAGAAGAGTGGAATTATGCTGTTTTGAAAACTATGGCAGGCCAGATTTTCTGCCTAATTATATAAGAAGATTTCTCTAAAAAATACACATTATTTCAAAGACTTATTTGTTGTGACATAAGTAAAGGGTATTTCAAATGGCTTGTCTGCAAAGAATGGTGAGATATAGGGAGTCACAGAAAGTCGAGGGGAAAATAGGTCAATATGTGCATTGCTATATGTTGAACTAAGCGTTAGGTGAGCAACAATGTAGAGGACCTGACCCTTAAAAACTTACAAGTAAGTTCGAATCTTCAAATCTACAAACCTTTATAAGTAAATAGATTTATTAAAATGAAAAGCCAAGTGTTTTACTTGACATCAGAAGATCAAAACAATAAACCCTGAGAACATAGAAAAAAGGTAAAGATATGAGCAGAACTTAATACAAATAAAACGTTTAAAATGGGGTGATTTAGGAAGTCCAAAGAATATTCTTTGAAAAGATTTAAAAGACACCCTTGATTAAGGAAAACAAAAACATAAGTAAAGAATATAAAGAAAGAATCAGGACAATGTTATAGCAGAGAATATATGAAATGCCAGTAAATTTGGACATATCCGTAAAGTGGACCATTTCCTTGCTCCTAAAGTTTACCAAAACTGACACTAGAGGAAATCATTTAAGGTCATCCTGTCTGCCCTTGGCATTCTCGGAACGCCCTGGCCTCAGAATGCAGCATCTGTAGTCCATGGTAACCGGCGGAGAGCGGGCGGGGCTGAGGGTGTTTGGAACACGGCCCTCACTGAGGGAGTGGGTGCGGCCATCTCTGCTGTGACTGAACAAAGTGCAGGGGAGCAGGGTGCCCAGGGCAGGGCCTTCAGAGCCCGGCAGGCCCAGTGGGGTGTCACAAGCATTTAGGCCCAGGACAAAGGGTGCCTTCATTGTCGGCACAGCTGCCCAATCTCTCACCTTTCCACACAGGCCGCCCACATACTTGAAGAGTGTGTGGAACCTTTCCGCGCAGTACACGTCGCTGCACAGCTAACCATAGGTCTGGGCATCGTAGCTTGTGCCAGGTGACCGAAGTTCGCAGGCAGATGTGTCCCTGGGACACACGTGGAGAGGCTCCTGCCAGGGCCACAGGCCGCCCTATGACCCTGCCCCAAATCGGGAGATGCAAACAGTCCTGTCTGAGTCCCCTGCGTCTAGAGGGAGTATTGGACCAACACTTGTAGAAAACGGGGTCCTCGCGGGCAACTCATTGGAGGGACACAAATAAATCTTTGCCGACTTTCTGCTGAAGCTTACGAGCGTTCACACCTAAGCCTCTTACAAGGTCAGCTGTTTAGCTAAACATGTGCTCATGATCTATCTTTACACAATAAGGAAGAAATCAGCTACAAGGGGAGACAATCAGCAAAAACAATCCATACCAGAATTAGATTCCCTAGGCCATCCATCAGATGGTGGAATAATCAGGTGCAAGGCAGAAAATATACATAAAACTGGAACTGAAACAAGGAACAAGGATGTTTTCAAAGACTGGTAGGATCTCTCAAACATTTTTAAAGTACATGTCATTGATAAAGCTAAATAATCAAAGGTTGTGTAATACAACAGATTCATCATTGAGAAGAGTGGAATTATGCTGTTTTGAAAACTATGGCAGGTCAGATTTTCTGCCTAATTATATAAGAAGATTTCTCTAAAAAATACACGTTATTTCAAAGACTTATTGGCTGTGAAATAAGTAAAGGGTATTTGAAATGGCTTGTCTGCAAAGAAAGGTGAGATGTAGGGAATCACAGAAAGTCGAGGGGAATATAGGTCAATATATACATTGCTATAGGGTGAACTAAGCCTTAGGCCAGCAACAATGTAGACGAACTGACACTTAGAAACTAACAAGTAAACTGGAATCTTCAAAAGTTCAAATCTTTATAAGTAAAAAGATTTATTAAAATGAATAAGCAAGTGTTTTAATTGACATCAGAAGATCAAAGCAATGAACCCTGAGAACATAGAAAAAAGATAAATAAAGATATGAGCATCACTTAATACAACAGAAAAGGTATACAATTCAGGTGATGTAGTAAGTCCAAAGAATATTCTTTGAAAAGTTTTAAAGGACCGATTTTGATTAAGGAAAACAAAAACATAAGTAAAGAATATACAGAAAGAATCAGGACAATGTTATAGCAGAGAATATATGAAATGCCAGTAAATTTGAACATTTCTGTAAAGTGGACCATTTCCTAGCTAGTAAAGTTTACCAAAACTGACACAAGAGGTAATCATTTAAGGTCATCGTGTCTGCCCTTGGCATTCTCGGAACGCCGTGGCCTCAGAATGCAGCATCTGTAGTCCATGGTATCCTGCGGAAAGGGGGTTGTGCTGAGGGAGGTTGGAACACTGCCCTTACTGAGGGAATGGGTGTGGCAATCTCTGCTGTGACGGAACAAATTGCAGGAGAGGAGGGGTCTCAGGGCAGGGCCCTCAGAGCCTGGCAGGCCCAGTGGTGTGTCCCAAGCATTTAGGCCCAGGCCAAAGGGCGCCTTCTTTGTCTGCACAGCTTCCCAAAATCTTACCTTTCCACTCAGGCCGCCCTCTTACTTGAAGTGTGTGTTGAACCAGTCCGCGCAGTACACCTCGCTGCACAGCTAACCATAGGTATGGGCATCGTAGCTTCCTGCCATGTGACCGAAGTTCGCAGGCAGATGAGTCCCTGGGACAAACGTGGAGAGGCACCTGCCCGGGCCACAGGCCGCCCTCTGCCCCTTCCCCATATCGGGGGCTGCAAACAGCCCTGTCTGTGTCCCCTGCGTCTAGAGGGAGTATTGCACCAACACTTGAAGAAAACGGGGTCCTCGTGGGCAACTCATTGGAGGGACACAAATAAATCTTTGCCTGCCGACTTTCTGCTGAAGCTTAAGAGCGTTCACAACTAAGCCTCTTACAAGGTCAGCTGTTTAGCTAAACATGAGCTCATGATCTAAATTTACACAGTAATGAATTAATCAGCTACAAGGGGAGACAATCAGCAAAAACAATCAATACCAGAATTAGATTCCCTAGGCCATCCATCAGATGTTGGAATAATCAGGTGCAAGGCAGAAAATATACATAAAACTGGAACTGAAACAAGGAACAAGGATGTTTTCAAAGACTGGTAGGAACTCTCAAACATTTTTAAAGTACATGTCATTGATAAAGCTAAATACTCAAAGGTTGTGTAATACAACAGATTCATCATTGAGAAGAGTGGAATTATGCTGTTTTGAAAACTATGGCAGGCCAGATTTTCTGCCTAATTATATAAGAAGATTTCTCTAAAAAATACACATTATTTCAAAGACTTATTTGTTGTGACATAAGTAAAGGGTATTTCAAATGGCTTGTCTGCAAAGAATGGTGAGATATAGGGAGTCACAGAAAGTCGAGGGGAAAATAGGTCAATATGTGCATTGCTATATGTTGAACTAAGCGTTAGGCGAGCAACAATATAGAGGACCTGACCCTTAAAAACTTACAAGTAAGTTCGAATCTTCAAATCTACAAACCTTTATAAGTAAATAGATTTATTAAAATGAAAAGCCAAGTGTTTTACTTGACATCAGAAGATCAAAACAATAAACCCTGAGAACATAGAGAAAAGGTAAAGATATGAGCAGAACTTAATACAAATAAAACGTTTAAAATGGGGTGATTTAGGAAGTCCAAAGAATATTCTTTGAAAAGATTTAAAAGACACCCTTGATTAAGGAAAACAAAAACATAAGTAAAGAATATAAAGAAAGAATCAGGACAATGTTATAGCAGAGAATATATGAAATGCCAGTAAATTTGGACATATCCGTAAAGTGGACCATTTCCTTGCTCCTAAAGTTTACCAAAACTGACACTAGAGGAAATCATTTAAGGTCATCCTGTCTGCCCTTGGCATTCTCGGAACGCCCTGGCCTCAGAATGCAGCATCTGTAGTCCATGGTAACCGGCGGAGAGCGGGCGGGGCTGAGGGTGTTTGGAACACGGCCCTCACTGAGGGAGTGGGTGCGGCCATCTCTGCTGTGACTGAACAAAGTGCAGGGGAGCAGGGTGCCCAGGGCAGGGCCTTCAGAGCCCGGCAGGCCCAGTGGGGTGTCACAAGCATTTAGGCCCAGGACAAAGGGTGCCTTCATTGTCGGCACAGCTGCCCAATCTCTCACCTTTCCACACAGGCCGCCCACATACTTGAAGAGTGTGTGGAACCTTTCCGCGCAGTACACGTCGCTGCACAGCTAACCATAGGTCTGGGCATCGTAGCTTGTGCCAGGTGACCGAAGTTCGCAGGCAGATGTGTCCCTGGGACACACGTGGAGAGGCTCCTGCCAGGGCCACAGGCCGCCCTATGACCCTGCCCCAAATCGGGAGATGCAAACAGTCCTGTCTGAGTCCCCTGCGTCTAGAGGGAGTATTGGACCAACACTTGTAGAAAACGGGGTCCTCGCGGGCAACTCATTGGAGGGACACAAATAAATCTTTGCCGACTTTCTGCTGAAGCTTACGAGCGTTCACACCTAAGCCTCTTACAAGGTCAGCTGTTTAGCTAAACATGTGCTCATGATCTATCTTTACACAATAAGGAAGAAATCAGCTACAAGGGGAGACAATCAGCAAAAACAATCCATACCAGAATTAGATTCCCTAGGCCATCCATCAGATGGTGGAATAATCAGGTGCAAGGCAGAAAATATACATAAAACTGGAACTGAAACAAGGAACAAGGATGTTTTCAAAGACTGGTAGGATCTCTCAAACATTTTTAAAGTACATGTCATTGATAAAGCTAAATACTCAAAGGTTGTGTAATACAACAGATTCATCATTGAGAAGAGTGGAATTATGCTGTTTTGAAAACGATGGCAGGTCAGATTTTCTGCCTAATTATATAAGAAGATTTCTCTAAAAAATACACGTTATTTCAAAGACTTATTGGCTGTGAAATAAGTAAAGGGTATTTGAAATGGCTTGTCTGCAAAGAAAGGTGAGATGTAGGGAATCACAGAAAGTCGAGGGGAATATAGGTCAATATATACATTGCTATAGGGTGAACTAAGCCTTAGGCCAGCAACAATGTAGACGAACTGACACTTAGAAACTAACAAGTAAACTGGAATCTTCAAAAGTTCAAATCTTTATAAGTAAAAAGATTTATTAAAATGAATAAGCAAGTGTTTTAATTGACATCAGAAGATCAAAACAATGAACCCTGAGAACATAGAAAAAAGATAAATAAAGATATGAGCATCACTTAATACAACAGAAAAGGTATACAATTCAGGTGATGTAGTAAGTCCAAAGAATATTCTTTGAAAAGATTTAAAGGACCGATTTTGATTAAGGAAAACAAAAACATAAGTAAAGAATATACAGAAAGAATCAGGACAATGTTATAGCAGAGAATATATGAAATGCCAGTAAATTTGAACATTTCTGTAAAGTGGACCATTTCCTAGCTAGTAAAGTTTACCAAAACTGACACAAGAGGTAATCATTTAAGGTCATCGTGTCTGCCCTTGGCATTCTCGGAACGCCCTGGCCTCAGAATGCAGCATCTGTAGTCCATGGTATCCTGCGGAAAGGGGGTTGTGCTGAGGGAGGTTGGAACACTGCCCTTACTGAGGGAATGGGTGTGGCCATATCTGCTGTGACGGAACAAATTGCAGGAGAGGAGGGGTCTCAGGGCAGGGCCCTCAGAGCCTGGCAGGCCCAGTGGTGTGTCCCAAGCATTTAGGCCCAGGCCAAAGGGCGCCTTCTTTGTCTGCACAGCTTCCCAAAATCTTACCTTTCCACTCAGGCCGCCCTCTTACTTGAAGTGTGTGTTGAACCAGTCCGCGCAGTACACCTCGCTGCACAGCTAACCATAGGTATGGGCATCGTAGCTTCCTGCCATGTGACCGAAGTTCGCAGGCAGATGAGTCCCTGGGACACACGGGGAGAGGCTCCTGCCCGGGCCACAGGCCGCCCTGTGCCCCTTCCCCAGATCGGGGGCTGCAAACAGCCCTGTCTGTGTCCCCTGCGTCTAGAGGGCGTATTGCACCAACACTTGAAGAAAACGGGGTCCTCGTGGGCAACTCATTGGAGGGACACTAATAAATCTTTGCCGACTTTCTGCTTAAGCTTACGAGCGTTCACAACTAAGCCTCTTACAAGGTCAGCTGTTTAGCTAAACATGAGCTCATGATCTAAATTTACACAGTAATGAATTAATCAGCTACAAGGGGAGACAATCAGCAAACACAATCAATACCAGAATTAGATTCCCTAGGCCATCCATCAGATGTTGGAATAATCAGGTGCAAGGCAGAAAATATACATAAAACTGGAACTGAAACAAGGAACAAGGATGTTTTCAAAGACTGGTAGGAACTCTCAAACATTTTTAAAGTACATGTCATTGATAAAGCTAAATACTCAAAGGTTGTGTAATACAACAGATTCATCATTGAGAAGAGTGGAATTATGCTGTTTTGAAAACTATGGCAGGCCAGATTTTCTGCCTAATTATATAAGAAGATTTCTCTAAAACATAGACATTATTTCAAACACTTATTTGTTGTGACATAAGTAAAGGGTATTTCAAATGGCTTGTCTGCAAAGAATGGTGAGATATAGGGAGTCACAGAAAGTCGAGGGGAAAATAGGTCAATATGTGCATTGCTATATGTTGAACTAAGCGTTAGGCGAGCAACAATATAGAGGACCTGACCCTTAAAAACTTACAAGTAAGTTCGAATCTTCAAATCTACAAACCTTTATAAGTAAATAGATTTATTAAAATGAAAAGCCAAGTGTTTTACTTGACATCAGAAGATCAAAACAATAAACCCTGAGAACATAGAGAAAAGGTAAAGATATGAGCAGAACTTAATACAAATAAAACGTTTAAAATGGGGTGATTTAGGAAGTCCAAAGAATATTCTTTGAAAAGATTTAAAAGACACCCTTGATTAAGGAAAACAAAAACATAAGTAAAGAATATAAAGAAAGAATCAGGACAATGTTATAGCAGAGAATATATGAAATGCCAGTAAATTTGGACATATCCGTAAAGTGGACCATTTCCTTGCTCCTAAAGTTTACCAAAAC
Source organism: Mesoplodon bidens (assembly GCF_964165515.1). Taxonomy (NCBI): domain Eukaryota; kingdom Metazoa; phylum Chordata; class Mammalia; order Artiodactyla; family Ziphiidae; genus Mesoplodon; species Mesoplodon bidens. Next base: position 278,911 of record NW_027671674.1, on the reverse strand, counting down.
TGACACTAGAGGAAATCATTTAAGGTCATCCTGTCTGCCCTTGGCATTCTCGGAACGCCCTGGCCTCAGAATGCAGCATCTGTAGTCCATGGTAACCGGCGGAGAGGGGGCGGGGCTGAGGGTGTTTGGAACACGGCCCTCACTGAGGGAGTGGGTGCGGCCATCTCTGCTGTGACTGAACAAAGTGCAGGGGAGCAGGGTGCCCAGGGCAGGGCCTTCAGAGCCCGGCAGGCCCAGTGGGGTGTCACAAGCATTTAGGCCCAGGACAAAGGGTGCCTTCATTGTCGGCACAGCTGCCCAATCTCTCACCTTTCCACACAGGCCGCCCACATACTTGAAGAGTGTGTGGAACCTTTCCGCGCAGTACACGTCGCTGCACAGCTAACCATAGGTCTGGGCATCGTAGCTTGTGCCAGGTGACCGAAGTTCGCAGGCAGATGTGTCCCTGGGACACACGTGGAGAGGCTCCTGCCAGGGCCACAGGCCGCCCTATGACCCTGCCCCAAATCGGGAGATGCAAACAGTCCTGTCTGAGTCCCCTGCGTCTAGAGGGAGTATTGGACCAACACTTGTAGAAAACGGGGTCCTCGCGGGCAACTCATTGGAGGGACACAAATAAATCTTTGCCGACTTTCTGCTGAAGCTTACGAGCGTTCACACCTAAGCCTCTTACAAGGTCAGCTGTTTAGCTAAACATGTGCTCATGATCTATCTTTACACAATAAGGAAGAAATCAGCTACAAGGGGAGACAATCAGCAAAAACAATCCATACCAGAATTAGATTCCCTAGGCCATCCATCAGATGGTGGAATAATCAGGTGCAAGGCAGAAAATATACATAAAACTGGAACTGAAACAAGGAACAAGGATGTTTTCAAAGACTGGTAGGATCTCTCAAACATTTTTAAAGTACATGTCATTGATAAAGCTAAATACTCAAAGGTTGTGTAATACAACAGATTCATCATTGAGAAGAGTGGAATTATGCTGTTTTGAAAACTATGGCAGGTCAGATTTTCTGCCTAATTATATAAGAAGATTTCTCTAAAAAATACACGTTATTTCAAAGACTTATTGGCTGTGAAATAAGTAAAGGGTATTTGAAATGGCTTGTCTGCAAAGAAAGGTGAGATGTAGGGAATCACAGAAAGTCGAGGGGAATATAGGTCAATATATACATTGCTATAGGGTGAACTAAGCCTTAGGCCAGCAACAATGTAGACGAACTGACACTTAGAAACTAACAAGTAAACTGGAATCTTCAAAAGTTCAAATCTTTATAAGTAAAAAGATTTATTAAAATGAATAAGCAAGTGTTTTAATTGACATCAGAAGATCAAAACAATGAACCCTGAGAACATAGAAAAAAGATAAATAAAGATATGAGCATCACTTAATACAACAGAAAAGGTATACAATTCAGGTGATGTAGTAAGTCCAAAGAATATTCTTTGAAAAGATTTAAAGGACCGATTTTGATTAAGGAAAACAAAAACATAAGTAAAGAATATACAGAAAGAATCAGGACAATGTTATAGCAGAGAATATATGAAATGCCAGTAAATTTGAACATTTCTGTAAAGTGGACCATTTCCTAGCTAGTAAAGTTTACCAAAACTGACACAAGAGGTAATCATTTAAGGTCATCGTGTCTGCCCTTGGCATTCTCGGAACGCCCTGGCCTCAGAATGCAGCATCTGTAGTCCATGGTATCCTGCGGAAAGGGGGTTGTGCTGAGGGAGGTTGGAACACTGCCCTTACTGAGGGAATGGGTGTGGCCATATCTGCTGTGACGGAACAAATTGCAGGAGAGGAGGGGTCTCAGGGCAGGGCCCTCAGAGCCTGGCAGGCCCAGTGGTGTGTCCCAAGCATTTAGGCCCAGGCCAAAGGGCGCCTTCTTTGTCTGCACAGCTTCCCAAAATCTTACCTTTCCACTCAGGCCGCCCTCTTACTTGAAGTGTGTGTTGAACCAGTCCGCGCAGTACACCTCGCTGCACAGCTAACCATAGGTATGGGCATCGTAGCTTCCTGCCATGTGACCGAAGTTCGCAGGCAGATGAGTCCCTGGGACACACGGGGAGAGGCTCCTGCCCGGGCCACAGGCCGCCCTCTGCCCCTTCCCCAGATCGGGGGCTGCAAACAGCCCTGTCTGTGTCCCCTGCGTCTAGAGGGAGTATTGCACCAACACTTGAAGAAAACGGGGTCCTCGTGGGCAACTCATTGGAGGGACACTAATAAATCTTTGCCGACTTTCTGCTTAAGCTTACGAGCGTTCACAACTAAGCCTCTTACAAGGTCAGCTGTTTAGCTAAACATGAGCTCATGATCTAAATTTACACAGTAATGAATTAATCAGCTACAAGGGGAGACAATCAGCAAACACAATCAATACCAGAATTAGATTCCCTAGGCCATCCATCAGATGTTGGAATAATCAGGTGCAAGGCAGAAAATATACATAAAACTGGAACTGAAACAAGGAACAAGGATGTTTTCAAAGACTGGTAGGAACTCTCAAACATTTTTAAAGTACATGTCATTGATAAAGCTAAATACTCAAAGGTTGTGTAATACAACAGATTCATCATTGAGAAGAGTGGAATTATGCTGTTTTGAAAACTATGGCAGGCCAGATTTTCTGCCTAATTATATAAGAAGATTTCTCTAAAACATAGACATTATTTCAAACACTTATTTGTTGTGACATAAGTAAAGGGTATTTCAAATGGCTTGTCTGCAAAGAATGGTGAGATATAGGGAGTCACAGAAAGTCGAGGGGAAAATAGGTCAATATGTGCATTGCTATATGTTGAACTAAGCGTTAGGCGAGCAACAATATAGAGGACCTGACCCTTAAAAACTTACAAGTAAGTTCGAATCTTCAAATCTACAAACCTTTATAAGTAAATAGATTTATTAAAATGAAAAGCCAAGTGTTTTACTTGACATCAGAAGATCAAAACAATAAACCCTGAGAACATAGAAAAAAGGTAAAGATATGAGCAGAACTTAATACAAATAAAACGTTTAAAATGGGGTGATTTAGGAAGTCCAAAGAATATTCTTTGAAAAGATTTAAAAGACACCCTTGATTAAGGAAAACAAAAACATAAGTAAAGAATATAAAGAAAGAATCAGGACAATGTTATAGCAGAGAATATATGAAATGCCAGTAAATTTGGACATATCCGTAAAGTGGACCATTTCCTTGCTCCTAAAGTTTACCAAAACTGACACTAGAGGAAATCATTTAAGGTCATCCTGTCTGCCCTTGGCATTCTCGGAACGCCCTGGCCTCAGAATGCAGCATCTGTAGTCCATGGTAACCGGCGGAGAGGGGGCGGGGCTGAGGGTGTTTGGAACACGGCCCTCACTGAGGGAGTGGGTGCGGCCATCTCTGCTGTGACTGAACAAAGTGCAGGGGAGCAGGGTGCCCAGGGCAGGGCCTTCAGAGCCCGGCAGGCCCAGTGGGGTGTCACAAGCATTTAGGCCCAGGACAAAGGGTGCCTTCATTGTCGGCACAGCTGCCCAATCTCTCACCTTTCCACACAGGCCGCCCACATACTTGAAGAGTGTGTGGAACCTTTCCGCGCAGTACACGTCGCTGCACAGCTAACCATAGGTCTGGGCATCGTAGCTTGTGCCAGGTGACCGAAGTTCGCAGGCAGATGTGTCCCTGGGACACACGTGGAGAGGCTCCTGCCAGGGCCACAGGCCGCCCTATGACCCTGCCCCAAATCGGGAGATGCAAACAGTCCTGTCTGAGTCCCCTGCGTCTAGAGGGAGTATTGGACCAACACTTGTAGAAAACGGGGTCCTCGCGGGCAACTCATTGGAGGGACACAAATAAATCTTTGCCGACTTTCTGCTGAAGCTTACGAGCGTTCACACCTAAGCCTCTTACAAGGTCAGCTGTTTAGCTAAACATGTGCTCATGATCTATCTTTACACAATAAGGAAGAAATCAGCTACAAGGGGAGACAATCAGCAAAAACAATCCATACCAGAATTAGATTCCCTAGGCCATCCATCAGATGGTGGAATAATCAGGTGCAAGGCAGAAAATATACATAAAACTGGAACTGAAACAAGGAACAAGGATGTTTTCAAAGACTGGTAGGATCTCTCAAACATTTTTAAAGTACATGTCATTGATAAAGCTAAATACTCAAAGGTTGTGTAATACAACAGATTCATCATTGAGAAGAGTGGAATTATGCTGTTTTGAAAACTATGGCAGGTCAGATTTTCTGCCTAATTATATAAGAAGATTTCTCTAAAAAATACACGTTATTTCAAAGACTTATTGGCTGTGAAATAAGTAAAGGGTATTTGAAATGGCTTGTCTGCAAAGAAAGGTGAGATGTAGGGAATCACAGAAAGTCGAGGGGAATATAGGTCAATATATACATTGCTATAGGGTGAACTAAGCCTTAGGCCAGCAACAATGTAGACGAACTGACACTTAGAAACTAACAAGTAAACTGGAATCTTCAAAAGTTCAAATCTTTATAAGTAAAAAGATTTATTAAAATGAATAAGCAAGTGTTTTAATTGACATCAGAAGATCAAAACAATGAACCCTGAGAACATAGAAAAAAGATAAATAAAGATATGAGCATCACTTAATACAACAGAAAAGGTATACAATTCAGGTGATGTAGTAAGTCCAAAGAATATTCTTTGAAAAGATTTAAAGGACCGATTTTGATTAAGGAAAACAAAAACATAAGTAAAGAATATACAGAAAGAATCAGGACAATGTTATAGCAGAGAATATATGAAATGCCAGTAAATTTGAACATTTCTGTAAAGTGGACCATTTCCTAGCTAGTAAAGTTTACCAAAACTGACACAAGAGGTAATCATTTAAGGTCATCGTGTCTGCCCTTGGCATTCTCGGAACGCCCTGGCCTCAGAATGCAGCATCTGTAGTCCATGGTATCCTGCGGAAAGGGGGTTGTGCTGAGGGAGGTTGGAACACTGCCCTTACTGAGGGAATGGGTGTGGCCATATCTGCTGTGACGGAACAAATTGCAGGAGAGGAGGGGTCTCAGGGCAGGGCCCTCAGAGCCTGGCAGGCCCAGTGGTGTGTCCCAAGCATTTAGGCCCAGGCCAAAGGGCGCCTTCTTTGTCTGCACAGCTTCCCAAAATCTTACCTTTCCACTCAGGCCGCCCTCTTACTTGAAGTGTGTGTTGAACCAGTCCGCGCAGTACACCTCGCTGCACAGCTAACCATAGGTATGGGCATCGTAGCTTCCTGCCATGTGACCGAAGTTCGCAGGCAGATGAGTCCCTGGGACACACGGGGAGAGGCTCCTGCCCGGGCCACAGGCCGCCCTCTGCCCCTTCCCCAGATCGGGGGCTGCAAACAGCCCTGTCTGTGTCCCCTGCGTCTAGAGGGAGTATTGCACCAACACTTGAAGAAAACGGGGTCCTCGTGGGCAACTCATTGGAGGGACACTAATAAATCTTTGCCGACTTTCTGCTTAAGCTTACGAGCGTTCACAACTAAGCCTCTTACAAGGTCAGCTGTTTAGCTAAACATGAGCTCATGATCTAAATTTACACAGTAATGAATTAATCAGCTACAAGGGGAGACAATCAGCAAACACAATCAATACCAGAATTAGATTCCCTAGGCCATCCATCAGATGTTGGAATAATCAGGTGCAAGGCAGAAAATATACATAAAACTGGAACTGAAACAAGGAACAAGGATGTTTTCAAAGACTGGTAGGAACTCTCAAACATTTTTAAAGTACATGTCATTGATAAAGCTAAATACTCAAAGGTTGTGTAATACAACAGATTCATCATTGAGAAGAGTGGAATTATGCTGTTTTGAAAACTATGGCAGGCCAGATTTTCTGCCTAATTATATAAGAAGATTTCTCTAAAACATAGACATTATTTCAAACACTTATTTGTTGTGACATAAGTAAAGGGTATTTCAAATGGCTTGTCTGCAAAGAATGGTGAGATATAGGGAGTCACAGAAAGTCGAGGGGAAAATAGGTCAATATGTGCATTGCTATATGTTGAACTAAGCGTTAGGCGAGCAACAATATAGAGGACCTGACCCTTAAAAACTTACAAGTAAGTTCGAATCTTCAAATCTACAAACCTTTATAAGTAAATAGATTTATTAAAATGAAAAGCCAAGTGTTTTACTTGACATCAGAAGATCAAAACAATAAACCCTGAGAACATAGAAAAAAGGTAAAGATATGAGCAGAACTTAATACAAATAAAACGTTTAAAATGGGGTGATTTAGGAAGTCCAAAGAATATTCTTTGAAAAGATTTAAAAGACACCCTTGATTAAGGAAAACAAAAACATAAGTAAAGAATATAAAGAAAGAATCAGGACAATGTTATAGCAGAGAATATATGAAATGCCAGTAAATTTGGACATATCCGTAAAGTGGACCATTTCCTTGCTCCTAAAGTTTACCAAAACTGACACTAGAGGAAATCATTTAAGGTCATCCTGTCTGCCCTTGGCATTCTCGGAACGCCCTGGCCTCAGAATGCAGCATCTGTAGTCCATGGTAACCGGCGGAGAGGGGGCGGGGCTGAGGGTGTTTGGAACACGGCCCTCACTGAGGGAGTGGGTGCGGCCATCTCTGCTGTGACTGAACAAAGTGCAGGGGAGCAGGGTGCCCAGGGCAGGGCCTTCAGAGCCCGGCAGGCCCAGTGGGGTGTCACAAGCATTTAGGCCCAGGACAAAGGGTGCCTTCATTGTCGGCACAGCTGCCCAATCTCTCACCTTTCCACACAGGCCGCCCACATACTTGAAGAGTGTGTGGAACCTTTCCGCGCAGTACACGTCGCTGCACAGCTAACCATAGGTCTGGGCATCGTAGCTTGTGCCAGGTGACCGAAGTTCGCAGGCAGATGTGTCCCTGGGACACACGTGGAGAGGCTCCTGCCAGGGCCACAGGCCGCCCTATGACCCTGCCCCAAATCGGGAGATGCAAACAGTCCTGTCTGAGTCCCCTGCGTCTAGAGGGAGTATTGGACCAACACTTGTAGAAAACGGGGTCCTCGCGGGCAACTCATTGGAGGGACACAAATAAATCTTTGCCGACTTTCTGCTGAAGCTTACGAGCGTTCACACCTAAGCCTCTTACAAGGTCAGCTGTTTAGCTAAACATGTGCTCATGATCTATCTTTACACAATAAGGAAGAAATCAGCTACAAGGGGAGACAATCAGCAAAAACAATCCATACCAGAATTAGATTCCCTAGGCCATCCATCAGATGTTGGAATAATCAGGTGCAAGGCAGAAAATATACATAAAACTGGAACTGAAACAAGGAACAAGGATGTTTTCAAAGACTGGTAGGATCTCTCAAACATTTTTAAAGTACATGTCATTGATAAAGCTAAATACTCAAAGGTTGTGTAATACAACAGATTCATCATTGAGAAGAGTGGAATTATGCTGTTTTGAAAACGATGGCAGGTCAGATTTTCTGCCTAATTATATAAGAAGATTTCTCTAAAAAATACACGTTATTTCAAAGACTTATTGGCTGTGAAATAAGTAAAGGGTATTTGAAATGGCTTGTCTGCAAAGAAAGGTGAGATGTAGGGAATCACAGAAAGTCGAGGGGAATATAGGTCAATATATACATTGCTATAGGGTGAACTAAGCTTAGGCCAGCAACAATGTAGAGTACCTGACACTTAGAAACTTACAAGTAAGCTGGAATCTTCAAAAGTTCAAATCTTTATTAGTAAAAATATTTATTAAAATGAATAACCAAGTGTTTTAATTGACATCAGAAGATCTAAACAATGAAACCTGAGAACATAGAAAAAAGATAAATAAAGATATGAGCATCACTTAATACAACAGAAAAGGTATACAATTCAGGTGATGTAGTAAGTCCAAAGAATATTCTTTGAAAAGTTTTAAAGGACCGATTTTGATTAAGGAAAACAAAAACATAAGTAAAGAATATACAGAAAGAATCAGGACAATGTTATAGCAGAGAATATATGAAATGCCAGTAAATTTGAACATTTCTGTAAAGTGGACCATTTCCTAGCTAGTAAAGTTTACCAAAACTGACACAAGAGGTAATCATTTAAGGTCATCGTGTCTGCCCTTGGCATTCTCGGAATGCCCTGGCCTCAGAATGCAGCATCTGTAGTCCATGGTATCCTGCGGAAAGGGGGTTGTGCTGAGGGAGGTTGGAACACTGCCCTTACTGAGGGAATGGGTGTGGCCATCTCTGCTGTGACGGAACAAATTGCAGGAGAGGAGGGGTCTCAGGGCAGGGCCCTCAGAGCCTGGCAGGCCCAGTGGTGTGTCCCAAGCATTTAGGTCCAGGCCAAAGGGCGCCTTCTTTGTCTGCACAGCTTCCCAAAATCTTACCTTTCCACTCAGGCCGCCCTCTTACTTGAAGTGTGTGTTGAACCAGTCCGCGCAGTACACCTCGCTGCACAGCTAACCATAGGTATGGGCATCGTAGCTTCCTGCCATGTGACCGAAGTTCGCAGGTAGGTGAGTCCCTGGGACAAACGTGGAGAGGCACCTGCCCGGGCCACAGGCCGCCCTCTGCCCCTTCCCCAGATCGGCGGCTGCAAACAGCCCTGTCTGTGTCCCCTGCGTCTAGAGGGAGTATTGCACCAACACTTGAAGAAAACGGGGTCCTCGTGGGCAACTCATTGGAGGGACACAAATAAATCTTTGCCTGCCGACTTTCTGCTGAAGCTTACGAGCGTTCACAACTAAGCCTCTTACAAGGTCAGCTGTTTAGCTAAACATGAGCTCATGATCTAAATTTACACAGTAATGAATTAATCAGCTACAAGGGGAGACAATCAGCAAAAACAATCAATACCAGAATTAGATTCCCTAGGCCATCCATCAGATGTTGGAATAATCAGGTGCAAGGCAGAAAATATACATAAAACTGGAACTGAAACAAGGAACAAGGATGTTTTCAAAGACTGGTAGGATCTCTCAAACATTTTTAAAGTACATGTCATTGATAAAGCTAAATACTCAAAGGTTGTGTAATACAACAGATTCATCATTGAGAAGAGTGGAATTATGCTGTTTTGAAAACTATGGCAGGCCAGATTTTCTGCCTAATTATATAAGAAGATTTCTCTAAAAAATACACATTATTTCAAAGACTTATTTGTTGTGACATAAGTAAAGGGTATTTCAAATGGCTTGTCTGCAAAGAATGGTGAGATATAGGGAGTCACAGAAAGTCGAGGGGAAAATAGGTCAATATGTGCATTGCTATATGTTGAACTAAGCGTTAGGCGAGCAACAATATAGAGGACCTGACCCTTAAAAACTTACAAGTAAGTTCGAATCTTCAAATCTACAAACCTTTATAAGTAAATAGATTTATTAAAATGAAAAGCCAAGTGTTTTACTTGACATCAGAAGATCAAAACAATAAACCCTGAGAACATAGAAAAAAGGTAAAGATATGAGCAGAACTTAATACAAATAAAACGTTTAAAATGGGGTGATTTAGGAAGTCCAAAGAATATTCTTTGAAAAGATTTAAAAGACACCCTTGATTAAGGAAAACAAAAACATAAGTAAAGAATATAAAGAAAGAATCAGGACAATGTTATAGCAGAGAATATATGAAATGCCAGTAAATTTGGACATATCCGTAAAGTGGACCATTTCCTTGCTCCTAAAGTTTACCAAAACTGACACTAGAGGAAATCATTTAAGGTCATCCTGTCTGCCCTTGGCATTCTCGGAACGCCCTGGCCTCAGAATGCAGCATCTGTAGTCCATGGTAACCGGCGGAGAGGGGGCGGGGCTGAGGGTGTTTGGAACACGGCCCTCACTGAGGGAGTGGGTGCGGCCATCTCTGCTGTGACTGAACAAAGTGCAGGGGAGCAGGGTGCCCAGGGCAGGGCCTTCAGAGCCCGGCAGGCCCAGTGGGGTGTCACAAGCATTTAGGCCCAGGACAAAGGGTGCCTTCATTGTCGGCACAGCTGCCCAATCTCTCACCTTTCCACACAGGCCGCCCACATACTTGAAGAGTGTGTGGAACCTTTCCGCGCAGTACACGTCGCTGCACAGCTAACCATAGGTCTGGGCATCGTAGCTTGTGCCAGGTGACCGAAGTTCGCAGGCAGATGTGTCCCTGGGACACACGTGGAGAGGCTCCTGCCAGGGCCACAGGCCGCCCTATGACCCTGCCCCAAATCGGGAGATGCAAACAGTCCTGTCTGAGTCCCCTGCGTCTAGAGGGAGTATTGGACCAACACTTGTAGAAAACGGGGTCCTCGCGGGCAACTCATTGGAGGGACACAAATAAATCTTTGCCGACTTTCTGCTGAAGCTTACGAGCGTTCACACCTAAGCCTCTTACAAGGTCAGCTGTTTAGCTAAACATGTGCTCATGATCTATCTTTACACAATAAGGAAGAAATCAGCTACAAGGGGAGACAATCAGCAAAAACAATCCATACCAGAATTAGATTCCCTAGGCCATCCATCAGATGGTGGAATAATCAGGTGCAAGGCAGAAAATATACATAAAACTGGAACTGAAACAAGGAACAAGGATGTTTTCAAAGACTGGTAGGATCTCTCAAACATTTTTAAAGTACATGTCATTGATAAAGCTAAATACTCAAAGGTTGTGTAATACAACAGATTCATCATTGAGAAGAGTGGAATTATGCTGTTTTGAAAACGATGGCAGGTCAGATTTTCTGCCTAATTATATAAGAAGATTTCTCTAAAAAATACACGTTATTTCAAAGACTTATTGGCTGTGAAATAAGTAAAGGGTATTTGAAATGGCTTGTCTGCAAAGAAAGGTGAGATGTAGGGAATCACAGAAAGTCGAGGGGAAAATAGGTCAATATATACATTGCTATAGGGTGAACTCAGCTTAGGCCAGCAACAATGTAGAGTACCTGACACTTAGAAACTTACAAGTAAGCTGGAATCTTCAAAAGTTCAAATCTTTATTAGTAAAAATATTTATTAAAATGAATAACCAAGTGTTTTAATAGACATCAGAAGATCTAAACAATGAAACCTGAGAACATAGAAAAAAGATAAATAAAGATATGAGCATCACTTAATACAACAGAAAAGGTATACAATTCAGGTGATGTAGTAAGTCCAAAGAATATTCTTTGAAAAGTTTTAAAGGACCGATTTTGATTAAGGAAAACAAAAACATAAGTAAAGAATATACAGAAAGAATCAGGACAATGTTATAGCAGAGAATATATGAAATGCCAGTAAATTTGAACATTTCTGTAAAGTGGACCATTTCCTAGCTAGTAAAGTTTACCAAAACTGACACAAGAGGTAATCATTTAAGGTCATCGTGTCTGCCCTTGGCATTCTCGGAACGCCCTGGCCTCAGAATGCAGCATCTGTAGTCCATGGTATCCTGCGGAAAGGGGGTTGTGCTGAGGGAGGTTGGAACACTGCCCTTACTGAGGGAATGGGTGTGGCCATCTCTGCTGTGACGGAACAAATTGCAGGAGAGGAGGGGTCTCAGAGCAGGGCCCTCAGAGCCTGGCAGGCCCAGTGGTGTGTCCCAAGCATTTAGGTCCAGGCCAAAGGGCGCCTTCTTTGTCTGCACAGCTTCCCAAAATCTTACCTTTCCACTCAGGCCGCCCTCTTACTTGAAGTGTGTGTTGAACCAGTCCGCGCAGTACACCTCGCTGCACAGCTAACCATAGGTATGGGCATCGTAGCTTCCTGCCATGTGACCGAAGTTCGCAGGCAGATGAGTCCCTGGGACAAACGTGGAGAGGCACCTGCCCGGGCCACAGGCCGCCCTCTGCCCCTTCCCCAGATCGGGGGCTGCAAACAGCCCTGTCTGTGTCCCCTGCGTCTAGAGGGAGTATTGCACCAACACTTGAAGAAAACGGGGTCCTCGTGGGCAACTCATTGGAGGGACACAAATAAATCTTTGCCTGCCGACTTTCTGCTGAAGCTTAAGAGCGTTCACAACTAAGCCTCTTACAAGGTCAGCTGTTTAGCTAAACATGAGCTCATGATCTAAATTTACACAGTAATGAATTAATCAGCTACAAGGGGAGACAATCAGCAAAAACAATCAATACCAGAATTAGATTCCCTAGGCCATCCATCAGATGTTGGAATAATCAGGTGCAAGGCAGAAAATATACATAAAACTGGAACTGAAACAAGGAACAAGGATGTTTTCAAAGACTGGTAGGAACTCTCAAACATTTTTAAAGTACATGTCATTGATAAAGCTAAATACTCAAAGGTTGTGTAATACAACAGATTCATCATTGAGAAGAGTGGAATTATGCTGTTTTGAAAACTATGGCAGGCCAGATTTTCTGCCTAATTATATAAGAAGATTTCTCTAAAAAATACACATTATTTCAAAGACTTATTTGTTGTGACATAAGTAAAGGGTATTTCAAATGGCTTGTCTGCAAAGAATGGTGAGATATAGGGAGTCACAGAAAGTCGAGGGGAAAATAGGTCAATATGTGCATTGCTATATGTTGAACTAAGCGTTAGGTGAGCAACAATGTAGAGGACCTGACCCTTAAAAACTTACAAGTAAGTTCGAATCTTCAAATCTACAAACCTTTATAAGTAAATAGATTTATTAAAATGAAAAGCCAAGTGTTTTACTTGACATCAGAAGATCAAAACAATAAACCCTGAGAACATAGAAAAAAGGTAAAGATATGAGCAGAACTTAATACAAATAAAACGTTTAAAATGGGGTGATTTAGGAAGTCCAAAGAATATTCTTTGAAAAGATTTAAAAGACACCCTTGATTAAGGAAAACAAAAACATAAGTAAAGAATATAAAGAAAGAATCAGGACAATGTTATAGCAGAGAATATATGAAATGCCAGTAAATTTGGACATATCCGTAAAGTGGACCATTTCCTTGCTCCTAAAGTTTACCAAAACTGACACTAGAGGAAATCATTTAAGGTCATCCTGTCTGCCCTTGGCATTCTCGGAACGCCCTGGCCTCAGAATGCAGCATCTGTAGTCCATGGTAACCGGCGGAGAGGGGGCGGGGCTGAGGGTGTTTGGAACACGGCCCTCACTGAGGGAGTGGGTGCGGCCATCTCTGCTGTGACTGAACAAAGTGCAGGGGAGCAGGGTGCCCAGGGCAGGGCCTTCAGAGCCCGGCAGGCCCAGTGGGGTGTCACAAGCATTTAGGCCCAGGACAAAGGGTGCCTTCATTGTCGGCACAGCTGCCCAATCTCTCACCTTTCCACACAGGCCGCCCACATACTTGAAGAGTGTGTGGAACCTTTCCGCGCAGTACACGTCGCTGCACAGCTAACCATAGGTCTGGGCATCGTAGCTTGTGCCAGGTGACCGAAGTTCGCAGGCAGATGTGTCCCTGGGACACACGTGGAGAGGCTCCTGCCAGGGCCACAGGCCGCCCTATGACCCTGCCCCAAATCGGGAGATGCAAACAGTCCTGTCTGAGTCCCCTGCGTCTAGAGGGAGTATTGGACCAACACTTGTAGAAAACGGGGTCCTCGCGGGCAACTCATTGGAGGGACACAAATAAATCTTTGCCGACTTTCTGCTGAAGCTTACGAGCGTTCACACCTAAGCCTCTTACAAGGTCAGCTGTTTAGCTAAACATGTGCTCATGATCTATCTTTACACAATAAGGAAGAAATCAGCTACAAGGGGAGACAATCAGCAAAAACAATCCATACCAGAATTAGATTCCCTAGGCCATCCATCAGATGGTGGAATAATCAGGTGCAAGGCAGAAAATATACATAAAACTGGAACTGAAACAAGGAACAAGGATGTTTTCAAAGACTGGTAGGATCTCTCAAACATTTTTAAAGTACATGTCATTGATAAAGCTAAATAATCAAAGGTTGTGTAATACAACAGATTCATCATAGAGAAGAGTGGAATTATGCTGTTTTCAAAACTATGGCAGGTCAGATTTTCTGCCTAATTATATAAGAAGATTTCCCTAAAATATACACATTACTTCAAAGCCTTTTTCGTTGTGAAATAAGTAAAGGGTATTTGAAATGGCTTGTCTGCAAAGAAAGGTGAGATGTAGGGAATCACAGAAAGTCGAGGGGAAAATAGGTCAATATATACATTGCTATAGGGTGAACTAAGCTTAGGCCAGCAACAATGTAGAGTACCTGACCCTTAGAAACTTACAAGTAAGCTGGAATCTTCAAAAGTTCAAATCTTTATTAGTAAAAATATTTATTAAAATGAATAACCAAGTGTTTTAATTGACATCAGAAGATCTAAACAATGAACCCTGAGAACATAGAAAAAAGATAAATAAAGATATGAGCATCACTTAATACAACAGAAAAGGTATACAATTCAGGTGATGTAGTAAGTCCAAAGAATATTCTTTGAAAAGATTTAAAGGACCGATTTTGATTAAGGAAAACAAAAACATAAGTAAAGAATATACAGAAAGAATCAGGACAATGTTATAGCAGAGAATATATGAAATGCCAGTAAATTTGAACATTTCTGTAAAGTGGACCATTTCCTAGCTAGTAAAGTTTACCAAAACTGACACAAGAGGTAATCATTTAAGGTCATCGTGTCTGCCCTTGGCATTCTCGGAACGCCCTGGCCTCAGAATGCAGCATCTGTAGTCCATGGTATCCTGCGGAAAGGGGGTTGTGCTGAGGGAGGTTGGAACACTGCCCTTACTGAGGGAATGGGTGTGGCCATCTCTGCTGTGACGGAACAAATTGCAGGAGAGGAGGGGTCTCAGAGCAGGGCCCTCAGAGCCTGGCAGGCCCAGTGGTGTGTCCCAAGCATTTAGGTCCAGGCCAAAGGGCGCCTTCTTTGTCTGCACAGCTTCCCAAAATCTTACCTTTCCACTCAGGCCGCCCTCTTACTTGAAGTGTGTGTTGAACCAGTCCGCGCAGTACACCTCGCTGCACAGCTAACCATAGGTATGGGCATCGTAGCTTCCTGCCATGTGACCGAAGTTCGCAGGCAGATGAGTCCCTGGGACAAACGTGGAGAGGCACCTGCCCGGGCCACAGGCCGCCCTCTGCCCCTTCCCCAGATCGGGGGCTGCAAACAGCCCTGTCTGTGTCCCCTGCGTCTAGAGGGAGTATTGCACCAACACTTGAAGAAAACGGGGTCCTCGTGGGCAACTCATTGGAGGGACACAAATAAATCTTTGCCTGCCGACTTTCTGCTGATGCTTAAGAGCGTTCACAACTAAGACTGTTACAAGGTCAGCTGTTTAGCTAAACATGAGCTCATGATCTAAATTTACACAGTAATGAATTAATCAGCTACAAGGGGAGACAATCAGCAAAAACAATCAATACCAGAATTAGATTCCCTAGGCCATCCATCAGATGTTGGAATAATCAGGTGCAAGGCAGAAAATATACATAAAACTGGAACTGAAACAAGGAACAAGGATGTTTTCAAAGACTGGTAGGAACTCTCAAACATTTTTAAAGTACATGTCATTGATAAAGCTAAATACTCAAAGGTTGTGTAATACAACAGATTCATCATTGAGAAGAGTGGAATTATGCTGTTTAGAAAACTATGGCAGGCCAGATTTTCTGCCTAATTATATAAGAAGATTTCTCTAAAAAATACACATTATTTCAAAGACTTATTTGTTGTGACATAAGTAAAGGGTATTTCAAATGGCTTGTCTGCAAAGAATGGTGAGATATAGGGAGTCACAGAAAGTCGAGGGGAAAATAGGTCAATATGTGCATTGCTATATGTTGAACTAAGCGTTAGGCGAGCAACAATATAGAGGACCTGACCCTTAAAAACTTACAAGTAAGTTCGAATCTTCAAATCTACAAACCTTTATAAGTAAATAGATTTATTAAAATGAAAAGCCAAGTGTTTTACTTGACATCAGAAGATCAAAACAATAAACCCTGAGAACATAGAAAAAAGGTAAAGATATGAGCAGAACTTAATACAAATAAAACGTTTAAAATGGGGTGATTTAGGAAGTCCAAAGAATATTCTTTGAAAAGATTTAAAAGACACCCTTGATTAAGGAAAACAAAAACATAAGTAAAGAATATAAAGAAAGAATCAGGACAATGTTATAGCAGAGAATATATGAAATGCCAGTAAATTTGGACATATCCGTAAAGTGGACCATTTCCTTGCTCCTAAAGTTTACCAAAACTGACACTAGAGGAAATCATTTAAGGTCATCCTGTCTGCCCTTGGCATTCTCGGAACGCCCTGGCCTCAGAATGCAGCATCTGTAGTCCATGGTAACCAGCGGAGAGGGGGCGGGGCTGAGGGTGTTTGGAACACGGCCCTCACTGAGGGAGTGGGTGCGGCCATCTCTGCTGTGACTGAACAAAGTGCAGGGGAGCAGGGTGCCCAGGGCAGGGCCTTCAGAGCCCGGCAGGCCCAGTGGGGTGTCACAAGCATTTAGGCCCAGGAAAAAGGGTGCCTTCATTGTCGGCACAGCTGCCCAATCTCTCACCTTTCCACACAGGACGCCCACATACTTGAAGAGTGTGTGGAACCTTTCCGCGCAGTACACGTCGCTGCACAGCTAACCATAGGTCTGGGCATCGTAGCTTGTGCCAGGTGACCGAAGTTCGCAGGCAGATGTGTCCCTGGGACACACGTGGAGAGGCTCCTGCCAGGGCCACAGGCCGCCCTATGACCCTGCCCCGAATCGGGAGATGCAAACAGTCCTGTCTGAGTCCCCTGCGTCTAGAGGGAGTATTGGACCAACACTTGTAGAAAACGGGGTCCTCGTGGGCAACTCATTGGAGGGACACAAATAAATCTTTGCCGACTTTCTGCTGAAGCTTACGAGCGTTCACACCTATGCCTCTTCCAAGGTCAGCGGTTTAGATAAACATGAGCTCGTGATCTAAATTTACACAGTAATTAATTAATCAGCTACAAGGGGAGGCAATCGGCAAAAACAATCAATACAAGAAATAGATTCCCTAGGCCATCCATTAGATGTTGGAATAATCAGGTGGAAGGCAGAAAATATACATATAACTGGGACTGAAACATGGAACAAGGATGTTTTCAAAGACTGGTAGGATCTCTCAAACATTTTTAAAGTAGATGTCATTGATAAAGCTAAATAATCCAAGGTTGTGTAATACAACAAATTCATCAATGAGAAGAGTGGAATTATGCTGTTTTGAAAACTATGGCAGGTCCGATTTTCTGCCTAATTATATAAGAATATTTCTCTAAATAATACACATTATTTCAAAGACTTTTTGGCTGTGAAATAAGTAAAGGGTATTTCAAATGGCTTGTCTGCAAAGAAAGGTGAGATGTAGGGAATCACAGAAAGTCGAAGGGAAAATAGGTCAATATATACATTGCTATAGGGTGAACTAAGCCTTAGGCCAGCATCAATGTAGAGGACATGACCCTTAGAAACTTACAAGTAAGCTGGAATCTTCAAAAGTTCAAACCTTTATAAGTAAAAAGATTTATTAAAATGAATAACCAAGTGTTTTAATTGACATCAGAAGATCAAAACAATAAACCCTGAGAACATAGAAAAAAGGTAAATAAATATATGAGCAGCACTTAATACAACAGAAAACGTATAGAATTCAGGTGATGTAGTAAGTGCAAATAATATTCTTTGAAAAGATTTAAAAGTCACACTTTGATTAAGGAAAACAAAAACATAAATAAAGAATATACAGAAAGAATCAAGACAATGTTATAGCAGAGAAAATATGAAATGCCAGTAAATTTGAACATTTCTGTAAATTGGACCATTTTCTAGCTCCTAAAGTTTACCAAAACTGACATAAGAGGAAAGCATTTAAAGTCGTGATGTCTGCCATTGGCATTCTCGTAACGCCCTGGCGTCAGAATGCAGAATCTGTAGTCCATGGTAACCTGCGGAGAGTGGGCGGGGCTGAGGGAGGCTGGAACACTGCCCTCACTGAGGGAGTGGATGTGGCCATCTCTGCTGTGACTGAACAAAGGGCAGGGGAGCAGGGGGCCCAGGGCAGGGACCTCAGAACCCGGCAGGCCAAGTGGCGTTTCACAAGCATTTAGGCCCCGGCCATAGGGCACCTTCTTTTTCTGCACAGCTGCCCAAACTCTCACTTTTCCACTCAGGCCGCCCAGTTACTTGAAGGGTGTGTGGAACCTGTCCGCGCAATACACCTCGCTGCACAGCTAACCATAGGTCTGGGCATCGTAACTTCCTGCCCGGTGACCGAAGTTCGCAGGAGAGATGACTCCCAGGTTCACACGCAGAGAGGCTCCTGCCTGGGCCACAGGCCGCCCACTGCCCCTGCTCAAGATCGGGGGCCGAAAGCAGCCCTGTCTAAGTCCCCTACCCCTAGAGGGAGTATTGGACCAACACTTCTAGAAAACGGGATCCTTGTGGGCAACTCATTGGAGGGACACAAATAAATCTTTGCCGACTTTTTGCTGAAACTTACGAGCGTTCACACCTAAGCCTCTTACAAGGTCAGCTGTTTAGATAACATGAGCCCATGATCTAAATTTACACAATAATGAAGAAATCAGCTACAGAGGGAGACAATCAGCAAAAAACAATCAATACCAGAATTAGATTCCCTAGGCCATCCATCAGATGTTGGAATAATCAGGTGCTAGGCAGAAAATATACATAAACCTGGAAATGAAACAAGGAACAAGGATGCTTTCAAAGACTGGTAGGATCTCTAAAACATTTTTAAAGTACATGTCATTGATAAAGCTAAATACTCAAAGGTTGTTTAATACAACAAATTAAGGAGTGAGAAGAGTGAAATTATGCTGTTTAGAAAACTATGGAAGGTGAGATTTTCTGCCTAATTATATAAGATGATTTCTCTAATAAATACACATTATTTCAAAGACTTATTGGCTGTGAAATAAGTTAAGGGCATTTCAAATGGCTTGTCTGCAAAGAAAGGATAGATGTAGGGTATCACAGAAAGTTGAGGGGAAAATATGTCAATATATACATTGCTATATGGTGAACTAAGCTTTAGGCCGGCAACAGTGTAGAGGAATGGACCCTTAGAAACATACAAGTAAGCTGGAATTTTAAAAGTTCAAATCTTTATAAGTAAAAAGATTTATTAAAATGAATAACCAAGTGTTTTAATTGACATCAGAAAATCGAAACAATAAACCCTGAGAACATAGAAAAAGATAAATAAAGATATGAGCAGAACTTAATACAACAGAAAACGTATACATTTCAGGTGATGTAGTAAGTCCAAAGAATATTCTTTGGAAAGATTTAAAGGACAGATTTTGATTAAGGAAAACAAAAACATAAGTAAAGAATATACAGAAAGAATCAGGACAATGTTATAGCAGAGAATATATGAAATGCCATTAAATTTGAACATTTCTGTAAAGTGGACCATTTCCTAGTTCCTAAAGTTTACCAAAACTGACACAAGAGGAAATCATTTAAGGTCATCATGTCTGCCCTTGGCATTCTCGGCACGCCCTGGCCTCAGAATGCAGCATCTGTAGTCCATGGCAACCTGCGGAGTGGGGGCATGGCTGAGGGAGTTTGGAACATGGCCCTCACTGAGGGAGTGGGTGTGGCCATCTCTGCTGTGACTGAACAAAGGGCAGGGGAGCAGGCTGCCCAGGGCAGGACACTCAGAGCCCGGCAGGCCCAGTGGGGTGTCACAAGCATTTAGGCCCAGGACAAAGTGTGCCTTCATTGTCGGCACAGCTGCCCAATCTCTCACCTTTCAACTCAGGCCGCCCACTTACTTGAAGTGTCTGTGGAACCTGTCCGAGCAGTACACCTCGCTGCACAGTTAACCATAGGTCTGGGCATCATAGCTTGTGCCTGGTGACCAAAGTTCGCAGGCAGATGTGTCCCTGGGACACACGTGGAGAGGCTCCTGCCCGGGCCACAGGCCGCCCTCTGCCCCTGCCCCAAATCGGGGGCTGCAAACAGCCCTGTCTGAGTCCCCTGTGTCTAGAGGGAGTATTGGACCAACACTTGTAGAAAACGGGGACCTCGTGGGCAACTCATTGGAGGGACAGTAATAAATCTTTGCCGACTTTCTGCTGAAGCTTACGAGCGTTTACACCTAAGCCTCTTACAAGGTCAGCTGTTTAGTTAAACATGTGCTCATGATCTAAATTTACACAATAAGGAAGAAATCAGCTACAAGGGGAGACAATCAGTAAAAACAATTCATAGCAGAATTAGATTCCATAGGCCATCCATCAGATGTTGGAATAATCAGGTGCAAGGCAGAAAATATACATAAAACTGGAACTGAAACAAGGAACAAGGATGTTTTCAAAGACTGGTAGGAACTCTCAAACATTTTTAAAGTACACGTCATTGATAAAGCTAAATACTCAAAGGTTGTTTAATACCACAGATTCATCATTGAGAAGAGTGGAATTATGCTGTTTTGAAAACTATGGCAGGTCAGATTTTCTGCCTAATTATATAAGAAGATTTCCCTAAAATATACACATTACTTCAAAGACTTATTCGTTGTGAAATAAGTAAAGGGTATTTCAAATGGCTTGTCTGCAAAGAAAGGTGAGATGTAGGGAATCACAGAAAGTCGAGGGGAAAATAGGTCAATATATACATTGCTATAGGGTGAACTAAGCTTAGGCCAGCAACAATGTAGAGTACCTGACCCTTAGAAACTTACAAGTAAGCTGGAATCTTCAAAAGTTCAAATCTTTATTAGTAAAAATATTTATTAAAATGAATAACCAAGTGTTTTAATTGACATCAGAAGATCTAAACAATGAAACCTGAGAACATAGAAAAAAGATAAATAAAGATATGAGCATCACTTAATACAACAGAAAAGGTATACAATTCAGGTGATGTAGTAAGTCCAAAGAATATTCTTTGAAAAGTTTTAAAGGACCGATTTTGATTAAGGAAAACAAAAACATAAGTATAGAATATACAGAAAGAATCAGGACAATGTTATAGCAGAGAATATATGAAATGCCAGTAAATTTGAACATTTCTGTAAAGTGGACCATTTCCTAGCTAGTAAAGTTTACCAAAACTGACACAAGAGGTAATCATTTAAGGTCATCGTGTCTGCCCTTGGCATTCTCGGAACGCCCTGGCCTCAGAATGCAGCATCTGTAGTCCATGGTATCCTGCGGAAAGGGGGTTGTGCTGAGGGAGGTTGGAACACTGCCCTTACTGATGGAATGGGTGTGGCCATCTCTGCTGTGACGGAACAAATTGTAGGAGAGGAGGGGTCTAAGGGCAGGGCCCTCAGATTCTGGCAGGCCCAGTGGTGTGTCCCAAGCTTTTAGGCCAAGGCCAATGGGCGCCTTCTTTGTCTGCACAGCTTCCCAAAATCTTACCTTTCCACTCAGGCCACCCTCTAACTTGAAGTGTGTGTTGAACCAGTCCGCGCAGTACACCTCGCTGCACAGCTAACCATAGGTATGGGCATCGTAGCTTCCTGCCATGTGACCGAAGTTCGCAGGCAGATGAGTCCCTGGGACACACGTGGAGAGGCTCCTGCCCGGGCCACAGGCCGCCCTCTGCCCCTTCCCCAGATCGGGGGCTGCAAACAGCCCTGTCTGGGTCCCCTGCGTCTAGAGGGAGTATTGCACCAACACTTGAAGAAAACGGGGTCCTCGTGGGCAACTCACTGGAGGGACACAAATAAATCTTTGCCTGCCGACTTTCTGCTGAAGCTTACGAGCGTTCACAACTAAGCCTCTTACAAGGTCAGCTGTGTAGCTAAACATGAGCTCATGATCTAAATTTACACAGTAATGAATTAATCAGCTACAAGGGGAGACAATCAGCAAACACAATCAATACCAGAATTAGATTCCCTAGGCCATCCATCAGATGTTGGAATAATCAGGTGCAAGGCAGAAAATATACATAAAACTGGAACTGAAACAAGGAACAAGGATGTTTTCAAAGACTGGTAGGAAATCTCAAACATTTTTAAAGTACATGTCATTGATAAAGCTAAATACTCAAAGGTTGTGTAATACAACAGATTCATCATTGAGAAGAGTGGAATTATGCTGTTTTCAAAACTATGGCAGGCCAGATTTTCTGCCTAATTATATAAGAAGATTTCTCTAAAAAATACACATTATTTCAAAGACTTATTTGTTGTGACATAAGTAAAGGGTATTTCAAATGGCTTGTCTGCAAAGAATGGTGAGATATAGGGAGTCACAGAAAGTCGAGGGGAAAATAGGTCAATATGTGCATTGCTATATGTTGAACTAAGCGTTAGGCGAGCAACAATGTAGAGGACCTGACCCTTAAAAACTTACAAGTAAGTTCGAATCGTCAAATCTACAAACCTTTATAAGTAAATAGATTTATTAAAATGAAAAGCCAAGTGTTTTACTTGACATCAGAAGATCAAAACAATAAACCCTGAGAACATAGAAAAAAGGTAAAGATATGAGCAGAACTTAATACAAAAGAAAACGTTTAAAATTGGGGTGATTTAGGAAGTCCAAAGAATATTCTTTGAAAAGATTTAAAAGACACCCTTGATTAAGGAAAACAAAAACATAAGTAAAGAATATACAGAAAGAATCAGGACAATGTTATAGCAGAGAATATATGAAATGCCAGTAAATTTGGACATTTCTGTAAAGTGGACCATTTCCTTGCTCCTGAAGTTTACCAAAACTGACACAAGAGGAAATCATTTAAGGTCATCATGTCTGCCCTTGGCATTCTCGGAACGCCCTGGACTCAGAATGCAGCATCTGTAGTCCATGGTAACCTGCGGAGAGGGGGAGGGGCTGAGGGAGTTTGGAACACGGCCCTCACTGAGGGAGTGGGTGCGGCCATCTCTGCTGTGGCTGAACAAAGCGCAGGGGAGCAGGGGGCCCAGGGCAGGGCCTTCAGAGCCCGGCAGGCCCAGTGGGGTGTCACAAGCAATTAGGCCCAAGACAAAGTGTACCTTCAATTTCGGCACAGCTGCCCAATCTCTCACCTTTCCACACAGGCCGCCCACATACTTGAAGAGTGTGTGGAACCTTTCCGCGCAGTACACCTCGCTGCACAGCTAACCATAGGTCTGGGCATCGTAGCTTGTGCCAGGTGACCGAAGTTCGCAGGCAGATGTGTCACTGGGACACACGTGGAGAGGCTCCTGCCAGGGCCACAGGCCGCCCTATGCCCCTGCACCAAATCGGGAGATGCAAACAGTCCTGTCTGAGTCCCCTGCGTCTAGAGGGAGTATTGGACCCACACTTGTAGAAAACGGGGTCCTCGCGGGCAACTCATTGGAGGGACACAAATAAATCTTTGCCGACTTTCTGCTGAAGCTTACGAGCGTTCACACCTAAGCCTCTTACAAGGTCAGCTGTTTAGCTAAACATGTGCTCATGATCTAAATTTACACAATAAGGAAGAAATCAGCTACAAGGGGAGACAATCAGCAAAAACAATCCATACCAGAATTAGATTCCCTAGGCCATCCATCAGATGGTGGAATAATCAGGTGCAAGGCAGAAAATATACATAAAACTGGAACTGAAACAAGGAACAAGGATGTTTTCAAAGACTGGTAGGATCTCTCAAACATTTTTAAAGTACATGTCATAGATAAAGCTAAATAATCAAAGGTTGTGTAATACAACAGATTCATCATTGAGAAGAGTGGAATTATGCTGTTTTGAAAACTATGGCAAGTCAGATTTTCTGCCTAATTATATAAGAATATTTCTCTAAAAAATACACGTTATTTCAAAGACTTCTTGGCTGTGAAATAAGTAAAGGGTATTTGAAATGGCTTGTCTGCAAAGAAAGGTGAGATGTAGGGAATCACAGAAAGTCGAGGGGAAAATAGGTCAATATATACATTGCTATAGGGTGAACTAAGCCTTAGGCCAGCAACAATGTAGAGGAACTGACACTTAGAAACTAACAAGTAAACTGGAATCTTCAAAAGTTCAAATCTTTATAAGTAAAAAGATTTATTAAAATGAATAAGCAAGTGTTTTAATTGACATCAGAAGATCAAAGCAATGAACCCTGAGAACATAGAAAAAAGATAAATAAAGATATGAGCATCACTTAATACAACAGAAAACGTATAAAATTCAGGTGATGTAGTAAGTCCAAAGAATATTCTTTGAAAAGATTTAAAGGACAGATTTTCATTAAGGAAAACAAGAACATAAGTAAAGAATATACAGAAAGAATCCAGACAATGTTATAGCAGAGAATATATGAAATGCCAGTAAATTTGAACATTTCTGTAAATTGGACCATTTCCTAGCTCCTAAAGTTTACCAAAACTGACACAAGAGGAAATCATTTAAGGACATCATGTCTGCCATTGGCATTCTCTGAACACCCTCGCCTCAGAATGAAGCATCTGAGGTCCATGGTAACCTGGGCAGAGGGGGCGTGGCTGAGGGAGGTTGGAAGACTGCCCACACTGAGCGATTGGGTGTGGCCGTCTCTGCTGTGACTGAACAAAGGGCAGGGGAGCAGGGGGCCCAGGGCAGGACCCTCAGAGACCGGGAGACCCAGTGGGGTGTCACAAGCATTTAGGCCCAGGCCATAGGGCGCCTTCTTTGTCTGCACAGCTGCCCAAACTCTCACCTTTCCACTCAGGCCGCCCCCTTACTTGAAGTGTGTGTGGAACCTGTCCGCCCAGTACACCTCACTGCACAGCTAACCATACGTCTGAGCCTCGTAGCTTCCTGCCCGTGGACCGAAGTTCGCAGGCAGATGGGTCCCTGGGACACACGTGGAGAGTGTCCTGCCCGGGCCACAGGCAACGCACTGCCCCTGCCAAAGTTCGGGGGCCGCAAAGCAGCCCTGTCTGAATCCCCTGCCTCTAGAGGGCGTATTGTACCAACTCTTGTAGAAAACGGGGTCCTCGAGGGCAACTCATTGGAGGGACACAAATAAATCTTTGCCGACTTTTTGCTGAAACTTACGAGCGTTCACACCTAAGCCTCTTACAAAGTCAGCTGTTTAGATAACATGAGCTCATGATCTAAATTTACACAATAATGAAGAAATCAGCTACAAAGTGAGACAATCAGCAAAAACAATCCATACCAGAATTAGATTCCCTAGGACATCCATCAGATGTTGGAATAATCAGGTGCAAGGCAGAAAATATACATATAACTGGAACTGAAACAAGGAACAAGGATGTTTTCAAAGACTGGTAGGATCTCTCAAACATTTTTAAAGTACATGTCACTGATAAAGCTAAATACTCAAAGGTTGTGTAATACAACAGATTCATCATTGAGAAGAGTGGAATTATGCTGTTTTGAAAACTATGGCAGGTCAGATTTTCTGCCTAAATATATAAGAATATTTCTCTAAAAAATACACATTGTTTAAAAGACTTATTGGCTGTGAAATAAGTAAAGGGTATTTCAAATGGCTTGTCTGCAAAGAAAGGTGAGATGTAGGGAATCACAGAAAGTCGAGGGGAAAATGTCAATATATACATTGCTAGGTGGTGAACTAAGCCTTAGGCCAGCCACAATGTAGAGGACCTGACCCTTAGAAACTTACAAGTGAGCTGGAATCTTTGAAAGTTAAAATCATTATAAGTAAAAAGATTTATTAAAATGAATAACCAAGTGTTTTAATTGACATCAGAAGATCATAACAATAAACACTGAGAACATAGAAAAAAGATAAATAAAGATATGAGCAGCATTTAATACAACAGAAAACGTATACAATTCAGGTGATGTAGTAAGTCCAAAGAATATTCTTTGAAAAGATTTAAAAGACACACTTTGATTAAGGAAAACAAAAACATAAATAAAGAATATACAGAAAGAATCAGGACAATGTTATAGCAGAGAATATATGAAATGCCCGTAAATTTGAACATTTCTGTAAAGTGGACCATTTCCTAGCTCCTAAAGTTTACCAAAACTGACACAAGAGGAAATCATTTCAGGTCATCATGTCTGCCCTTGGCATTCTCGGAAAGCCCTGGCCTCAGAAAGCAGCATTTGTAGTCCATGGTAACCTGCTGAGAGGGGGCGGTGCTGAGGGAGGTTGGAACAATACCCTCACTGAGGGAGTGGGTGTGGCCATCTCTGCTGTGACTGAACAAAGGGCAGGGGAGCAGGGGCCCAGGGCAGTGCCCTCAGAACCCGGCAGGCCCAGGGGGTGGTCACAAGCATTTAGGCCCAGGCCAAAGGGCGCCTTCATTTTCTGCACAGCTGCCCAAACTATCACCTTTACACTCAGGCCGCCCTCTTACTTGAAGTGTGTGTTGAACCTGTCCGCCCCGTACACCTCGCTGCACAGCTAACCATACGTATGAGCATCATAGCTTCCTGCCTGGGGACCGAAGTTCGCAGGCAGATGGGTCCCTGGGAAACACGTGGAGAGTCTCCTGCCCTGGCCACAGGCGGCCAACTGCCCCTGCCCCAGATCAGGGGCTGCAAAGCAGCCCTGTCTGAATCCCCTGCCTCTAGAGGGCGTATTGGACCAACACTTGTCGAAAACGGGGTCCCCGAGGGCAACTCATTTGAGGGAAACTAATAAATCTTTGCCGACTTTCTGCTGAAGCTTCCGAGAGCTCACACCTAAGCCTCTTACAAGGTCAGCTGTTTAGCTAAACATGAGCTCATAATCTCAATTTACAAAAAAGGAAGAAATCAGCTACAAGGGGAGACAATCAGCAAAAACAATCAATACCAGAATTAGATTCCCTAGGCCATCCATCAGATGTTGGAATAATCAGGTGCAAGGCACAAATATATACATAAAACTGGAACTGAAACAAGGAACAAGGATGTTTTCAAAGACTGATAGGATCTCTAAAACATTTTTAAAGTACATGTCATTGATAAACTAAATACTCAAAGGTTGTGTAATACAACAGATTCATCATTGAGAAGAGAGGAATTATGCTGTTTTGAAAACTATGGCAGGTCAGATTTTCTGCCTAATTATATAAGAAGATTTCTCTAAAAAATACACATTATTTCAAAGACTTATTGGCTGTGAAAGAAGTAAAGGGTATTTCAAATGGCTTGTCTGCAAAGAAAGGTGAGATATAGGGAATCACAGAAAGTTGAGGGGAAATTAGGTCAATATATACATTGCTATAGGGTGAACTAAGCCTTAGGCCAGCAACAATGTAGAGGACCTGACATTAGAAACTTACAAGTAAGCTGGAATCTTCAAAAGTTCAAATATTTATAAGTAAAAAGTTTTATTAAAATGAATAACCAAGTGTTTTAATTGACATCAGAAGATCAAAACCATAAACCCTGAGAATATAGAAAAAAGAGAAATAAAGATATGAGCAGAACTTAATACCACAGAAAACGTATAAAATTCAGGTGATGTAGTAATTCCAAAGAATATTCTTTGAAAATATTTAAAAGACACACTTTGATTAAGTAAAACACAAACATAATTAAAGAATATATGGAAAGAATCAGGACAATGTTATAGCAGAGAATATATGAAATGCCAGTAAATTTGAACATTTCTGTAAAGTGGACCATTTCCTAGCTCCTAAAGTTTACCAAAACTGACATAAGAGGAAAGCATTTAAAGTCGTCATGACTGCCCTTGGCATTCTCGAAACGCCCTGGCCTCAGAATGCAGCATCTGTAGTCCATGGTAACCTGCGGAGTGTGGGCGGGGCTGAGGGAGGCAGGAACACTGCCCTCACTGAGGGAGTGGGTGTGGCCATCTCTGCTGTGACTGAACAAAGGGCAGGGGAGCAGGGGGCCAAGGGCAGGGCCCTCAGATCCCAGCAGGCCCAGTGGTGTTTCACAAGCATTTAGGCCCAGGCCAAAGGGCGCCTTCTTTGTCTGCACAGCTGCTCAAACTCTCACTTTTCCACTCAGACCGCCCACTTAGTTGAAGTGTGTGTGGAACCTGTCCGTGCAATACACCTCGCTGCACAGCTAAACATAGGTCTGGGCATCGTAGCTTCCTGCCCGGTGACCGAAGTTCGCAGGAGAGATGATTCCCAGGTTCACACGCAGAGAGGCTCCTGCCTGGGCCACAGGCCGCCCACTGCCCCTGCCCAAGAATGGTGGCCGAAAGCAGCCCTGTCTAAGTCCCCTACCCCTAGAGGGAGTATTGGACCAACACTTCTAGAAAACGGGGTCCTTGTGCGCAACTCATTGGAGGGACACAAATAAATCTTTGCCGACTTTTTGCTGAAACTTACGAGCGTTCACACCTAAGCCTCTTACAAGGTCAGCTGTTTAGATAACATGAGCTCATGATCTAAATTTACACAATAATGAAAAAATCAGCTACAAAGGGAGACAATCAGCAAAAACAATCAATACCAGAATTAGATTCCCAAGGCCATCCATCAGATGTTGGAATAATCAGGTGCTAGGCAGAAAATATACATAAACCTGGAAATGAAACAAGGAACAAGGATGTTTTCAAAGACTGGTAGGATCTCTAAAACATTTTTAAAGTACATGTCATTGATAAAGCTAAATATTCAAAGGTTGTTTAATACAACAAATTAAGGAGTGAGAAGAGTGAAATTATGCTGTTTAGAAACCTATGGAAGGTGAGATTTTCTGCCTAATTATATAAGATGATTTCTCTAAAAAATACACATTATATCAAAGACTTATTGGCTGTGAAATAAGTTAAGGGTATTTCAAATGGTTTGTCTGCAAAGAAAGGATAGATGTAGGGAATCACAGAAAGTCGAGGGGAAAATATGTCAATATATACATTGCTATATGGTGAACTAAGCCTCAGGCCGGCAACAGTGTAGAGGAATGGACCCTTAGAAACTTACAAGTAAGCTGGAATCTTTAAAAGTTCAAATCTGTATAAGTAAAAAGATTTATTAAAATGAATAACCAAGTGTTTTAATTGACATCAGAAAATCGAAACAATAAACCCTGAGAACATAGAAAAAGATAAATAAAGATATGAGCAGAACTTAATACAACAGAAAACGTATACAATTCAGGTGATTTAGTAAGTCCAAAGAATATTCTTTGAAAAGATTTAAAAGACACCCTTGATTAAGGAAAACAAAAACATAATTAAAGAATATACATAAAGAATC
Organism: Mesoplodon bidens; assembly: GCF_964165515.1. Taxonomy (NCBI): domain Eukaryota; kingdom Metazoa; phylum Chordata; class Mammalia; order Artiodactyla; family Ziphiidae; genus Mesoplodon; species Mesoplodon bidens. The sequence continues at coordinate 249,889 of NW_027671674.1, read as the reverse complement.
AGGTCAATGTTATAGCAGAGAATATATGAAATGCCAGTAAATTTGAACATTTCTGTAAAGTGGACCATTTCCTAGCTCCTAAAGTTTACCAAAACTGACACAAGAGGAAATCATTTAAGGTCGTCATGTCTGCCCTTGGTATTCTCGGAACGCCCTGGCCTCAGAATGCAGCATGTGTAGTCCATGGTAACCTGCGAAAAGTGGGTGGTGCTGAGGAGGTTGGAACACTTCCCTCACTGAGGGAATGGGTGTGGCCATCTCTGCTGTGATGAACAAATTGCAGGAGAGGAGGGGTCTCAGGGCAGGCCCCTCAGAGCCCGGCAGGCCCAGTGGTGTGTCACAAGGATTTAGGCTCAGGTCAAAGGGCGCCTTCTTTGTCGGCACAGCTGCCCAAACTCAGACCTTTCCACTCAGGCCGCCCACTTACTTGAAGTGTGTGTGGAACCAGTCCGCACAGTACACCTCGCTGCACAGCTAACCATAGGTCTGGGCATCGTAGCTTCCTGCCAGGTGACCGAAGTTCGCAGGCAGATGGGTCCCTGGGACACACGTGGAGAGGCTCTTGCCCGGGCCAAAGGCGGCCCTCTGCCCCTTCCCCAGATTGGGGGTTGCAAACAGCCCTGTCTGAGTCCCCTGCGTCTAGAGGGAGTATTGGACCAACACTTGTAGAAAACGGGGTCCGCGTGGGCAACTCATTGGAGGGACACAAATAAATCTTTGCCGACTTTCTGCTGAAGCTTACGAGCGTTCACACCTAAGCCTCTTCCAAGGTCAGCGGTTTACATAAACATGAGCTCATGATCTAAATTTACACAGTAATGAATTAATCAGCTACAAAGGGAGGCAATCGGCAAAAACAATCAATAACAGAATTAGATTCCCTAGGCCATCCATTAGATGTTGGAATAATCAGGTGGAAGGCAGAAAATATACATATAACTGGGACTGAAACATGGAACAAGGATGTTTTCAAAGACTGGTAGGATCTCTCAAACATTTTTAAAGTAGATGTCATTGATAAAGCTAAATAATCAAAGGTTGTGTAATACAACAAATTCATCAATGAGAAGAGTGGAATTATGCTGTTTTGAAAACTATGGCAGGTCAGATTTTCTTCCTAATTATATAAGAAGATTTCTCTAAATTATACACATTATTTCAAAGACTTTTTGGCAGTGAAATGAGTAAAGGGTATTTCAAATGGCTTGTCTGCAAAGAAACGTGAGATGTAGGGAATCACAGAAAGTCGAAGGGAAAATAGGTCAATATATACATTGCTATAGGGTGAACTAAGCCTTAGGCCAGCATCAATGTAGAGGACATGACCCTTAGAAACTTACAAGTAAGCTGGAATCTTCAAAAGTTCAAACCTTTATAAGTAAAAAGATTTATTAAAATGAATAACCAAGTGTTTTAATTGACATCAGAAGATCAAAACAATAAACCCTGAGAACATAGAAAAAAGGTAAATAAATATATGAGCAGCACTTAATACAACAGAAAACGTATAGAATTCAGGTGATGTAGTAAGTGCTAATAATATTCTTTGAAAAGATTTAAAAGTCACACTTTGATTAAGGAAAACAAAAACATAAATAAAGAATATACAGAAAGAATCAAGACAATGTTATAGCAGAGAAAATATGAAATGCCAGTAAATTTGAACATTTCTGTAAAGTTGACCATTTCCTAGCTCCTAAAGTTTACCAAAACTGACATAAGAGGAAAGCATTTAAAGTCGTGATGTCTGCCATTGGCATTCTCGTAACGCCCTGGCGTCAGAATGCAGAATCTGTAGTCCATGGTAACCTGCGGAGAGTGGGCGGGGCTGAGGGAGGCTGGAACACTGCCCTCACTGAGGGAGTGGGTGTGGCCATCTCTGCTGTGACTCAACAAAAAAAGGGGAGCAGGGGGCCCAGGGCAGGGACCTCAGAACCCGGCAGGCCAAGCGGCGTTTCACAAGCATTTAGGCCCCTGCCATAGGGCGCCTTCTTTGTCTGCACAGCTGCCCAAACTCTCACTTTTCCACTCAGGCCGCCCAGTTAGTTGAAGGGTGTGTGGAACCTGTCTGCGCAATACACCTCGCTGCACAGCTAACCATAGGTCTGGGCATCGTAACTTCCTGCCCAGTGACCGAAGTTCGCAGGAGAGATGATTCCCAGGTTCACACGCAGAGAGGCTCCTGCCTGGGCCACAGGCCGCCCACTGCCCCTGCCCAAGATCGGGGGCCGAAAGCAGCCCTGTCTAAGTCCCCTACCCCTAGAGGGAGTATTGGACCAACACTTCTAGAAAACGGGGTCCTTGTGGGCAACTCATTGGAGGGACACTAATAAATCTTTGACGACTTTTTGCTGAAACTTACGAGCGTTCACACCTAAGCCTCTTACAAGGTCAGCTGTTTAGATAACATGAGCTCATGATCTAAATTTACACAATAATGAAGAAATCAGCTACAGAGTGAGACAATCAGGAAAAAACAATCAATACCAGAATTAGATTCCCTAGGCCATCCATCAGATGTTGGAAAAATCAGGTGCTAGGCAGAAAATATACATAAACCTGGAAATGAAACAAGGAACAAGGATGCTTTCAAAGACTGGTAGGATCTCTAAAACATTTTTAAAGTACATGTCATTGATAAAGCTAAATACTCAAAGGTTGTTTAATACAACAAATTAAGGAGTGAGAAGAGTGAAATTATGCTGTTTAGAAAACTATGGAAGGTGAGATTTTCTGCCTAATTATATAAGATGATTTCTCTAAAAAATACACATTATTTCAAAGACTTATTGGCTGTGAAATAAGTTAAGGGCATTTCAAATGGCTTGTCTGCAAAGAAAGGATAGATGTAGGGAATCACAGAAAGTTGAGGGGAAAATATGTCAATATATACATTGCTATATGGTGAACTAAGCTTTAGGCCGCCAACATTGTAGAGGAATGGACCCTTAGAAACTTACAAGTAAGCTGGAATCTTCAAAAGTTCAAATCTTTATAAATAAAAAGATTTATTAAAATGAATAACCAAGTGTTTTAATTGACATCAGAAAATCGAAACAATAAACCCTGAGAACATAGAAAAAGATAAATAAAGATATGAGCAGAAATTAATACAACAGAAAACGTATACATTTCAGGTGATGTAGTAAGTCCAAAGAATATTCTTTGAAAAGATTTAAAGGACAGATTTTGATTAAGGAAAACAAAAACATAAGTAAAGAATATACAGAAAGAATCAGGACAATGTTATAGCAGAGAATATATGAAATGCCAGTAAATTTGAACATTTCTGTAAAGGGGACCATTTCCTAGTTCCTAAAGTTTACCAAAACTGACACAAGAGGGAATCATTTAAGGTCGTCATGTCTGCCCTTGGCATTCTCGGAACGCCCTGGCCTCAGAATGCAGCATGTGTAGTCCATGGTAACCTGCGAAAAGTGGGTGGTGCTGAGGAGGTTGGAACACTGCCCTCACTGAGGGAATGGGTGTAGCCATCTCTGCTGTGACTGAACAAATTGCAGGAGAGGAGTGGTCACAGGGCAGGCCCCTCAGAGCCAGGCAGGCCCACTGGGGTGTCACTAGCATTTAGGCCCCGGCCAAAGGGCGCCTTCTTTGTCTGCACAGCTGCCCAAACTCTGACCTTTCCAATCAGGCCTCACTCTTACTTGAAGTGTGTGTGGAACCAGTCCACGCAGTACACCTCGCTGCACAGCTAACCATAGGTCTGGGCATCGTAGCTTCCTGCCAGGTGACCGAAGTTCACAGGCAGATGTGTCCCTGGGACACACATGGAGAGGCTCCTGCCCAGGCCACTGGCGACCCTCTGCCCCTTCCCCAGATCGGGGGCTGCAAACAGCCCTGTCTGAGTCCCCTGCGTCTAGAGGGAGTATTGGACCAACAATTGTAGAAAACGGGGTCCTCGTGGGCAACTCATTGGAGGGACACAAATAAATCTTTGCCGACTTTCTGCTGAAGCTTACGAGCGTTCACACCTAAGCATCTTCCAAGGTCAGCGGTTTACATAAACATGAGCTCGTGATCTAAATTTACACAGTAATGAATTAATCAGCTACAAGGGGAGGCAATCGGCAAAAACAATCAATACCAGAAATAGATTCCCTAGGCCATCCATTAGATGTTGGAATAATCAGGTGGAAGGCAGTAAATATACATAAAACTGGAACTGAAAGAAGGAACAAGGAGGTTTTCAAAGGCTGGTAGGATCTCTAAAACATTTTTGAAGTACATGTCGTTTATAAACCTAAATACTCAAAGGTTGTTTAATACCACAGATTAAGCATTGAGAAGAGAGAAATTATGGTGTTTTGAAAACTATGGCAGGTGAGATTTTCTACCTAATTATATAAGAAGATTTCTCTAAAAAACTGACATTAATTCAAAGACTTATTGGGTGTGAAATAAGTTAAGTGTATTTCAAATGGCGTGTCTGCAAAGACAGGTGAGATGAAGGGAATCACAGAAAGTCGAGGGGAAAATGTCAATATATACATTGCTATATGGTGAACTAAGCCTTAGGCCAGCCACAATGTAGAGGACCTGACCCTTAGAAACTTACAAGTGAGCTGGAATCTTTGAAAGTTCAAATCATTATAAGTAAAAAATTTATTAAAATGAATAACCAAGTGTTTTAATTGACATCAGAAGATCATAACATTAAACACTGAGAACATAGCAAAAAGATAAATAAAGATATGAGCAGCACTTAATACAACAAAAGACGTATACAATTCAGGTGATGTAGTAAGTCCAAAGAATATTCTTTGAAAAGATTTAAAAGACACCCTTGATTAAGGAAAACAAAAACATAATTAGAGAATATATAGAAAGAATCAGGACAATGTTATAGCAGAGAATATATGAAATGCCAGTAAATTTGAACATTTCTGTAAAGTGGACCATTTCCTAGCTCCTAAAGTTTACCAAAAGTGACACAAGAGGAAATAATTTAAGGTCGTCATGTATGCCCTTGGCATTCTCGGAATGCTCTGGCCTCAGAATGCAGCCTCTGTAGTCCATGGTAACCTGCGTAAAGGGGGTGGTGCTGAGGGGGGTTGCAACACTGCCCACACTGAGGGAATGGGTGTGGCCATCTCTGCAGTGACTGAACAAATTGCAGGAGAGGAGGGGTCTCAGGGCAGGGCCCTCAGAGCCCAGCAGGCCCAGTGGTGTGTCACAAGCATTTAGGCCCAGGCCAAAGGGCGCCTTCTTTGTCTGCACAGCTGCCCAAACTCTGAACTTTCCACTCAGGCCGCCCTCTTACTTGAAGTGTGTGCTGAACCAGTCCACGCAAAACACCTCGCTGCACACCTAACCATAGGTCTGGGCATCGTAGCTTCCTGCCAGGTGACCGAAGTTCGCAGGCAGATGTGTCCCTGTGACACACGTGGAGAGGCTCCTGCCCGGGCCACAGGCCACCCTCTGCCCCTTCCCCAGATCGGGGGCAGCAAACAGCCCTGTCTGAGTCCCCTGCGTCTAGAGGGAGTATTGGACAAACACATGTAGAAAACGGGGTCCTCGTGGGCAACTCATTGGAGGGACACAAATAAATCTTTGCAGACTTTCTGCTGAAGCTTACGAGCGTTCACACCTAAGCCTCTTACAAGGTAGGCTGTTTAGCTAAACATGAGCTCATGATCTAAATTTACACAGTAATGAATTAATGAGCTACAGTGAGAGACAATCAGCAAAAACAATCAATACCAAAATTAGATTCCCTAGGCCATCCATCAGATGTTGGAATAATCAGGTGCAAGGCAGAAAATATACATAAAACTGGAACTGAAACAAGGAACAAGGATGTTTTCAAAGACTGGTAGGTTCTCAAACATTTTTAAAGTACATATCATTGATAAAGCTAAATACTCAAAGGTTGTGTAATACAACAGATTCATCATTGAGAAGAGTGGAATTATGCTGTTTTGAAAACTATGGCAGGTCAGATTTTCTGCCTAATAATATAAGAAGATTTCTCTAAAAAATACACATTATTTCAAAGACTTCTTGGTTGTGAAATAAGTAAAGGGTATTTCAAATGGCTTGTCTGCAAAGAAAGGTGAGATGTAGGGAATCACAGAAAGTCGAGGGGAAAATAGGTCAATATATACATTGCTATAGGGTGAACTAAGCCTTAGGCCAGCAACAACGTAGAGGACCTGACCCTTAGAAACTTACAAGTAAGCTGGAATCTTCAAAAGTTCAAATCTTTATAAGTAAAAAATTTATTAAAATGAATAACCAAGTGTTTTAATTGACATCAGAAGATCAAAACAATAAACCCTGAGAACATGGAAAAAAGATAAATAAAGATATGAGCAGAACTTAATACAACAGAAAACGTATAAAATTGAGGTGATTTAGTAAGTCCAAAGAATATTCTTTGAAAAGATTTAAAAGACACAATTTGGGGCTTCCCTGGTGGCGCAGTGGTTGAGAGTCCGCCTGCCGATGCAGGGGACGCGGGTTCGCGCCCCGGTCTGGGAGGATCCCACATGCCGCGGAGCGGCTGGGCCCGTGAGCCATGGCTGCTGAGCCTGCGCGTCCCGAGCCTGTGCTCCGCAAGGGGAGAGGCCACAACAGTGGGAGGCCCACCTACCGCAAAAAAAAATAAAAAAATAAAAAAATAAAATAAAATAAAATAAAAGACACAATTTGATTAAGAAAAAAAAAACCATAAGTAAAGAATATACAGAAAGAGCCAGGACAATGTTATAGCAGAGAAAATATGAAAGAGCAGTAAATTTGAACATTTCTGTAAAGGGGACCATTTCCTAGCTCCAAAGTTTACCAAATCTGACAGAAAAGGAAATCATTTAAGGTCATTATGTATGCCTTTGGCATTCTCAGAACGCCCTGGTCTCAGAATGCAGCATCTGTAGTCCATGGTAACCTGCAGAGAGTAGGAGGAGCTGAGTCAGGTTGGAAAACTTCCGTCACTGAGGAAGTGGGTGTGGCAATCTCTGATGTGACTGAACAAAGAGCAGGGGAGCAGGAGGTCTAGTGCAGGGACCTCAGAGCCCGGCAGGCCCAGTGTGGTTTCACAAGCATTTAGGCCAAGGCCAAAGGGCGCCTTCTTTGTCTGCACAGCTGCCCAAACTGTCACCTTTCCACTCAGGCCGCACTCTTACTTGAAGTGTGTGTGGAACCTGTCTGCACAGTACACCTCGCTGCAAAGCTAACTATAGGTCTGGGCATCATAGCTTCCTGCCAAGTGACCGTAGTTCGCAGGAAGATGGGTCCCTGGGACACACGCTGTGAGGCTCCTGCCTGGGCCACAGGCCGCCCGCTGCTCCTGCCCCAGACCGGGGGCCGCCAAGAAGGCCTGTCTGAATCCCTAGCCTCTGGAGGGTATATTGGACCAACACTTCTATAAAACGGGGTCTCGGGGACAACTCATTGGAGGGACACACATAAATCTTTGCCAACTTTCTGCTGAAACGTATGAGCGTTCACACCTAAGCCTCTTACAGTGTCAGCTCCATAGCTAAACATGAGTTCATGATCTAAATTTAAACAATAATGAAGAAATCAGCTACAAGGGGAGACAATCATCTGAAACAATCAATACCAGAATTAGATTCCCAAGGCCATCCATCAGATGTTGGCATAATCAGGTGCAAGGCAGGAAATATACATAAAACTGGAACTGAATAAAGGAACAAGGATGTTCCCAAAGACTGGTAGGATCTCTAAAACCTTTTTAAAGTATATGTCATTGATAAAGCTAAATACTCAAAATTTGTGTAATACATCACATTAATCATTGAGAAGAGTGAAATTATGCTGTTTTGAAAACAATGGCAGGTCAGATTTTCCGCCTAATTATATAAGTAGATTTCCCTAAAAAATACACATTATTTCAAGACTTATTGGCAGTGAAATACGTTAAGGGTATTTTAAATGACTTGTCTGCAAAGAAAGGAGAGATATAGGGAAACACAGAAAGTCGAGGGGAAAATAGTTCAATAAATACTTTGCTATATGTTGAACTAAGCCTTTGGCCAGCAAGAAAGTAGAGGACCTGACCTTAGAAACTTACAAGTAAGCTGGAATCTTCAAAAGTTCAAATCTTATAAGTAAAAAGATTTATTAAAAGGAATAACCAAGTGTTTTAATTGACATCAGAAGATCAAACCAATAAAGCCTGAGAACATTGAAAAAAGATAAATAAAGTATGAGCAGAACTTAATACAACAGAAAACGTATAAAATTGAGGTGATATAGTAAGTTCAATGAATAGTTTTTGAAAAGATTTAAAAGACACACTTTGATTAAGGAAAACAAAAACATAAGTAAAGAATATACAGAAAGAATCAGTACAATGTTATAGCAGAAAATATATGAAATGCCAATAAATTTGAACATTTCGGTAAAGGGGACCATTTCCTAGCTACTAAACTTTACCAAAACTGACACAAGAGGAAATCATATAAGGCCCAGTGGGGTGTCACAAGCATTTACGCCAAGGCCAAAGGGCGCCTTCTTTGTCTGCACAGCTGCCCAAACTCCCACCTTTCCACTCAGGCCGCCCTGTTACTTGAAGTGTGTGTGGAACCTGTCTGCACAGTACACCTCGCTGCACAGCTAACCATAGGTCTGGGCATCGTAGCTTCCTGCCAGGTGACCGAAGTTCGCAGGCAGATGGGTACCTGGGACACACGCTGTGAGGCTCCTGCTCGGCCCACAGGTCGCCCACTTCCCCTGCCCCTGATCGGGGGACGCCAAGCAGCCCTGTATGTTTCCCTAGCCACAACAGGGAATAATGGACCAACACTTCTATAAAACGGGGTCCTCGCAGGCAGCTCATTGCAAGGACACAAATAAATCTTTCCCGACTTCCTGCTGAAACTTACCAGTGTTCGCACCTAAGCCTCTTACAAGGTCAGCTGTTTAGCTAAACATGAGCTCATGATCTAAATTTACACAATAATGAAGAAATCAGCTACAAGGGGAGACAATCAGCAAAAACAATCCATACCAGAATTAGATTCCCAAGGCCATCCATCAGATGTTGGAATAATCAGGTGCAAGGCAGGAAATATACATTAAACTCGAACTGAAACAAGGAACAAGGATGTTTTCAAAGACTAGTAGGCTCTCTAAAATATTTTTAAAGTACATGTCATTGATAAAGCTAAATAGTCAAAGGATGTGTAATACAACAGATTAATCAATGGGAAGAGTGAAATTATGCTGTTTTGAAAATAATGGCAGGTCAGATTTTCTGCCTAATTATATAAGAAGATTTATCTAAAAAATACACATTATTTTAAAGACTTATTGGCTGTGAAATTAGTTAAGGGTATTTCAAATGGCATGTCTGCAAAGAAAGGTGAGATGTAGGGAATCCCAGAAATTCGAAGGGAAAATATATCAATATATACATTGCTCTATGTTGAACTAAGACTCAGGCCAGCAACAATGTACAGAACCTGACCATTAGAAAGTTACAAGTAAGTTGGAATCTTCAAAAGCTCAAATCTTTATAAGTAAAAATATTTATTAAAATGAATAACCAAGTGTTTTAATTGACATCAGAAGATCAAACCAATAAACCCTGAGAACATAGAAAAAAGATAAATAAAGATATGAGCAGAACTTAATAGAACAGAAAACGTATAAAATTCAGGTGATTTAGTAAGTCCAAAGAATATTCTTTGAAAAGATTTAAAAGACACACTTTGATAAAGGAAAACAAAAAGATATGTAAAGAATATACAGAAAGAGTCAGGACAATGTTATAGCAGAGAATATATGAAATGCCAGTAAATTTGAACATTTCTGTAAAGGGGACCATTTCCTAGCTCCTAAAGTTTACCAAAACTGACACAAGAGGAAATCATTTAAGGTCATCATTTCTGACATTGGCATTCTCGGAACGCCCTGGCCTCAGAAGGCAGCATCTGTAGTCCATGGTAACCTGCGGAGAAGGCTTTCGGTAAGGGAGATTGTAACACGGCCCTCACTGAGGGAGTGGGTGTGGCCATCTCTGCTGTGAATGAACAAATGGCAGTGGAGCAGGGGGCCCAGTGCAGGGACCTCAGAGCCTGACAGACCCAGTGGTGTGTCACAAGCATGAAGGCCCAGGCCAAAGAGTGCCTTCTAAGTCTGCACAGCTGCCCAAACACTCACCTTTCCACTCAGGCCGCCCTCTTACTTGAAGTGTCTGTGGAACGTGTCCATGTAGTACACCTCGCTGCACAGCTAACCATAGGTCAGAGCCTCGTGGCTTCCTGCCAGGAGACCTAATTTCGCAGGCAAATGGGTCCCTGGGTCATACGCAGAGAGGCTCCTGCTCGGGCCACAGGCCACACTACTACCCCTTCCCCTGATCGGGGACCGCCTAGGAGCGCAGTCTGTGTCCACTGCCTCTAGAGGGAGTATTTGTCCAACACTTGTAGAAAATGGGGTCCTCGTGGGCAACTCATTAGCGGGACACAAATAAATCATTGCCGACTTTCTGCAGAAATTTATGAGTGTTCACACCTAAGCCTCTTACAAGGTCAGCTGTTTAGCTAAACATGAGCTCATGATGTAAATTTACACAATAATGAAAAAAATCAGCTAAAAGCGGAGACAATCAGCAAAAACAATCACTACCAGAATTAGATTCCCAAGGCCATCCTTCATATGATGGAATAATCAGGTGAAAGGCACAAATATATACATAAAACGGGAACTGAAACAAGGAACAAGAATGTTTTCAAAGTCTCGAAGGATCTATAAAACATTTTTAAAGTACACGTCATTGAAAAATCTAAATACTCAAAGGTTGTGTAATACAACAGATTAATCATTGAGAAGAGTGAAATTATGATGTTTTGAAAACTATGGCACGTGAGATTTTCTGCCTAATTATATAAGAAGATTTCGCTAAATATACACATTGTTTCAAAGACTTATTGGCAGTGAAATAAGTTAAGGGTATTTCAAATGGCTTGTCTGCAAAGAAAGGTGAGATGTAGGGAATCACAGAAAGTCGAGGGGAAAATATGTCAATATATACATAGCTATATATTGATCTACGCATTAGGCCAGCAACAATGTAGAGGACCTGACCCTTAGAAAGTTCCAAGTAAGCTGAAATCTTCAAAAGTTCAAATCTGTATAAGTAAAAATATTTATTAAAATTAATAACCAAGTGTTTTAATTGACATCAGAAGATCAAAACAATAAACCCTGAGAACATAGAAAAAAGATAAATAAAGATATAAGCAGAAATTAATACAACAGAAAACGTATAAAATTCAGGTGATGTAGTAAGTCCAAAGAATATTCTTCGAAAAGATTTAAAAGACACAATTTGATTAAGGAAAACAAAAACATAAGTCAAGAATATACAGAAAGAAACAGGAAAATGTTATAGCAGAGAATATATGAAATGCCAGTAATTTTGAATATTTCTGTAAAGTGGACCATTTCCTAGCTCCTAAAGTTTACCAAAACTGACACAAGAGGAAACCATTTAAAGTCATCATGGCTGCCCTTTGCATTCTTGGAACGCCCTGGCCTCAGAATGCAGCATCTGTAGTCCATGGTAACCTGCGGAGATGGGCCGGGGCTGAGGGAGTTTGGAACACTGCCCCCACTGACGGAGTGGGTGTGGCCATCTCTGCTGTGACTGAACAAAAGGCAGGGGAGCAGGGCGCCCAGGGCAGGGCCCTCACAGCCCGGCAAGCCCAGTCGGGTGTCACAAGCATTTAGGCCCAGGCCAAAAGGCGCCTTCTTTGTCTGCACAGCTGCCCAAACACTCACTTTTGCACTCAGGCTTCACTCTTACTTGAAGTGTGTTTGGAACCAGTCTGCGCAGTACACCTCACTGCACAGCTAACCATAGGTCTGGGCATCGTAGCTTGCTTCCAGGTGACCGAAGTTCGCAGGCAGGTGGGTCCCTGGGACACACGCGAAGAGGCTCCTGCCGGGGCCACATGACGCCCACTGCCCCTGCCCCAGATCAGGGGCCGCAAAGCAGCCTGTCTGAGTCCCCTGCCTCTAGAAGGGGTATTGGACCAACACTTCTAGAAAACGGGGTCCTTGTGGGCAACTCATTGGAGGGACAGAAATAAATCTTTGCCGACTTTCTGGTGAAACTTACGAGCGTTCACACCTAAGCCTCTTACAAGGTCAGCTGTTTAGCTACATAAGAGCTTATGATCTAAATTCATACAATAATGAAGAAAGCAGCTACGAGGGGAGACAATAAGCCAAAACAATCAATACCAGAATTAGATTACCAAGGCCATTCATCAGATGTTGGAATAAACAGGTACAAGGCAGAAAATATATACAAAACTGGACCTGAATCAAGGAACAAGGATGTTTTCAAAGACTGGTAGGATCTCTCAAACATTTTTAAAGTACATGTCATTAATAAAGCTAAATATTCAAAGCTTGTGTAATACAACAGATTAATCATTGAGAAGAGTGAAATTATGCTGTTTTGAAAACTATGGAACGTGAGATTTTCTGCCTAATTATATAAGAAGATTTCGCTAAATATACACATTATTTCAAAGATTTATTGGCAGTGAAATAAGTTAAGGGTATTTCAAATGGCTTGTCTGCAAAGAAAGGTGAGATGTAGGGAATCACAGAAAGTCGAGGGAAAAATATGTCAATATATACATAGCTATAGGGTGAACTAAGCCTTAGGCCAGCAACAATGTAGAGGACCTGACCCTTAGCAACTGACATGTAACCTGGAATCTTCAAAAGTTCAAATCTTTATAAGTAAAAAAATTATTAAAATGAATAACCAAGTGTTTTAATTGACATCAGAAGACCAAAACAATAAACCCTGAGAACATGGAAAAAAGATAAATAAAGATATGAGCAGAACTTAATACAACAGAAAACGTATAAAATTGAGGTGATTTAGTAAGTCCAAAGAATATTCTTTGAAAAGATTTAAAAGACACACTTTGATTAAGGAAAAAAAAAACATAAGTAAAGAATATACAGAAAGAATCAGGACAATGTTATAGCAGAGAAAATATGAAATAGCAGTAAATTTGAACATTTCTGTAAAGGGGACCATTTCCTAGCTCCTAAAGTTTACCAAATCTGACACAAAAGGAAATCATTTAAGGTCATCATATCTGCCTTTGGCATTCTCAGAACGCCCTGGCCTCAGAAGGCAACATCTGTAGTCCATGGTAACCTGCGGAGAGGGGGAGGAGCTGAGGCAGGTTGGAAAACTGCCGTCACTGAAGAAGTGGGAGTGGCAATCTCTGATGTGACTGAACAAAGGGCAGGGGAGCAGGAGGTCTAGGGCAGGGCCCTCAGAGCCCGGCTGGCCCAGTGTGGCTTCACAAGCATTTAGGCCAAGGCCAAATGGCGCCTTCTTTGTGTGCACAGCTGCCCAAACTGTCACCTTTCCACTCAGGCCACCCTCTTATTTGAAGTGTGTGTGGAACCTGTCTGCACAGTACACCTCGCTGCAAAGCTAACCATAGGTCTGGGCATCGTAGCTTCCTGCCAGGTGACCGAAGTTCGCAGGCAGATGGGTCCCTGGGACACACGCTGTGAGGCTCCTGCCAGGGCCACAGGCCGCCCACTGCCCCTGCCACAGATTGGGGGCCGCCAAGCAGGCCTGTCTGAATCCCTAGCCTCTGGAGGTTATATTGGACCAACACTTCTTAAAACGGGGTCTCGCGGGCAACTCATTGGAGGGACACACATAAATCTTTGCCAACTTTCTGCTGAAACTTATGAGCGTTCACACCTAAGCCTCTTACAGTGTCAGCTGTATAGCTAAACATGAGCTCATGATCTAAATTTACACAATAATGAAGAAATCAGCTACAAGGGGAGACAATCATCTGAAACAATCAATACCAGAATTAGATTCCCAAGGCCATCCATCAGATGTTGGAATAATCTGGTGCAAGGCAGGAAATATACATAAAACTGGAACTGAATAAAGGAACAAGGATGTTCCCAAAGACTGGTAGGATCTCTAAAACCTTTTTAAAGTATATGTCATTGATAAAGCTAAATACTCAAAAGTTGTGTAATACAACACATTAATCATTGAGAAGAGTGAAATTATGCTGTTTTGAAAACAATGGCAGGTCAGATTTTCTGCCTAATTATATAAGTAGATTTCTCTAAAAAATACACATTATTTCAAGACTTATTGGCTGTGATATACGTTAAGGGTATTTCAAATGACTTGTCTGCAAAGAAAGGTGAGATATAGGGAACCACAGAAAGTCGAGGGGAAAATAGTTCAATATATACTTTGCTATATGTTGAACTAAGCCTTTGGCCAGCAAGAAAGTAGAGGACCTGACCTTAGAAACTTACAAGTAAGCTGGAATCTTCAAAAGTTCAAATCTTATAAGTAAAAAGATTTATTAAAAGGAATAACCAAGTGTTTTAATTGACATCAGAAGATCAAACCAATAAAACCTGAGAACATTGAAAAAAGATAAATAAAGCTATGAGCAGAACTTAATACAACAGAAAACGTATAAAATTGAGGTGATATAGTAAGTACAAACAATAGTTTTTGAAAAGATTTAAAAGTCACACTTTGATTAAGGAAAACAAAAACATAAGTAAAGAATATACAGAAAGAATCAGTACAATGTTTTAGCAGAGAATATAAGAAATGCCAATAAATTTGAACATTTCGGTAAAGGGGACCATTTCCTAGCTACTAAACTTTACCAAAACTGACACAAGAGGAAATCATATAAGGCCCAGGGGGTGTCACAAGCATTTACGCCATGGCCAAAGGGCGCCTTCTTTGTCTGCACAGCTGCCCAAACTCCCACCTTTCCACTCAGGCTGCCCTGTTACTTGAAGTGTGTGTGGAACCTGTCTGCACAGCACACCTCGCTGCACAGCTAACCATAGGTCTGGGCATCGTAGCTTCCTGTCAGGTGACCGAAGTTCGCAGGCAGATGGGTCCCTGGGACACACACGGTGAGTCTCCTGCTCGGCCCACAGGTCGCTCACTTCCCCTGCCCCTGATCGGGGGACGCCAAGCAGCCCTGTATGAGTCCCTAGCCACAACAGGGAATACTGGACCAACACTTCTATAAAACGGGGTCCTCGCGGGCAGCTCATTGCAAGGACACAAATAAATCTTTCCCGACTTTCTGCTGAAACTTACCAGTGTTCACACCTAAGCCTCCTACAAGGTCAGCTGTTTAGCTAAACATGACCTCATGATCTAAATTTACACAATAATGAAGAAATCAGCTTCAAGGGGAGACAATCAGCAAAAACAATCAATACCAGAATTAGATTCCCAAGGCCATCCATCAGATGTTGGAATAATCAGGTGCAAGGCAGGAAATATACATTAAACTGGAACTGAAACAAGGAACATGGATGTTTTCAAAGACTAGTAGGCTCTCTAAAATATTTTTAAAGTACATGTCATTGATAAAGCTAAATAGTCAAAGGATGTGTAATACAACAGATTAATCATTGGGAAGAGTGAAATTATGCTGTTTTGAAAATTATGGCAGGTCAGATTTTCTGCCTAATTATATAAGAAGATTTATCTAAAAAATACACATTATTTCAAAGACTTATTGGCTGTGAAATAAGTTAAGGGTATTTCAAATGGCATGTCTGCAAAGAAAGGTGAGATGTAGGGAATCCCAGAAATTCGAAGGGAAAATATGTCAATATATACATTGCTCTATGTTGAACTAAGACTCAGGCCAGCAACAATGTACAGAACCTGACCATTAGAAAGTTACAAGTAAGTTGGAATCTTCAAAAGCTCAAATCTTTATAAGTAAAAATATTTATTAAAATGAATAACCAAGTGTTTTAATTGACATCAGAAGATCAAATCAATAAACCCTGAGAACATAGAAAAAAGATAAATAAAGATATGAGCAGAACTTAATACGACAAAAAACGTATAAAATTGAGGTGATTTAGTAAGTCCAAAGAATATTCTTTGAAAAGATTTAAAAGACACACTTTGATTAAGGAAAACAAAAACATAAGTAAAGAATATACAGAAAGAATCAGGACAATGTTATAGCAGAGAAAATATGAAATAGCAGTAAATTTGAACATTTCTGTAAAAGGGAACATTACCTAGCTCTTAAAGTTTACCAAAACTGACACAAAAGGAAATCATTTAAGGTCATCATGTCTCCCATTGGCATTCTCAGAACGCCCTGGCCTCAGAATGCAGCATCTGTAGTCCATGGTAACCTGCGGAGTGGGGGCGGGGCTGAGGGAGTTTAGAACACTGCCCTCGCTGAGGGAGTGGATGTGGCCATCTGTGCTGTGACTGAACATAGGGCAGGAGAACAGGGGGCCCAGGGCAGGGCCCTCAGAGCCCGGCAGGCCCAGTGGGGTGTCTAAAGCATTTTGGCCCAGGCCAAAGGGCGCCTTCTTTGTGTGCACAGCTGCCCAAACTCTCACCTTTCCACTCAGGCCGCCCTCTTACTTGAAGTGTGTGTGGAACCTGTCCGCACAGTACACCTCGCTGCACAGCTAACCATAGGTATGGGCATCGTCGCTTCCTGCCAGGTGACCAAAGTTTGCAGGCAGTTGTGTAATTGGGACACACAAGTAGAGGCTCCTGCCCGGGCCACAGGCTGCCCACGGCCCCTGACCCAGATCGGAGGCCACAAAGCAACCCTGTCTGAGTCCCCTGCCTCTAGAGGAGGTATTGGACCAACACTTCTAGAAAACGGGGTCCTTGTGGGCAACTCATTTAAGGGACACAAATAAATCTTTGCCGACTTTCTGCTGAAACTTACGAGAGTTCACAAATAAGCCTGTTACAAGGTCAGCTGTTTAGCTAAATATGAGCTCATGATCTAAATTTACACAATAATGAAGAAATCAGCTACAAGGGGAGACAATCAGCAAAAACAATCAATACCAGAATTAGATTCCCAAGGTCATCCATCAGATGTTGGAATAATCAGGTGCAAGGCAGAATATATACATAAAACTCGAACTGAAACAAGGAACAAGGATGTTTTCAAAGACTGGTAGGATCTCTAAAGCCTTTTTACAGATCACGTCATTGATAAAGCTAAATAATCAAAGGTTGTGTAATACAACAGATTCATCATTGAGAAGAGTGAAATTATGCTGTTTTGAAAACTATGGCAGGTCAGATTTTCTTCCTAATTATATAAGAAGATTTATCTAAAAAATACACATTATATCAAAGACTTATTTGCTGTGAAATAAGTAAGGGTATTTCAAAAGGCTTGTCCGCAAAGAAAGGTGAGATGTACGGAATCACAGAAAGTCGAGGGGAAAATATGTCAATATATACATTGCTCTATGGTGAACTAAGGCTTAGGCCAGCAACAATATAGTGGACCTGATCCTTAGAAAATTACAAGTAAACTGGAATCTTTAAAAGTTCTAATCTATATAAGTAGAAAATATTTATTATAATGAATTAACAAGTGATTAAATTGATATCAGAAGATAAAAACAATAAACCCTGAGAACATAGAAAAAAGATAAATAAAGTTATGAGCAGAACTTAATACAACAGAAAACGTATAAAATTGAGGTGACTTAGTAACTCCAAAGAATATACTTTGAAAAGATTTAAAAGACACACTTTGATAAAGGAAAACAAAAACATATGTAAAGAATATACAGAAAGAGTCAGGACAATGTTATAGCAGAGAATATATGAAATGCCAGTAAATTTGAACATTTCTGTAAAGGGGACCATTCCTAGCTCCTAAAGTTTACCAAAACGGACACAAGAGGAAATCATTTAAGGTCATCATTTCTGACCTTGGCATTCTCGGAACGCCCTGGCCTCAGAAGGCAGCATCTGTAGTCCATGGTAACCTGCTGAGAAGGGGCGGGGTGAGGGAGATTGTAACACGGCCCTCACTGAGGGAGTGGTTGTGGCCATCTCTGCTGTGACTGAACAAATGGAAGTGGAGCAGGGCGTCCAGGGCAGGGACCTCAGAGCCTGACAGACCCAGTGGTGTGTCACAAGCATGAAGGCCCAGGCCAAAGGGTGCCTTCTCAGTCTGCACAGCTGCCCAAACTCTCACCTTTCCACTCAGGCCGCCCTCTTACTTGAAGTGTCTGTGGAACGTGTCCACGTAGTACACCTCGCTGCACAGCTAACCATAGGTCAGGGCTTCGTGGCTTCCTGCCAGGAGACATAATTCGCAGGCAAATGAGTCCATGGGTCACACGCAGAGAGGCTCCTGCTCGGGCCACAGGCCACACTACTACCCCTGCCCCAGATCGGGGACCGCCTAGGAGCGCAGTCTGTGTCCACTGCCTCTAGAGGGAGTATATGACCTACACTTGTAGAAAATGGGGTCCTCGTAGGCAACTCATTGGAGGGACACAAATAAATCATTGCCGACTTTCGGCGGAAATTTATGAGCGTTCACACCTAAGCCTCTTACAAGGAGAGCTGTTTAGCTAAACGTGAGCTCATGTTGTAAATTTACACAATAATGAAAAAATCAGCTAAAAGGGGAGACAATCAGCAAAAACAATCACTACCAGAATTAGATTCCCAAAGCCATCCATCATATGTTGGAATAATCAGGTGAAAGGCACAAATATATACATAAAACTGGAACTGAAACAAGGAACAAGAATGTTTTCAAAGACTGGAAGCATCTATAAAACATGTTTAAAGTACATGTCATTGAAAAAGCTAAATACTCAAAGGTTGTGTAATACAACAGATTAATCATTGAGAAGAGTGAAATTATGCTGTTTTGAAAACTATGGCACGTGAGATTTTCTGCCTAATTATATAAGAAGATTTCGCTAAATATACACATTATTTAAAAGATTATTGGCAGTGAAATAAGTTAAGGGTATTTCAAATGGCTTGTCTGCAAAGAAAGGTGAGATGTAGGGAATCACAGAAAGTCAAGGGGAAAATATGTCAATATATACATTGCTATAGGGTGAACTAAGCCTTAGGCCAGCAACAATGTAGAGGACCTGACCCTTAGCAACTTACATGTAAGCTGGAATCTTCAAAAGTTCAAATTTTATAAGGAAAAATTTATTAAAATGAATAACCAAGTGTTTTAATTGACATCAGAAGATCAAATCAATAAACCCTGAGAACATGGGAAAAAGATAAATAAAGATATGAGCAGAACTTAATACAACAGAAAACGTATAAATTTGGGGTGATTTAGTAAGTCCAAAGAATATTCTTTGAAAAGATTTAAAAGACACACTTTGATTAAGGAAAACAAAAACATAAGTAAAGAATATACAGAAAGAATCAGGACAATGTTATAGCAGAGAAAATATGAAATAGCAGTAAATTTGAACATTTCTGTAAAGGGACCATTTCCTAGCTCCTAAAGTTTACCAAATCTGACACAAAAGGAAATCATTTAAGGTCATCATGTCTGCCTTTGGCATTCTCAGAACGCCCTGGCCTCAGAATGCAGCATCTGTAATCCATTGTAACCTGCGGAGTGGGGGCGGGGCTGAAGGAGGTTAGAACACTGCCCTTGCTGAGGGAGTGGGTGTGGCCATCTGTGCTGTGACTGAACATAGGGCAGGAGAACAGGGGGCCCAGGGCAGGGCCCTCAGAGCCCGGCAGGCCCAGTGGGGTGTCTAAAGCATTTTGGCCCAGGCCAAAGGGCGCCTTCTTTGTGTGCACAGCTGCCCAAACTCTCACCTTTCCACTCAGGCCGCCCTCTTACTTGAAGTGTGTGTGGAGCCTGTCCGCACAGTACACCTCGCTGCACAGCTAACCATAGGTCTGGGCATCGTCGCTTCCTGCCAGGTGACCAAAGTTTGCAGGCAGATGTGTACTTGGGACACACAAGTAGAGGCTCCTGCCCGGGCCACAGGCTGCCCACAGCCCCTGACCCCGATCGGAGGCAACAAAGCAACCCTGTCTGAGTCCCCTGCCTCTAGAGGAGGTATTGGACCAACACTTCTAGAAAACGGGGTCCTTGTGGGCAACTCATTTAAGGGACACAAATAAATCTTTGCCGAATTTCTGCTGAAACTTACGAGAGTTCACAAATAAGCCTGTTACAAGGTCAGCTGTTTAGCTAAATACGAGCTCATGATCTAAATTTACACAATAATGAAGAAATCAGCTACAAGGGGAGACAATCAGCAAAAACAATCAATACCAGAATTAGATTCCCAAGGCCATCCATCAGATGTTGGAATAACCAGGTGCAAGGCAGAATATATACATAAAACTCGAACTGAAACAAGGAACAAGGATGTTTTCAAAGACTGGTAGGATCTCTAAAGCCTTTTTAAAGTACACGTCATTGATAAAGCTAAATAATCAAAGGTTGTGTAATACAACAGATTCATCATTGAGAAGAGTGAAATTATGCTGTTTTGAAAACTATGGCAGGTCAGATTTTCTTACTAATTATATAAGAAGATTTATCTAAAAAATACACATTATATCAAAGACTTATTTGCTGTGAAATAAGTAAGGGTATTTCAAAAGGCTTGTCCGCAAAGAAAGGTGAGATGTACGGAATCACAGAAAGTCGAGGGGAAAATATGTCAATATATACATTGCTCTATGGTGAACTAAGGCTTAGGCCAGCAACAATATAGTGGACCTGATCCTTAGAAAATTACAAGTAACCTGGAATCTTTAAAAGTTCTAATCTTTATAAGTAGAAAGTATTTATTATAATGAATTAACAAGTGATTAAATTGATATCAGAAGATCAAAACAATAAACCCTGAGAACATAGAAAAAAAGATAAATAAAGTGATGAACAGAACTTAATACAACAGAAAACGTATAAAATTGAGGTGATTTAGTAACTCCAAAGAATATACTTTGAAAAGATTTAAAAGACACACTTTGATAAAGGAAAACAAAAAGATATGTAAAGAATATACAGAAAGAGTCAGGACAATGTTATAGCAGAGTATATATGAAATGCCAGTAAATTTGAACATTTCTGTAAAGGGGACCATTTCCTAGCTCCTAAAGTTTACCAAAACGGACACAAGAGGAAATCATTTAAGGTCATCATTTCTGACCTTGGCATTCTCGGAACGCCTTGGCCTCAGAAGGCAGCATCTGTAGTCCATGGTAACCTGCGGAGAAGGGGCGGGGTGAGGGAGATTGTAACACGGCCCTCACTGAGGGAGTGGGTGTGGCCATCTCTGCTGTGACTGGACAAATGGCAGTGGAGCAGGGGGCCCAGGGCAGGGACCTCAGAGCCTGACAGACCCAGTGTTGTGTCACAAGCATGAAGGCCCAGGCCAAAGGGTGCCTTCTTAGTCTGCACAGCTGCCCAAACTCTCACCTTTCCACTCAGGCGGCCCTCTTACTTGAAGTGTCTGTGGAACGTGTCCACGTAGTACACCTCGCTGCACAGCTAACCATAGGTCAGGGCCTCGTGGCTTCCTGTCAGGAGACCTAAATTCGCAGGCAAATGGGTCCCTGGGTCACACGCAGAGAGGCTCCTGCTCGGGCCACAGGCCACACTACTACCCCTGCCCCAGATCGGGGACCGCCTAGGAGCGCAGTCTGTGTCCACTGCCTCTAGAGGGAGTATTTGACCAACACTTGTAGAAAATGGGGTCCTCCTGGGCAACTCATTAGAGGGACACAAATAAATCATTGCCGACTTTCTGCAGAAATTTATGAGCGTTCACACCTAAGCCTCTTACAAGGTTTCCCTAGCCACAACAGGGAATACTGGACCAACACTTCTATAAAACGGGTTCCTCGCGGGCAGCTCATTGCAAGGACACAAATAAATCTTTCCCGACTTTCTGCTGAAACTTACTAGTGTTCGCACCTAAGCCTCTTACAAGGTCAGCTGTTTAGCTAAACATGAGCTCATGATCTAAATTTACACAATAATGAAGAAATCAGCTACAAGGGGAGACAATCAGCAAAAACAATCCATACCAGAGTTAGATTCCCAAGGCCATCCAGCAGATGTTGGAATAATCAGGTGCAAGGCAGGAAATATACATTAAACTCGAACTGAAACAAGGAACAAGGATGTTTTCAAAGACTAGTAGGCTCTCTAAAATATTTTTAAAGTACATGTCATTGATAAAGCTAAATAGTCAAAGGATGTGTAATACAACAGATTAATCATTGGGAAGAGAGAAATTATGCTGTTTTGAAAATAATGGCAGGTCAGATTTTCTGCCTAATTATATAAGAAGATTTATCTAAAAAATACACATTATTTCAAAGACTTATTGGCTGTGAAATAAGTTAAGGGTATTTCAAATGGCATGTCTGCAAAGAAAGGTGAGATGTAGGGAATCCCAGAAATTCGAAGGGAAAATATGTCAATATATACATTGCTCTATGTTGAACTAAGACTCAGGCCAGCAACAATGTACAGAACCTGACCATTAGAAAGTTACAAGTAAGTTGGAATCTTCAAAAGCTCAAATCTTTATAAGTAAAAATATTTATTAAAATGAATAACCAAGTGTTTTAATTGACATCAGAAGATCAAACCAATAAACCCTGAGAACATAGAAAAAAGATAAATAAAGATATGAGCAGAACTTAATACGACAAAAAACGTATAAAATTGAGGTGATTTAGTAAGTCCAAAGAATATTCTTTGAAAAGATTTAAAAGACACACTTTGATTAAGGAAAACAAAAACATAAGTAAAGAATATACAGAAAGAATCAGGACAATGTTATAGCAGAGAAAATATGAAATAGCAGTAAATTTGAACATTTCCTTAAAAGGGGAACTTTACCTAGCTCTTAAAGTTTACCAAAACTGACACAAAAGGAAATCATTTAAGGTCATCATGTCTCCCATTGGCATTCTCAGAACGCCCTGGCCTCAGAATGCAGCATCTGTAGTCCATTGTAACCTGCGGAGTGGGGGCGGGGCTGAAGGAGGTTAGAACACTGCCCTTGCTGAGGGAGTGGGTGTGGCCATCTGTGCTGTGACTGAACATAGGGCAGGAGAACAGGGGGCCCAGGGCAGGGCCCTCAGAGCCCGGCAGGCCCAGTGGGGTGTCTAAAGCATTTTGGCCCAGGCCAAAGGGCGCCTTCTTTGTGTGCACAGCTGCCCAAACTCTCACCTTTCCACTCAGGCCGCCCTCTTACTTGAAGTGTGTGTGGAGCCTGTCCGCACAGTACACCTCGCT
Organism: Mesoplodon bidens; assembly: GCF_964165515.1. Lineage (NCBI taxonomy): Eukaryota > Metazoa > Chordata > Mammalia > Artiodactyla > Ziphiidae > Mesoplodon > Mesoplodon bidens. The sequence continues at coordinate 226,781 of NW_027671674.1, read as the reverse complement.
GCACAGCTAACCATAGGTCTGGGCATCGTCGCTTCCTGCCATGTGACCAAAGTTTGCAGGCAGATGTGTACTTGGGACACACAAGTAGAGGCTCCTGCCCGGGCCACAGGCTGCCCACAGCCCCTGACCCCGATCGGAGGCCACAAAGCAACCCTGTCTGAGTCCCCTGCCTCTAGAGGAGGTATTGGACCAACACTTCTAGAAAACGGGGTCCTTGTGGGCAACTCATTTAAGGGACACAAATAAAGCTTTGCCGAATTTCTGCTGAAACTTACGAGAGTTCACAAATAAGCCTGTTACAAGGTCAGCTGTTTAGCTAAATATGAGCTCATGATCTAAATTTACACAATAATGAAGAAATCAGCTACAAGGGGAGACAATCAGCAAAAACAATCAATACCAGAATTAGATTCCCAAGGCCATCCATCAGATGTTGGAATAACCAGGTGCAAGGCAGAATATATACATAAAACTCGAACTGAAACAAGGAACAAGGATGTTTTCAAAGACTGGTAGGATCTCTAAAGCCTTTTTAAAGTACACGTCATTGATAAAGCTAAATAATCAAAGGTTGTGTAATACAACAGATTCATCATTGAGAAGAGTGAAATTATGCTGTTTTGAAAACTATGGCAGGTCAGATTTTCTTCCTAATTATATAAGAAGATTTATCTAAAAAATACACATTATATCAAAGACTTATTTGCTATGAAATAAGTAAGGGTATTTCAAAAGGCTTGTCCGCAAAGAAAGGTGAGATGTACGGAATCACAGAAAGTCGAGGGGAAAATATGTCAATATATACATTGCTCTATGGTGAACTAAGGCTTAGGCCAGCAACAATATAGTGGACCTGATCCTTAGAAAATTACAAGTAACCTGGAATCTTTAAAAGTTCTAATCTTTATAAGTAGAAAGTATTTATTATAATGAATTAACAAGTGATTAAATTGATATCAGAAGATCAAAACAATAAACCCTGAGAACATAGAAAAAAGATAAATAAAGTGATGAACAGAACTTAATACAACAGAAAACGTATAAAATTGAGGTGATTTAGTAACTCCAAAGAATATACTTTGAAAAGATTTAAAAGACACACTTTGATAAAGGAAAACAAAAAGATATGTAAAGAATATACAGAAAGAGTCAGGACAATGTTATAGCAGAGAATATATGAAACGCCAGTAAATTTGAACATTTCTGTAAAGGGGACCATTTCCTAGCTCCTAAAGTTTACCAAAACGGACACAAGAGGAAATCACTTAAAGTCATCATTTCTGACCTTGGCATTCTCGGAACGCCCTGGCCTCAGAAGGCAGCATCTGTAGTCCATGGTAACCTGCGGAGAAGGGGCGGGGTGAGGGAGATTGTAACACGGCCCTCACTGAGGGAGTGGGTGTGGCCATCTCTGCTGTGACTGGACAAATGGCAGTGGAGCAGGGGGCCCAGGGCAGGGACCTCAGAGCCTGACAGGCCCAGTGTTGTGTCACAAGCATGAAGTCCCAGGCCAAAGGGTGCCTTCTTAGTCTGCACAGCTGCCCAAACTCTCACCTTTCCACTCAGGCCGCCCTCTTACTTGAAGTGTCTGTGGAACGTGTCCACGTAGTACACCTCGCTGCACAGCCAACCATAGGTCAGGGCCTCGTGGCTTCCTGTCAGGAGACCTAAATTCGCAGGCAAATGGGTCCCTGGGTCACACGCAGAGAGGCTCCTGCTCGGGCCACAGGCCACACTACTACCCCTGCCCCAGATCGGGGACCGCCTAGGAGCGCAGTCTGTGTCCACTGCCTCTAGAGGGAGTATTTGACCAACACTTGTAGAAAATGGGGTCCTCCTGGGCAACTCATTAGAGGGACACAAATAAATCATTGCCGACTTTCTGCGGAAATTTATGAGCGTTCACACCTAAGCCCCTTACAAGGTCAGCTGTTTAGCTAAACATGAGCTCATGATGTAAATTTACACAATAATGAAAAAATCAGCTAAAAGGGGAGACAATCAGCAAAAACAATCACTACCAGAATTAGATTCCCAAGGCCATCCATCATATGTTGGAATAATCAGGTGAAAGGCACAAATATATACATAAAACTGGAACTGAAACAAGGAACAAGAATGTTTTCAAAGACTGGAAGGATCTATAAAACATTTTTAAAGTACATGTCATTGAAAAAGCTAAATACTCAAAGGTTGTGTAATACAACAGATTAATCATTGAGAAGAGTGAAATTATGCTGTTTTGAAAACTATGGCACGTGAGATTTTCTGCCTAATTATATAAGAAGATTTCGCTAAATATACACATTATTTAAAAGATTATTGGCAGTGAAATAAGTTAAGGGTATTTCAAATGGCTTGTCTGCAAAGAAAGGTGAGATGTAGGGAATCACAGAAAGTCAAGGGGAAAATATGTCAATATATACATTGCTATAGGGTGAACTAAGCCTTAGGCCAGCAACAATGTAGAGGACCTGACCCTTAGCAACTTACATGTAAGCTGGAATCTTCAAAAGTTCAAATCTTTATAAGGAAAAATTTATTAAAATGAATAACCAAGTGTTTTAATTGACAGCAGAAGATCAAAACAATAAACCCTGAGAACATGGAAAAAAGATAAATAAAGATATGAGCAGAACTTAATACAACAGAAAACGTATAAAATTGAGGTGATTTAGTAAGTCCAAAGAATATTCTTTGAAAAGATTTAAAAGACACACTTTGATTAAGGAAAAAAAAAACATAAGTAAAGAATATACAGAAAGAATCAGGACAATGTTATAGCAGAGAAAATATGAAATAGCAGTAAATTTGAACATTTCTGTAAAGGGGACCATTTCCTAGCTCCTAAAGTTTACCAAATCTGACACAAAAGGAAATCATTTAAGGTCATCATGTCTGCCTTTGTCATTCTCAGAACGCCCTGGCCTCAGAAGGCAGCATCTGTAGTCCATGGTAACCTGCGGAGAGGGGGAGGAGCTGAGGCAGGTTGGAAAACTGCCGTCACTGAGGAAGTGGGTGTGGCAATCTCTGATGTGACTGAACAAAGGGCAGGGGATCAGGAGGTCTAGGGCAGGGCCCTCAGAGCCAGGCAGGCGCAATGTGGCTTCACAAGCATTTAGGCCAAGGCCAAAGGGCGCCTTCTTTGTGTGCACAGCTGCACAAAGTGTCACCTTTCCACTCAGGCCGCACTCTTACTTGAAGTGTGTGTGGAACCTGTCTGCACAGTACACCTCGCTGCAAAGCTAACCATAAGTCTGGGCATCGTAGCTTCCTCCCAGGTGACCGAAGTTCGCAGGCAGATGGGTCCCTGGGACACACGCTGCGAGGCTCCTGCCAGGGCCACAGGCTGCCCACTGCCCCTGCCCCAGATCGGGGGCCGCCAAGCAGGCCTGTCTGAATCCCTAGCCTCTGGAGGGTATATTGGACCAACACTTCTTAAAACGGGGTCTCGCGGGCAACTCATTGGAGGGACACACATAAATCTTTGCCAACTTTCTGCTGAAACGTATGAGCGTTCACACCTAAGCCTCTTACAGTGTCAGCTGTATAGCTAAACATGAGCTCATGATCTAAATTTACACAATAATGAAGAAATCAGCTACAAGGGGAGACAATCATCTGAAACAATCAATACCAGAATTAGATTCCCAAGGCCATCCATCAGATGTTGGAATAATCAGGTGCAAGGCAGGAAATATACATAAAACTGGAACTGAATAAAGGAACAAGGATGTTCCCAAAGACTGATAGGATCTCTAAAACCTTTTTAAAGTATATGTCATTGATAAAGCTAAATACTCAAAAGTTGTGTAATACAACACATTAATCATTGAGAAGAGTGAAATTATGCTGTTTTGAAAACAATGGCAGGTCAGATTTTCTGCCTAATTATATAAGTAGATTTCTCTAAAAATACACATTATTTCAAGACTTATTGGCTGTGATATACGTTAAGGGTATTTCAAATGACTTGTCTGCAAAGAAAGGTGAGATATAGGGAACCAAGAAAGTCGAGGGGAAAATAGTTCAATATATACTTTGCTATATGTTGAACTAAGCCTTTGGCCAGCAAGAAAGTAGAGGACCTGACCTTAGAAACTTACAAGTAAGCTGGAATCTTCAAAAGTTCAAATCTTATAAGTAAAAAGATTTATTAAAAGGAATAACCAAGTGTTTTAATTGACATCAGAAGATCAAACCAATAAAACCTGAGAACATTGAAAAAAGATAAATAAAGATATGAGCAGAACTTAATACAACAGAAAACGTATAAAATTGAGGTGATATAGTAAGTACAAAGAATAGTTTTTGAAAAGATTTAAAAGTCACACTTTGATTAAGGAAAACAAAAACATAAGTAAAGAATATACAGAAAGAATCAGTACAATGTTATAGCAGAGAATATAAGAAATGCCAATAAATTTGAACATTTCGGTAAAGGGGACCATTTCCTAGCTACTAAACTTTACCAAAACTGACACAAGAGGAAATCATATAAGGCCCAGGGGGTGTCACAAGCATTTACGCCAAGGCCAAAGGGCGCCTTCTTTGTCTGCACAGCTGCCCAAACTCCCACCTTTCCACTCAGGCCGCCCTGTTACTTGAAGTGTGTGTGGAACCTGTCTGCACAGCACACCTCGCTGCACAGCTATCCATAGGTCTGGGCATCGTAGCTTCCTGCCAGGTGACCGAAGTTCGCAGGCAGATGGGTCCCTGGGACACACGCTGTGAGGCTCCTGCTCGGCCCAAAGGTCGCCCACTTCCCCTGCCCCTGATCGGGGGACGCCAAGCAGCCCTGTATGTTTCCCTAGCCACAACAGGGAATACTGGACCAACACTTCTATAAAACGGGTTCCTCGCGGGCAGCTCATTGCAAGGACACAAATAAATCTTTCCCGACTTTCTGCTGAAACTTACCAGTGTTCGCACCTAAGCCTCTTACAAGGTCAGCTGTTTAGCTAAACATGAGCTCATGATCTAAATTTACACAATAATGAAGAAATCAGCTACAAGGGGAGACAATCAGCAAAAACAATCCATACCAGAATTAGATTCCCAAGGCCATCCAGCAGATGTTGGAATAATCAGGTGCAAGGCAGGAAATATACATTAAACTCGAACTGAAACAAGGAACAAGGATGTTTTCAAAGACTAGTAGGCTCTCTAAAATATTTTTAAAGTACATGTCATTGATAAAGCTAAATAGTCAAAGGATGTGTAATACAACAGATTAATCATTGGGAAGAGAGAAATTATGCTGTTTTGAAAATGATGGCAGGTCAGATTTTCTGCCTAATTATATAAGAAGATTTATCTAAAAAATACACATTATTTCAAAGACTTATTGGCTGTGAAATAAGTTAAGGGTATTTCAAATGGCATGTCTGCAAAGAAAGGTGAGATGTAGGGAATCCCAGAAATTCGAAGGGAAAATATGTCAATATATACATTGCTCTATGTTGAACTAAGACTCAGGCCAGCAACAATGTACAGAACCTGACCATTAGAAAGTTACAAGTAAGTTGGAATCTTCAAAAGCTCAAATCTTTATAAGTAAAAATATTTATTAAAATGAATAACCAAGTGTTTTAATTGACATCAGAAGATCAAACCAATAAACCCTGAGAACATAGAAAAAAGGTAAATAAAGATATGAGCAGAACTTAATACGACAAAAAACGTATAAAATTGAGGTGATTTAGTAAGTCCAAAGAATATTCTTTGAAAAGATTTAAAAGACACACTTTGATTAAGGAAAACAAAAACATAAGTAAAGAATATACAGAAAGAATCAGGACAATGTTATAGCAGAGAAAATATGAAATAGCAGTAAATTTGAACATTTCTGTAAAGGGGAACTTTACCTAGCTCTTAAAGTTTACCAAAACTGACACAAAAGGAAATCATTTAAGGTCATCATGTCTCCCATTGGCATTCTCAGAACGCCCTGGCCTCAGAATGCAGCATCTGTAGTCCATTGTAACCTGCGGAGTGGGGGCGGGGCTGAAGGAGGTTAGAACACTGCCCTTGCTGAGGGAGTGGGTGTGGCCATCTGTGCTGTGACTGAACATAGGGCAGGAGAACAGGGGGCCCAGGGCAGGGCCCTCAGAGCCCGGCAGGCCCAGTGGGGTGTCTAAAGCATTTTGGCCCAGGCCAAAGGGCGCCTTCTTTGTGTGCACAGCTGCCCAAACTCTCACCTTTCCACTCAGGCCGCCCTCTTACTTGAAGTGTGTGTGGAGCCTGTCCGCACAGTACACCTCGCTGCACAGCTAACCATAGGTCTGGGCATCATCGCTTCCTGCCATGTGACCAAAGTTTGCAGGCAGATGTGTACTTGGGACACACAAGTAGAGGCTCCTGCCCGGGCCACAGGCTGCCCACAGCCCCTGACCCCGATCGGAGGCCACAAAGCAACCCTGTCTGAGTCCCCTGCCTCTAGAGGAGGTATTGGACCAACACTTCTAGAAAACGGGGTCCTTGTGGGCAACTCATTTAAGGGACACAAATAAAGCTTTGCCGAATTTCTGCTGAAACTTACGAGAGTTCACAAATAAGCCTGTTACAAGGTCAGCTGTTTAGCTAAATATGAGCTCATGATCTAAATTTACACAATAATGAAGAAATCAGCTACAAGGGGAGACAATCAGCAAAAACAATCAATACCAGAATTAGATTCCCAAGGCCATCCATCAGATGTTGGAATAACCAGGTGCAAGGCAGAATATATACATAAAACTCGAACTGAAACAAGGAACAAGGATGTTTTCAAAGACTGGTAGGATCTCTAAAGCCTTTTTAAAGTACACGTCATTGATAAAGCTAAATAATCAAAGGTTGTGTAATACAACAGATTCATCATTGAGAAGAGTGAAATTATGCTGTTTTGAAAACTATGGCAGGTCAGATTTTCTTCCTAATTATATAAGAAGATTTATCTAAAAAATACACATTATATCAAAGACTTATTTGCTATGAAATAAGTAAGGGTATTTCAAAAGGCTTGTCCGCAAAGAAAGGTGAGATGTACGGAATCACAGAAAGTCGAGGGGAAAATATGTCAATATATACATTGCTCTATGGTGAACTAAGGCTTAGGCCAGCAACAATATAGTGGACCTGATCCTTAGAAAATTACAAGTAACCTGGAATCTTTAAAAGTTCTAATCTTTATAAGTAGAAAGTATTTATTATAATGAATTAACAAGTGATTAAATTGATATCAGAAGATCAAAACAATAAACCCTGAGAACATAGAAAAAAGATAAATAAAGTGATGAACAGAACTTAATACAACAGAAAACGTATAAAATTGAGGTGATTTAGTAACTCCAAAGAATATACTTTGAAAAGATTTAAAAGACACACTTTGATAAAGGAAAACAAAAAGATATGTAAAGAATATACAGAAAGAGTCAGGACAATGTTATAGCAGAGAATATATGAAACGCCAGTAAATTTGAACATTTCTGTAAAGGGGACCATTTCCTAGCTCCTAAAGTTTACCAAAACGGACACAAGAGGAAATCACTTAAAGTCATCATTTCTGACCTTGGCATTCTCGGAACGCCCTGGCCTCAGAAGGCAGCATCTGTAGTCCATGGTAACCTGCGGAGAAGGGGCGGGGTGAGGGAGATTGTAACACGGCCCTCACTGAGGGAGTGGGTGTGGCCATCTCTGCTGTGACTGGACAAATGGCAGTGGAGCAGGGGGCCCAGGGCAGGGACCTCAGAGCCTGACAGGCCCAGTGTTGTGTCACAAGCATGAAGTCCCAGGCCAAAGGGTGCCTTCTTAGTCTGCACAGCTGCCCAAACTCTCACCTTTCCACTCAGGCCGCCCTCTTACTTGAAGTGTCTGTGGAACGTGTCCACGTAGTACACCTCGCTGCACAGCCAACCATAGGTCAGGGCCTCGTGGCTTCCTGTCAGGAGACCTAAATTCGCAGGCAAATGGGTCCCTGGGTCACACGCAGAGAGGCTCCTGCTCGGGCCACAGGCCACACTACTACCCCTGCCCCAGATCGGGGACCGCCTAGGAGCGCAGTCTGTGTCCACTGCCTCTAGAGGGAGTATTTGACCAACACTTGTAGAAAATGGGGTCCTCCTGGGCAACTCATTAGAGGGACACAAATAAATCATTGCCGACTTTCTGCGGAAATTTATGAGCGTTCACACCTAAGCCCCTTACAAGGTCAGCTGTTTAGCTAAACATGAGCTCATGATGTAAATTTACACAATAATGAAAAAATCAGCTAAAAGGGGAGACAATCAGCAAAAACAATCACTACCAGAATTAGATTCCCAAGGCCATCCATCATATGTTGGAATAATCAGGTGAAAGGCACAAATATATACATAAAACTGGAACTGAAACAAGGAACAAGAATGTTTTCAAAGACTGGAAGGATCTATAAAACATTTTTAAAGTACATGTCATTGAAAAAGCTAAATACTCAAAGGTTGTGTAATACAACAGATTAATCATTGAGAAGAGTGAAATTATGCTGTTTTGAAAACTATGGCACGTGAGATTTTCTGCCTAATTATATAAGAAGATTTCGCTAAATATACACATTATTTAAAAGATTATTGGCAGTGAAATAAGTTAAGGGTATTTCAAATGGCTTGTCTGCAAAGAAAGGTGAGATGTAGGGAATCACAGAAAGTCAAGGGGAAAATATGTCAATATATACATTGCTATAGGGTGAACTAAGCCTTAGGCCAGCAACAATGTAGAGGACCTGACCCTTAGCAACTTACATGTAAGCTGGAATCTTCAAAAGTTCAAATCTTTATAAGGAAAAATTTATTAAAATGAATAACCAAGTGTTTTAATTGACAGCAGAAGATCAAAACAATAAACCCTGAGAACATGGAAAAAAGATAAATAAAGATATGAGCAGAACTTAATACAACAGAAAACGTATAAAATTGAGGTGATTTAGTAAGTCCAAAGAATATTCTTTGAAAAGATTTAAAAGACACACTTTGATTAAGGAAAAAAAAAACATAAGTAAAGAATATACAGAAAGAATCAGGACAATGTTATAGCAGAGAAAATATGAAATAGCAGTAAATTTGAACATTTCTGTAAAGGGGACCATTTCCTAGCTCCTAAAGTTTACCAAATCTGACACAAAAGGAAATCATTTAAGGTCATCATGTCTGCCTTTGTCATTCTCAGAACGCCCTGGCCTCAGAAGGCAGCATCTGTAGTCCATGGTAACCTGCGGAGAGGGGGAGGAGCTGAGGCAGGTTGGAAAACTGCCGTCACTGAGGAAGTGGGTGTGGCAATCTCTGATGTGACTGAACAAAGGGCAGGGGATCAGGAGGTCTAGGGCAGGGCCCTCAGAGCCAGGCAGGCGCAATGTGGCTTCACAAGCATTTAGGCCAAGGCCAAAGGGCGCCTTCTTTGTGTGCACAGCTGCACAAAGTGTCACCTTTCCACTCAGGCCGCACTCTTACTTGAAGTGTGTGTGGAACCTGTCTGCACAGTACACCTCGCTGCAAAGCTAACCATAAGTCTGGGCATCGTAGCTTCCTCCCAGGTGACCGAAGTTCGCAGGCAGATGGGTCCCTGGGACACACGCTGCGAGGCTCCTGCCAGGGCCACAGGCTGCCCACTGCCCCTGCCCCAGATCGGGGGCCGCCAAGCAGGCCTGTCTGAATCCCTAGCCTCTGGAGGGTATATTGGACCAACACTTCTTAAAACGGGGTCTCGCGGGCAACTCATTGGAGGGACACACATAAATCTTTGCCAACTTTCTGCTGAAACGTATGAGCGTTCACACCTAAGCCTCTTACAGTGTCAGCTGTATAGCTAAACATGAGCTCATGATCTAAATTTACACAATAATGAAGAAATCAGCTACAAGGGGAGACAATCATCTGAAACAATCAATACCAGAATTAGATTCCCAAGGCCATCCATCAGATGTTGGAATAATCAGGTGCAAGGCAGGAAATATACATAAAACTGGAACTGAATAAAGGAACAAGGATGTTCCCAAAGACTGATAGGATCTCTAAAACCTTTTTAAAGTATATGTCATTGATAAAGCTAAATACTCAAAAGTTGTGTAATACAACACATTAATCATTGAGAAGAGTGAAATTATGCTGTTTTGAAAACAATGGCAGGTCAGATTTTCTGCCTAATTATATAAGTAGATTTCTCTAAAAATACACATTATTTCAAGACTTATTGGCTGTGATATACGTTAAGGGTATTTCAAATGACTTGTCTGCAAAGAAAGGTGAGATATAGGGAACCAAGAAAGTCGAGGGGAAAATAGTTCAATATATACTTTGCTATATGTTGAACTAAGCCTTTGGCCAGCAAGAAAGTAGAGGACCTGACCTTAGAAACTTACAAGTAAGCTGGAATCTTCAAAAGTTCAAATCTTATAAGTAAAAAGATTTATTAAAAGGAATAACCAAGTGTTTTAATTGACATCAGAAGATCAAACCAATAAAACCTGAGAACATTGAAAAAAGATAAATAAAGATATGAGCAGAACTTAATACAACAGAAAACGTATAAAATTGAGGTGATATAGTAAGTACAAAGAATAGTTTTTGAAAAGATTTAAAAGTCACACTTTGATTAAGGAAAACAAAAACATAAGTAAAGAATATACAGAAAGAATCAGTACAATGTTATAGCAGAGAATATAAGAAATGCCAATAAATTTGAACATTTCGGTAAAGGGGACCATTTCCTAGCTACTAAACTTTACCAAAACTGACACAAGAGGAAATCATATAAGGCCCAGGGGGTGTCACAAGCATTTACGCCAAGGCCAAAGGGCGCCTTCTTTGTCTGCACAGCTGCCCAAACTCCCACCTTTCCACTCAGGCCGCCCTGTTACTTGAAGTGTGTGTGGAACCTGTCTGCACAGCACACCTCGCTGCACAGCTATCCATAGGTCTGGGCATCGTAGCTTCCTGCCAGGTGACCGAAGTTCGCAGGCAGATGGGTCCCTGGGACACACGCTGTGAGGCTCCTGCTCGGCCCAAAGGTCGCCCACTTCCCCTGCCCCTGATCGGGGGACGCCAAGCAGCCCTGTATGTTTCCCTAGCCACAACAGGGAATACTGGACCAACACTTCTATAAAACGGGTTCCTCGCGGGCAGCTCATTGCAAGGACACAAATAAATCTTTCCCGACTTTCTGCTGAAACTTACCAGTGTTCGCACCTAAGCCTCTTACAAGGTCAGCTGTTTAGCTAAACATGAGCTCATGATCTAAATTTACACAATAATGAAGAAATCAGCTACAAGGGGAGACAATCAGCAAAAACAATCCATACCAGAATTAGATTCCCAAGGCCATCCAGCAGATGTTGGAATAATCAGGTGCAAGGCAGGAAATATACATTAAACTCGAACTGAAACAAGGAACAAGGATGTTTTCAAAGACTAGTAGGCTCTCTAAAATATTTTTAAAGTACATGTCATTGATAAAGCTAAATAGTCAAAGGATGTGTAATAAAACAGATTAATCATTGGGAAGAGTGAAATTATGCTGTTTTGAAAATGATGGCAGGTCAGATTTTCTGCCTAATTATATAAGAAGATTTATCTAAAAAATACACATTATTTCAAAGACTTATTGGCTGTGAAATAAGTTAAGGGTATTTCAAATGGCATGTCTGCAAAGAAAGGTGAGATGTAGGGAATCCCAGAAATTCGAAGGGAAAATATGTCAATATATACATTGCTCTATGTTGAACTAAGACTCAGGCCAGCAACAATGTACAGAACCTGACCATTAGAAAGTTACAAGTAAGTTGGAATCTTCAAAAGCTCAAATCTTTATAAGTAAAAATATTTATTAAAATGAATAACCAAGTGTTTTAATTGACATCAGAAGATCAAACCAATAAACCCTGAGAACATAGAAAAAAGATAAATAAAGATATGAGCAGAACTTAATACGACAAAAAACGTATAAAATTGAGGTGATTTAGTAAGTCCAAAGAATATTCTTTGAAAAGATTTAAAAGACACACTTTGATTAAGGAAAACAAAAACATAAGTAAAGAATATACAGAAAGAATCAGGACAATGTTATAGCAGAGAAAATATGAAATAGCAGTAAATTTGAACATTTCTGTAAAGGGGAACTTTACCTAGCTCTTAAAGTTGACCAAAACTGACACAAAAGGAAATCATTTAAGGTCATCATGTCTCCCATTGGCATTCTCAGAACGCCCTGGCCTCAGAATGCAGCATCTGTAGTCCATGGTAACCTGCGGAGTGGGGGCGGGGCTGAAGGAGGTTAGAACACTGCCCTTGCTGAGGGAGTGGGTGTGGCCATCTGTGCTGTGACTGAACATAGGGCAGGAGAACAGGGGGCCCAGGGCAGGGCCCTCAGAGCCCGGCAGGCCCAGTGGGGTGTCTAAAGCATTTTGGCCCAGGCCAAAGGGCGCCTTCTTTGTGTGCACAGCTGCCCAAACTCTCACCTTTCCACTCAGGCCGCCCTCTTACTTGAAGTGTGTGTGGAGCCTGTCCTCACAGTACACCTCGCTGCACAGCTAACCATAGGTCTGGGCATCGTCGCTTCCTGCCAGGTGACCAAAGTTTGCAGGCAGATGTGTACTTGGGACACACAAGTAGAGGCTCCTGCCCGGGCCACAGGCTGCCCACGGCCCCTGACCCCGATCGGAGGCCACAAAGCAACCCTGTCTGAGTCCCCTGCCTCTAGAGGAGGTATTGGACCAACACTTCTAGAAAACGGGGTCCTTGTGGGCAACTCATTTAAGGGACACAAATAAATCTTTGCCGAATTTCTGCTGAAACTTTCGAGAGTTCACAAATAAGCCTGTTACAAGGTCAGCTGTTTAGCTAAATATGAGCTCATGATCTAAATTTACACAATAATGAAGAAATCAGCTACAAGGGGAGACAATCAGCAAAAACAATCAATACCAGAATTAGATTCCCAAGGCCATCCATCAGATGTTGGAATAACCAGGTGCAAGGCAGAATATATACATAAAACTCGAACTGAAACAAGGAACAAGGATGTTTTCAAAGACTGGTAGGATCTCTAAAGCCTTTTTAAAGTACACGTCATTGATAAAGCTAAATAATCAAAGGTTGTGTAATACAACAGATTCATCATTGAGAAGAGTGAAATTATGCTGTTTTGAAAACTATGGCAGGTCAGATTTTCTTCCTAATTATATAAGAAGATTTATCTAAAAAATACACATTATATCAAAGACTTATTTGCTGTGAAATAAGTAAGGGTATTTCAAAAGGCTTGTCCGCAAAGAAAGGTGAGATGTACGGAATCACAGAAAGTCGAGGGGAAAATATGTCAATATATACATTGCTCTATGGTGAACTAAGTCTTAGGCCAGCAACAATATAGTGGACCTGATCCTTAGAAAATTACAAGTAACCTGGAATCTTTAAAAGTTCTAATCTTTATAAGTAGAAAGTATTTATTATAATGAATTAACAAGTGATTAAATTGATATCAGAAGATCAAAACAATAAACCCTGAGAACATAGAAAAACGATAAATAAAGTGATGAACAGAACTTAATACAACAGAAAACGTATAAAATTGAGGTGATTTAGTAACTCCAAAGAATATACTTTGAAAAGATTTAAAAGACACACTTTGATAAAGGAAAACAAAAAGATATGTAAAGAATATACAGAAAGAGTCAGGACAATGTTATAGCAGAGAATATATGAAATGCCAGTAAATTTGAACATTTCTGTAAAGGGGACCATTTCCTAGCTCCTAAAGTTTACCAAAACGGACACAAGAGGAAATCATTTAAGGTCATCATTTCTGACCTTGGCATTCTCGGAACGCCCTGGCCTCAGAAGGCAGCATCTGTAATCCATGGTAACCTGCGGAGAAGGGGCGGGGTGAGGGAGATTGTAACACGGCCCTCACTGAGGGAGTGGGTGTGGCCATCTCTGCTGTGACTGGACAAATGGCAGTGGAGCAGGGGGCCCAGGGCAGGGACCTCAGAGCCTGACAGACCCAGTGTTGTGTCACAAGCATGAAGGCCCAGGCCAAAGGGTGCCTTCTTAGTCTGCACAGCTGCCCAAACTCTCACCTTTCCACTCAGGCCGCCCTCTTACTTGAAGTGTCTGTGGAACGTGTCCACGTAGTACACCTCGCTGCACAGCTAACCATAGGTCAGGGCCTCGTGGCTTCCTGTCAGGAGACCTAAATTCGCAGGCAAATGGGTCCCTGGGTCACACGCAGAGAGGCTCCTGCTCGGGCCACAGGCCACACTACTACCCCTGCCCCAGATCGGGGACCGCCTAGGAGCGCAGTCTGTGTCCACTGCCTCTAGAGGGAGTATTTGACCAACACTTGTAGAAAATGGGGTCCTCCTGGGCAACTCATTAGAGGGACACAAATAAATCATTGCCGACTTTCTGCGGAAATTTATGAGCGTTCACACCTAAGCCCCTTACAAGGTCAGCTGTTTAGCTAAACATGAGCTCATGATGTAAATTTACACAATAATGAAAAAATCAGCTAAAAGGGGAGACAATCAGCAAAAACAATCACTACCAGAATTAGATTCCCAAGGCCATCCATCATATGTTGGAATAATCAGGTGAAAGGCACAAATATATACATAAAACTGGAACTGAAACAAGGAACAAGAATGTTTTCAAAGACTGGAAGGATCTATAAAACATTTTTAAAGTACATGTCATTGAAAACGCTAAATACTCAAAGGTTGTGTAATACAACAGATTAATCATTGAGAAGAGTGAAATTATGCTGTTTTGAAAACTATGGCACGTGAGATTTTCTGCCTAATTATATAAGAAGATTTCGCTAAATATACACATTATTTAAAAGATTATTGGCAGTGAAATAAGTTAAGGGTATTTCAAATGGCTTGTCTGCAATGAAAGGTGAGATGTAGGGAATCACAGAAAGTCAAGGGGAAAATATGTCAATATATACATTGCTATAGGGTGAACTAAGCCTTAGGCCAGCAACAATGTAGAGGACCTGACCCTTAGCAACTTACATGTAAGCTGGAATCTTCAAAAGTTCAAATCTTTATAAGGAAAAATTTATTAAAATGAATAACCAAGTGTTTTAATTGACATCAGAAGATCAAAACAATAAACCCTGAGAACATGGAAAAAAGATAAATAAAGATATGAGCAGAACTTAATACAACAGAAAACGTATAAAATTGAGGTGATTTAGTAAGTCCAAAGAATATTCTTTGAAAAGATTTAAAAGACACACTTTGATTAAGGAAAAAAAAAACATAAGTAAAGAATATACAGAAAGAATCAGGACAATGTTATAGCAGAGAAAATATGAAATAGCAGTAAATTTGAACATTTCTGTAAAGGGGACCATTTCCTAGCTCCTAAAGTTTACCAAATCTGACACAAAAGGAAATCATTTAAGGTCATCATGTCTGCCTTTGTCATTCTCAGAACGCCCTGGCCTCAGAAGGCAGCATCTGTAGTCCATGGTAACCTGCGGAGAGGGGGAGGAGCTGAGGCAGGTTGGAAAACTGCCGTCACTGAGGAAGTGGGTGTGGCAATCTCTGATGTGACTGAACAAAGGGCAGGGGATCAGGAGGTCTAGGGCAGGGCCCTCAGAGCCAGGCAGGCGCAATGTGGCTTCACAAGCATTTAGGCCAAGGCCAAAGGGCGCCTTCTTTGTGTGCACAGCTGCACAAAGTGTCACCTTTCCACTCAGGCCGCACTCTTACTTGAAGTGTGTGTGGAACCTGTCTGCACAGTACACCTCGCTGCAAAGCTAACCATAAGTCTGGGCATCGTAGCTTCCTCCCAGGTGACCGAAGTTCGCAGGCAGATGGGTCCCTGGGACACACGCTGCGAGGCTCCTGCCAGGGCCACAGGCTGCCCACTGCCCCTGCCCCAGATCGGGGGCCGCCAAGCAGGCCTGTCTGAATCCCTAGCCTCTGGAGGGTATATTGGACCAACACTTCTTAAAACGGGGTCTCGCGGGCAACTCATTGGAGGGACACACATAAATCTTTGCCAACTTTCTGCTGAAACGTATGAGCGTTCACACCTAAGCCTCTTACAGTGTCAGCTGTATAGCTAAACATGAGCTCATGATCTAAATTTACACAATAATGAAGAAATCAGCTACAAGGGGAGACAATCATCTGAAACAATCAATACCAGAATTAGATTCCCAAGGCCATCCATCAGATGTTGGAATAATCAGGTGCAAGGCAGGAAATATACATAAAACTGGAACTGAATAAAGGAACAAGGATGTTCCCAAAGACTGATAGGATCTCTAAAACCTTTTTAAAGTATATGTCATTGATAAAGCTAAATACTCAAAAGTTGTGTAATACAACACATTAATCATTGAGAAGAGTGAAATTATGCTGTTTTGAAAACAATGGCAGGTCAGATTTTCTGCCTAATTATATAAGTAGATTTCTCTAAAAATACACATTATTTCAAGACTTATTGGCTGTGATATACGTTAAGGGTATTTCAAATGACTTGTCTGCAAAGAAAGGTGAGATATAGGGAACCAAGAAAGTCGAGGGGAAAATAGTTCAATATATACTTTGCTATATGTTGAACTAAGCCTTTGGCCAGCAAGAAAGTAGAGGACCTGACCTTAGAAACTTACAAGTAAGCTGGAATCTTCAAAAGTTCAAATCTTATAAGTAAAAAGATTTATTAAAAGGAATAACCAAGTGTTTTAATTGACATCAGAAGATCAAACCAATAAAACCTGAGAACATTGAAAAAAGATAAATAAAGATATGAGCAGAACTTAATACAACAGAAAACGTATAAAATTGAGGTGATATAGTAAGTACAAAGAATAGTTTTTGAAAAGATTTAAAAGTCACACTTTGATTAAGGAAAACAAAAACATAAGTAAAGAATATACAGAAAGAATCAGTACAATGTTATAGCAGAGAATATAAGAAATGCCAATAAATTTGAACATTTCGGTAAAGGGGACCATTTCCTAGCTACTAAACTTTACCAAAACTGACACAAGAGGAAATCATATAAGGCCCAGGGGGTGTCACAAGCATTTACGCCAAGGCCAAAGGGCGCCTTCTTTGTCTGCACAGCTGCCCAAACTCCCACCTTTCCACTCAGGCCGCCCTGTTACTTGAAGTGTGTGTGGAACCTGTCTGCACAGCACACCTCGCTGCACAGCTATCCATAGGTCTGGGCATCGTAGCTTCCTGCCAGGTGACCGAAGTTCGCAGGCAGATGGGTCCCTGGGACACACGCTGTGAGGCTCCTGCTCGGCCCAAAGGTCGCCCACTTCCCCTGCCCCTGATCGGGGGACGCCAAGCAGCCCTGTATGTTTCCCTAGCCACAACAGGGAATACTGGACCAACACTTCTATAAAACGGGTTCCTCGCGGGCAGCTCATTGCAAGGACACAAATAAATCTTTCCCGACTTTCTGCTGAAACTTACCAGTGTTCGCACCTAAGCCTCTTACAAGGTCAGCTGTTTAGCTAAACATGAGCTCATGATCTAAATTTACACAATAATGAAGAAATCAGCTACAAGGGGAGACAATCAGCAAAAACAATCCATACCAGAATTAGATTCCCAAGGCCATCCAGCAGATGTTGGAATAATCAGGTGCAAGGCAGGAAATATACATTAAACTCGAACTGAAACAAGGAACAAGGATGTTTTCAAAGACTAGTAGGCTCTCTAAAATATTTTTAAAGTACATGTCATTGATAAAGCTAAATAGTCAAAGGATGTGTAATAAAACAGATTAATCATTGGGAAGAGTGAAATTATGCTGTTTTGAAAATGATGGCAGGTCAGATTTTCTGCCTAATTATATAAGAAGATTTATCTAAAAAATACACATTATTTCAAAGACTTATTGGCTGTGAAATAAGTTAAGGGTATTTCAAATGGCATGTCTGCAAAGAAAGGTGAGATGTAGGGAATCCCAGAAATTCGAAGGGAAAATATGTCAATATATACATTGCTCTATGTTGAACTAAGACTCAGGCCAGCAACAATGTACAGAACCTGACCATTAGAAAGTTACAAGTAAGTTGGAATCTTCAAAAGCTCAAATCTTTATAAGTAAAAATATTTATTAAAATGAATAACCAAGTGTTTTAATTGACATCAGAAGATCAAACCAATAAACCCTGAGAACATAGAAAAAAGATAAATAAAGATATGAGCAGAACTTAATACGACAAAAAACGTATAAAATTGAGGTGATTTAGTAAGTCCAAAGAATATTCTTTGAAAAGATTTAAAAGACACACTTTGATTAAGGAAAACAAAAACATAAGTAAAGAATATACAGAAAGAATCAGGACAATGTTATAGCAGAGAAAATATGAAATAGCAGTAAATTTGAACATTTCTGTAAAGGGGAACTTTACCTAGCTCTTAAAGTTGACCAAAACTGACACAAAAGGAAATCATTTAAGGTCATCATGTCTCCCATTGGCATTCTCAGAACGCCCTGGCCTCAGAATGCAGCATCTGTAGTCCATGGTAACCTGCGGAGTGGGGGCGGGGCTGAAGGAGGTTAGAACACTGCCCTTGCTGAGGGAGTGGGTGTGGCCATCTGTGCTGTGACTGAACATAGGGCAGGAGAACAGGGGGCCCAGGGCAGGGCCCTCAGAGCCCGGCAGGCCCAGTGGGGTGTCTAAAGCATTTTGGCCCAGGCCAAAGGGCGCCTTCTTTGTGTGCACAGCTGCCCAAACTCTCACCTTTCCACTCAGGCCGCCCTCTTACTTGAAGTGTGTGTGGAGCCTGTCCGCACAGTACACCTCGCTGCACAGCTAACCATAGGTCTGGGCATCGTCGCTTCCTGCCAGGTGACCAAAGTTTGCAGGCAGATGTGTACTTGGGACACACAAGTAGAGGCTCCTGCCCGGGCCACAGGCTGCCCACGGCCCCTGACCCCGATCGGAGGCCACAAAGCAACCCTGTCTGAGTCCCCTGCCTCTAGAGGAGGTATTGGACCAACACTTCTAGAAAACGGGGTCCTTGTGGGCAACTCATTTAAGGGACACAAATAAATCTTTGCCGAATTTCTGCTGAAACTTTCGAGAGTTCACAAATAAGCCTGTTACAAGGTCAGCTGTTTAGCTAAATATGAGCTCATGATCTAAATTTACACAATAATGAAGAAATCAGCTACAAGGGGAGACAATCAGCAAAAACAATCAATACCAGAATTAGATTCCCAAGGCCATCCATCAGATGTTGGAATAACCAGGTGCAAGGCAGAATATATACATAAAACTCGAACTGAAACAAGGAACAAGGATGTTTTCAAAGACTGGTAGGATCTCTAAAGCCTTTTTAAAGTACACGTCATTGATAAAGCTAAATAATCAAAGGTTGTGTAATACAACAGATTCATCATTGAGAAGAGTGAAATTATGCTGTTTTGAAAACTATGGCAGGTCAGATTTTCTTCCTAATTATATAAGAAGATTTATCTAAAAAATACACATTATATCAAAGACTTATTTGCTGTGAAATAAGTAAGGGTATTTCAAAAGGCTTGTCCGCAAAGAAAGGTGAGATGTACGGAATCACAGAAAGTCGAGGGGAAAATATGTCAATATATACATTGCTCTATGGTGAACTAAGGCTTAGGCCAGCAACAATATAGTGGACCTGATCCTTAGAAAATTACAAGTAACCTGGAATCTTTAAAAGTTCTAATCTTTATAAGTAGAAAGTATTTATTATAATTAATTAACAAGTGATTAAATTGATATCAGAAGATCAAAACAATAAACCCTGAGAACATAGAAAAAAGATAAATAAAGTGATGAACAGAACTTAATACAACAGAAAACGTATAAAATTGAGGTGATTTAGTAACTCCAAAGAATATACTTTGAAAAGATTTAAAAGACACACTTTGATAAAGGAAAACAAAAAGATATGTAAAGAATATACAGAAAGAGTCAGGACAATGTTATAGCAGAGTATATACGAAATGCCAGTAAATTTGAACATTTCTGTAAAGGGGACCATTTCCTATCTCCTAAAGTTTACCAAAACGGACACAAGAGGAAATCATTTAAGGTCATCATTTCTGACCTTGGCATTCTCGGAACGCCCTGGCCTCAGAAGGCAGCATCTGTAGTCCATGGTAACCTGCGGAGAAGGGGCGGGGTGAGGGAGATTGTAACACGGCCCTCACTGAGGGAGTGGGTGTGGCCATCTCTGCTGTGACTGGACAAATGGCAGTGGAGCAGGGGGCCCAGGGCAGGGACCTCAGAGCCTGACAGACCCAGTGTTGTGTCACAAGCATGAAGGCCCAGGCCAAAGGGTGCCTTCTTAGTCGGCACAGCTGCCCAAACTCTCACCTTTCCACTCAGGCCGCCCTCTTACTTGAAGTGTCTGTGGAACGTGTCCACGTAGTACACCTCGCTGCACAGCTAACCATAGGTCAGGGCCTCGTGGCTTCCTGTCAGGAGACCTAAATTCGCAGGCAAATGGGTCCCTGGGTCACACGCAGAGAGGCTCCTGCTCGGGCCACAGGCCACACTACTACCCCTGCCCCAGATCGGGGACCGCCTAGGAGCGCAGTCTGTGTCCACTGCCTCTAGAGGGAGTATTTGACCAACACTTGTAGAAAATGGGGTCCTCCTGGGCAACTCATTAGAGGGACACAAATAAATCATTGCCGACTTTCTGCGGAAATTTATGAGCGTTCACACCTAAGCCTCTTACAAGGTTTCCCTAGCCACAACAGGGAATACTGGACCAACACTTCTATAAAACGGGGTCCTCGCGGGCAGCTCATTGCAAGGACACAAATAAATCTTTCCCGACTTTCTGCTGAAACTTACCAGTGTTCGCACCTAAGCTTCTTACAAGGTCTGCTGTTTAGCTAAACATGAGCTCATGATCTAAATTTACACAATAATGAAGAAATCAGCTACAAGGGGAGACAATCAGCAAAAACAATCCATACCAGAATTAGATTCCCAAGGCCATCCATCAGATGTTGGAATAATCAGGTGCAAGGCAGGAAATATACATTAAACTCGAACTGAAACAAGGAACAAGGATGTTTTCAAAGACTAGTAGGCTCTCTAAAATATTTTTAAAGTACATGTCATTGATAAAGCTAAATAGTCAAAGGAAGTGTAATACAACAGATTAATCATTGGGAAGAGAGAAATTATGCTGTTTTGAAAATAATGGCAGGTCAGATTTTCTGCCTAATTATATAAGAAGATTTATCTAAAAAATACACATTATTTCAAAGACTTATTGGCTGTGAAATAAGTTAAGGGTATTTCAAATGGCATGTCTGCAAAGAAAGGTGAGATGTAGGGAATCCCAGAAATTCGAAGGGAAAATATGTCAATATATACATTGCTCTATGTTGAACTAAGACTCAGGCCAGCAACAATGTACAGAACCTGACCATTAGAAAGTTACAAGTAAGTTGGAATCTTCAAAAGCTCAAATCTTTATAAGTAAAAATATTTATTAAAATGAATAACCAAGTGTTTTAATTGACATCAGAAGATCAAACCAATAAACCCTGAGAACATAGAAAAAAGATAAATAAAGATATGAGCAGAACTTAATACGACAAAAAACGTATAAAATTGAGGTGATTTAGTAAGTCCAAAGAATATTCTTTGAAAAGATTTAAAAGACACACTTTGATTAAGGAAAACAAAAACATAAGTAAAGAATATACAGAAAGAATCAGGACAATGTTATAGCAGAGAAAATATGAAATAGCAGTAAATTTGAACATTTCTGTAAAGGGGAACTTTACCTAGCTCTTAAAGTTTACCAAAACTGACACAAAAGGAAATCATTTAAGGTCATCATGTCTCCCATTGGCATTCTCAGAACGCCCTGGCCTCAGAATGCAGCATCTGTAGTCCATGGTAACCTGCGGAGTGGGGGCGGGGCTGAAGGAGGTTAGAACACTGCCCTTGCTGAGGGAGTGGGTGTGGCCATCTGTGCTGTGACTGAACATAGGGCAGGAGAACAGGGGGCCCAGGGCAGGGCCCTCAGAGCCCGGCAGGCCCAGTGGGGTGTCTAAAGCATTTTGGCCCAGGCCAAAGGGCGCCTTCTTTGTGTGCACAGCTGCCCAAACTCTCACCTTTCCACTCAGGCCGCCCTCTTACTTGAAGTGTGTGTGGAACCTGTCCGCACAGTACACCTCGCTGCACAGCTAACCATAGGTCTGGGCATCGTCGCTTCCTGCCATGTGACCAAAGTTTGCAGGCAGATGTGTACTTGGGACACACAAGTAGAGGCTCCTGCCCGGGCCACAGGCTGCCCACAGCCCCTGACCCCGATCGGAGGCCACAAAGCAACCCTGTCTGAGTCCCCTGCCTCTAGAGGAGGTATTGGACCAACACTTCTAGAAAACGGGGTCCTTGTGGGCAACTCATTTAAGGGACACAAATAAAGCTTTGCCGAATTTCTGCTGAAACTTACGAGAGTTCACAAATAAGCCTGTTACAAGGTCAGCTGTTTAGCTAAATATGAGCTCATGATCTAAATTTACACAATAATGAAGAAATCAGCTACAAGGGGAGACAATCAGCAAAAACAATCAATACCAGAATTAGATTCCCAAGGCCATCCATCAGATGTTGGAATAACCAGGTACAAGGCAGAATATATACATAAAACTCGAACTGAAACAAGGAACAAGGATGTTTTCAAAGACTGGTAGGATCTCTAAAGCCTTTTTAAAGTACACGTCATTGATAAAGCTAAATAATCAAAGGTTGTGTAATACAACAGATTCATCATTGAGAAGAGTGAAATTATGCTGTTTTGAAAACTATGGCAGGTCAGATTTTCTTCCTAATTATATAAGAAGATTTATCTAAAAAATACACATTATATCAAAGACTTATTTGCTATGAAATAAGTAAGGGTATTTCAAAAGGCTTGTCCGCAAAGAAAGGTGAGATGTACGGAATCACAGAAAGTCGAGGGGAAAATATGTCAATATATACATTGCTCTATGGTGAACTAAGGCTTAGGCCAGCAACAATATAGTGGACCTGATCCTTAGAAAATTACAAGTAACCTGGAATCTTTAAAAGTTCTAATCTTTATAAGTAGAAAGTATTTATTATAATGAATTAACAAGTGATTAAATTGATATCAGAAGATCAAAACAATAAACCCTGAGAACATAGAAAAAAGATAAATAAAGTGATGAACAGAACTTAATACAACAGAAAACGTATAAAATTGAGGTGATTTAGTAACTCCAAAGAATATACTTTGAAAAGATTTAAAAGACACACTTTGATAAAGGAAAACAAAAAGATATGTAAAGAATATACAGAAAGAGTCAGGACAATGTTATAGCAGAGAATATATGAAATGCCAGTAAATTTGAACATTTCTGTAAAGGGGACCATTTCCTAGCTCCTAAAGTTTACCAAAACGGACACAAGAGGAAATCATTTAAGGTCATCATTTCTGACCTTGGCATTCTCGGAACGCACTGGCCTCAGAAGGCAGCATCTGTAGTCCATGGTAACCTGCGGAGAAGGGGCGGGGTGAGGGAGATTGTAACACGGCCCTCACTGAGGGAGTGGGTGTGGCCATCTCTGCTGTGACTGGACAAATGGCAGTGGAGCAGGGGGCCCAGGGCAGGGACCTCAGAGCCTGACAGGCCCAGTGTTGTGTCACAAGCATGAAGTCCCAGGCCAAAGGGTGCCTTCTTAGTCTGCACAGCTGCCCAAACTCTCACCTTTCCACTCAGGCCGCCCTCTTACTTGAAGTGTCTGTGGAACGTGTCCACGTAGTACACCTCGCTGCACAGCTAACCATAGGTCAGGGCCTCGTGGCTTCCTGTCAGGAGACCTAAATTCGCAGGCAAATGGGTCCCTGGGTCACACGCAGAGAGGCTCCTGCTCGGGCCACAGGCCACACTACTACCCCTGCCCCAGATTGGGGACCGCCTAGGAGCGCAGTCTGTGTCCACTGCCTCTAGAGGGAGTATTTGACCAACACTTGTAGAAAATGGGGTCCTCCTGGGCAACTCATTAGAGGGACACAAATAAATCATTGCCGACTTTCTGCGGAAATTTATGAGCGTTCACACCTAAGCCCCTTACAAGGTCAGCTGTTTAGCTAAACATGAGCTCATGATGTAAATTTACACAATAATGAAAAAATCAGCTAAAAGGGGAGACAATCAGCAAAAACAATCACTACCAGAATTAGATTCCCAAGGCCATCCATCATATGTTGGAATAATCAGGTGAAAGGCACAAATATATACATAAAACTGGAACTGAAACAAGGAACAAGAATGTTTTCAAAGACTGGAAGGATCTATAAAACATTTTTAAAGTACATGTCATTGAAAAAGCTAAATACTCAAAGGCTGTGTAATACAACAGATTAATCATTGAGAAGAGTGAAATTATGCTGTTTGGAAAACTATGGCACGTGAGATTTTCTGCCTAATTATATAAGAAGATTTCGCTAAATATACACATTATTTAAAAGATTATTGGCAGTGAAATAAGTTAAGGGTATTTCAAATGGCTTGTCTGCAAAGAAAGGTGAGATGTAGGGAATCACAGAAAGTCAAGGGGAAAATATGTCAATATATACATTGCTATAGGGTGAACTAAGCCTTAGGCCAGCAACAATGTAGAGGACCTGACCCTTAGCAACTTACATGTAAGCTGGAATCTTCAAAAGTTCAAATCTTTATAAGGAAAAATTTATTAAAATGAATAACCAAGTGTTTTAATTGACATCAGAAGATCAAAACAATAAACCCTGAGAACATGGAAAAAAGATAAATAAAGATATGAGCAGAACTTAATACAACAGAAAACGTATAATATTGAGGTGATTTAGTAAGTCCAAAGAATATTCTTTGAAAAGATTTAAAAGACACACTTTGATTAAGGAAAAGAAAAACATAAGTAAAGAATATACAGAAAGAATCAGGACAATGTTATAGCAGAGAAAATATGAAATAGCAGTAAATTTGAACATTTCTGTAAAGGGGACCATTTCCTAGCTCCTAAAGTTTACCAAATCTGACACAAAAGGAAATCATTTAAGGTCATCATGTCTGCCTTTGTCATTCTCAGAACTCCCTGGCCTCAGAAGGCAGCATCTGTAGTCCATGGTAACCTGCGGAGAGGGGGAGGAGCTGAGGCAGGTTGGAAAACTGCCGTCACTGAGGAAGTGGGTGTGGCAATCTCTGATGTGACTGAACAAAGGGCAGGGGATCAGGAGGTCTAGGGCAGGGCCCTCAGAGCCAGGCAGGCGCAATGTGGCTTCACAAGCATTTAGGCCAAGGCCAAAGGGCGCCTTCTTTGTGTGCACAGCTGCACAAAGTGTCACCTTTCCACTCAGGCCGCACTCTTACTTGAAGTGTGTGTGGAACCTGTCTGCACAGTACACCTCGCTGCAAAGCTAACCATAAGTCTGGGCATCGTAGCTTCCTCCCAGGTGACCGAAGTTCGCAGGCAGATGGGTCCCTGGGACACACGCTGTGAGGCTCCTGCCAGGGCCACAGGCTGCCCACTGCCCCTGCCCCAGATCGGGGGCCGCCAAGCAGGCCTGTCTGAATCCCTAGCCTCTGGAGGGTATATTGGACCAACATTTCTTAAAACGGGGTCTCGCGGGCAACTCATTGGAGGGACACACATAAATCTTTGTCAACTTTCTGCTGAAACGTAAGACGTTCACACCTAAGCCTCTTACAGTGTCAGCTGTATAGCTAAACATGAGCTCATGATCTAAATTTACACAATAATGAAGAAATCAGCTACAAGGGGAGACAATCATCTGAAACAATCAATACCAGAATTAGATTCCCAAGGCCATCCATCAGATGTTGGAATAATCAGGTGCAAGGCAGGAAATATACATAAAACTGGAACTGAATAAAGGAACAAGGATGTTCCCAAAGACTGATAGGATCTCTAAAACCTTTTTAAAGTATATGTCATTGATAAAGCTAAATACTCAAAAGTTGTGTAATACAACACATTAATCATTGAGAAGAGTGAAATTATGCTGTTTTGAAAACAATGGCAGGTCAGATTTTCTGCCTAATTATATAAGTAGATTTCTCTAAAAAATACACATTATTTCAAGACTTATTGGCTGTGATATACGTTAAGGGTATTTCAAATGACTTGTCTGCAAAGAAAGGTGAGATATAGGGAACCACAGAAAGTCGAGGGGAAAATAGTTCAATATATACTTTGCTATATGTTGAACTAAGCCTTTGGCCAGCAAGAAAGTAGAGGACCTGACCTTAGAAACTTACAAGTAAGCTGGAATCTTCAAAAGTTCAAATCTTATAAGTAAAAAGATTTATTAAAAGGAATAACCAAGTGTTTTAATTGACATCAGAAGATCAAACCAATAAAACCTGAGAACATTGAAAAAAGATAAATAAAGATATGAGCAGAACTTAATACAACAGAAAACGTATAAAATTGAGGTGATATAGTAAGTACAAAGAATAGTTTTTGAAAAGATTTAAAAGTCACACTTTGATTAAGGAAAACAAAAACATAAGTAAAGAATATACAGAAAGAATCAGTACAATGTTATAGCAGAGAATATAAGAAATGCCAATAAATTTGAACATTTCGGTAAAGGGGACCATTTCCTAGCTACTAAACTTTACCAAAACTGACACAAGAGGAAATCATATAAGGCCCAGGGGGTGTCACAAGCATTTACGCCAAGGCCAAAGGGCGCCTTCTTTGTCTGCACAGCTGCCCAAACTCCCACCTTTCCACTCAGGCCGCCCTGTTACTTGAAGTGTGTGTGGAACCTGTCTGCACAGCACACCTCGCTGCACAGCTATCCATAGGTCTGGGCATCGTAGCTTCCTGCCAGGTGACCGAAGTTCGCAGGCAGATGGGTCCCTGGGACACACGCGGGGAGGCTCCTGCTCGGCCCACAGGTTGCCCACTTCCCCTGCCCCTGATCGGGGGACGCCAAGCAGCCCTGTATGTGTCCCTAGCCACAACAAGGAATACTGGACCCACACTTCTATTAAACGGGGTCCTCGCGGGCAGTTCATTGCAAGGACACAAATAAATCTTTCCCGACTTTCTGCTAAAACTTACCAGTGTTCACACCTAAGCCTCTTACAAGGTCAGCTGTTTAGCTAAACATGAGCTCATGATCTAAATTTACACAATAATGAAGAAATCAGCTACAAGGGGAGACAATCAGCAAAAACAATCCATACCAGAATTAGATTCCCAAGGCCATCCAGCAGATGTTGGAATAATCAGGTGCAAGGCAGGAAATATACATTAAACTCGAACTGAAACAAGGAACAAGGATGTTTTCAAAGACTAGTAGGCTCTCTAAAATATTTTTAAAGTACATGTCATTGATAAAGCTAAATAGTCAAAGATGTGTAATACAACAGATTAATCATTGGGAAGAGTGAAATTATGCTGTTTTGAAAATTATGGCAGGTCAGATTTTCTGCCTAATTATATAAGAAGATTTATCTAAAAAATACACATTATTTCAAAGACTTATTGGCTGTGAAATAAGTTAAGGGTATTTCAAATGGCATGTCTGCAAAGAAAGGTGAGATGTAGGGAATCCCAGAAATTCGAAGGGAAAATATGTCAATATATACATTGCTCTATGTTGAACTAAGACTCAGGCCAGCAACAATGTACAGAACCTGACCATTAGAAAGTTACAAGTAAGTTGGAATCTTCAAAAGCTCAAATCTTTATAAGTAAAAATATTTATTAAAATGAATAATCAAGTGTTTTAATTGACATCAGAAGATCAAACCAATAAACCCTGAGAACATAGAAAAAAGATAAATAAAGATATGAGCAGAACTTAATACGACAAAAAACGTATAAAATTGAGGTGATTTAGTAAGTCCAAAGAATATTCTTTGAAAAGATTTAAAAGACACACTTTGATTAAGGAAAACAAAAACATAAGTAAAGAATATACAGAAAGAATCAGGACAATGTTATAGCAGAGAAAATATGAAATAGCAGTAAATTTGAACATTTCCTTAAAAGGGAACATTACCTAGCTCTTAAAGTTTACCAAAACTGACACAAAAGGAAATCATTTAAGGTCATCATGTCTCCCATTGGCATTCTCAGAACGCCCTGGCCTCAGAATGCAGCATCTGTAGTCCATGGTAACCTGCGGAGTGGGGGCGGGGCTGAGGGAGGTTAGAACACTGCCCTCGCTGAGGGAGTGGGTGTGGCCATCTGTGCTGTGACTGAACATAGGGCAGGAGAACAGGGGGCCCAGGGCAGGGCCCTCAGAGCCCGGCAGGCCCAGTGGGGTGTCTAAAGCATTTTGGCCCAGGCCAAAGGGCGCCTTCTTTGTGTGCACAGCTGCCCAAACTCTCACCTTTCCACTCAGGCCGCCCTCTTACTTGAAGTGTGTGTGGAGCCTGTCCGCACAGTACACCTCGCTGCACAGCTAACCATAGGTCTGGGCATCGTCGCTTCCTGCCAGGTGACCAAAGTTTGCAGGCAGATGTGTACTTGGGACACACAAGTAGAGGCTCCTGCCCGGGCCACAGGCTGCCCACGGCCCCTGACCCCGATCGGAGGCCACAAAGCAACCCTGTCTGAGTCCCCTGCCTCTAGAGGAGGTATTGGACCAACACTTCTAGAAAACGGGGTCCTTGTGGGCAACTCATTTAAGGGACACAAATAAATCTTTGCCGAATTTCTGCTGAAACTTTCGAGAGTTCACAAATAAGCCTGTTACAAGGTCAGCTGTTTAGCTAAATATGAGCTCATGATCTAAATTTACACAATAATGAAGAAATCAGCTACAAGGGGAGACAATCAGCAAAAACAATCAATACCAGAATTAGATTCCCAAGGCCATCCATCAGATGTTGGAATAACCAGGTGCAAGGCAGAATATATACATAAAACTCGAACTGAAACAAGGAACAAGGATGTTTTCAAAGACTGGTAGGATCTCTAAAGCCTTTTTAAAGTACACGTCATTGATAAAGCTAAATAATCAAAGGTTGTGTAATACAACAGATTCATCATTGAGAAGAGTGAAATTATGCTGTTTTGAAAACTATGGCAGGTCAGATTTTCTTCCTAATTATATAAGAAGATTTATCTAAAAAATACACATTATATCAAAGACTTATTTGCTGTGAAATAAGTAAGGGTATTTCAAAAGGCTTGTCCGCAAAGAAAGGTGAGATGTACGGAATCACAGAAAGTCGAGGGGAAAATATGTCAATATATACATTGCTCTATGGTGAACTAAGGCTTAGGCCAGCAACAATATAGTGGACCTGATCCTTAGAAAATTACAAGTAACCTGGAATCTTTAAAAGTTCTAATCTTTATAAGTAGAAAGTATTTATTATAATTAATTAACAAGTGATTAAATTGATATCAGAAGATCAAAACAATAAACCCTGAGAACATAGAAAAAAGATAAATAAAGTGATGAACAGAACTTAATACAACAGAAAACGTATAAAATTGAGGTGATTTAGTAACTCCAAAGAATATACTTTGAAAAGATTTAAAAGACACACTTTGATAAAGGAAAACAAAAAGATATGTAAAGAATATACAGAAAGAGTCAGGACAATGTTATAGCAGAGTATATACGAAATGCCAGTAAATTTGAACATTTCTGTAAAGGGGACCATTTCCTATCTCCTAAAGTTTACCAAAACGGACACAAGAGGAAATCATTTAAGGTCATCATTTCTGACCTTGGCATTCTCGGAACGCCCTGGCCTCAGAAGGCAGCATCTGTAGTCCATGGTAACCTGCGGAGAAGGGGCGGGGTGAGGGAGATTGTAACACGGCCCTCACTGAGGGAGTGGGTGTGGCCATCTCTGCTGTGACTGGACAAATGGCAGTGGAGCAGGGGGCCCAGGGCAGGGACCTCAGAGCCTGACAGACCCAGTGTTGTGTCACAAGCATGAAGGCCCAGGCCAAAGGGTGCCTTCTTAGTCGGCACAGCTGCCCAAACTCTCACCTTTCCACTCAGGCCGCCCTCTTACTTGAAGTGTCTGTGGAACGTGTCCACGTAGTACACCTCGCTGCACAGCTAACCATAGGTCAGGGCCTCGTGGCTTCCTGTCAGGAGACCTAAATTCGCAGGCAAATGGGTCCCTGGGTCACACGCAGAGAGGCTCCTGCTCGGGCCACAGGCCACACTACTACCCCTGCCCCAGATCGGGGACCGCCTAGGAGCGCAGTCTGTGTCCACTGCCTCTAGAGGGAGTATTTGACCAACACTTGTAGAAAATGGGGTCCTCCTGGGCAACTCATTAGAGGGACACAAATAAATCATTGCCGACTTTCTGCGGAAATTTATGAGCGTTCACACCTAAGCCTCTTACAAGGTTTCCCTAGCCACAACAGGGAATACTGGACCAACACTTCTATAAAACGGGGTCCTCGCGGGCAGCTCATTGCAAGGACACAAATAAATCTTTCCCGACTTTCTGCTGAAACTTACCAGTGTTCGCACCTAAGCTTCTTACAAGGTCTGCTGTTTAGCTAAACATGAGCTCATGATCTAAATTTACACAATAATGAAGAAATCAGCTACAAGGGGAGACAATCAGCAAAAACAATCCATACCAGAATTAGATTCCCAAGGCCATCCATCAGATGTTGGAATAATCAGGTGCAAGGCAGGAAATATACATTAAACTCGAACTGAAACAAGGAACAAGGATGTTTTCAAAGACTAGTAGGCTCTCTAAAATATTTTTAAAGTACATGTCATTGATAAAGCTAAATAGTCAAAGGAAGTGTAATACAACAGATTAATCATTGGGAAGAGAGAAATTATGCTGTTTTGAAAATAATGGCAGGTCAGATTTTCTGCCTAATTATATAAGAAGATTTATCTAAAAAATACACATTATTTCAAAGACTTATTGGCTGTGAAATAAGTTAAGGGTATTTCAAATGGCATGTCTGCAAAGAAAGGTGAGATGTAGGGAATCCCAGAAATTCGAAGGGAAAATATGTCAATATATACATTGCTCTATGTTGAACTAAGACTCAGGCCAGCAACAATGTACAGAACCTGACCATTAGAAAGTTACAAGTAAGTTGGAATCTTCAAAAGCTCAAATCTTTATAAGTAAAAATATTTATTAAAATGAATAACCAAGTGTTTTAATTGACATCAGAAGATCAAACCAATAAACCCTGAGAACATAGAAAAAAGATAAATAAAGATATGAGCAGAACTTAATACGACAAAAAACGTATAAAATTGAGGTGATTTAGTAAGTCCAAAGAATATTCTTTGAAAAGATTTAAAAGACACACTTTGATTAAGGAAAACAAAAACATAAGTAAAGAATATACAGAAAGAATCAGGACAATGTTATAGCAGAGAAAATATGAAATAGCAGTAAATTTGAACATTTCTGTAAAGGGGAACTTTACCTAGCTCTTAAAGTTTACCAAAACTGACACAAAAGGAAATCATTTAAGGTCATCATGTCTCCCATTGGCATTCTCAGAACGCCCTGGCCTCAGAATGCAGCATCTGTAGTCCATGGTAACCTGCGGAGTGGGGGCGGGGCTGAAGGAGGTTAGAACACTGCCCTTGCTGAGGGAGTGGGTGTGGCCATCTGTGCTGTGACTGAACATAGGGCAGGAGAACAGGGGGCCCAGGGCAGGGCCCTCAGAGCCCGGCAGGCCCAGTGGGGTGTCTAAAGCATTTTGGCCCAGGCCAAAGGGCGCCTTCTTTGTGTGCACAGCTGCCCAAACTCTCACCTTTCCACTCAGGCCGCCCTCTTACTTGAAGTGTGTGTGGAACCTGTCCGCACAGTACACCTCGCTGCACAGCTAACCATAGGTCTGGGCATCGTCGCTTCCTGCCATGTGACCAAAGTTTGCAGGCAGATGTGTACTTGGGACACACAAGTAGAGGCTCCTGCCCGGGCCACAGGCTGCCCACAGCCCCTGACCCCGATCGGAGGCCACAAAGCAACCCTGTCTGAGTCCCCTGCCTCTAGAGGAGGTATTGGACCAACACTTCTAGAAAACGGGGTCCTTGTGGGCAACTCATTTAAGGGACACAAATAAAGCTTTGCCGAATTTCTGCTGAAACTTACGAGAGTTCACAAATAAGCCTGTTACAAGGTCAGCTGTTTAGCTAAATATGAGCTCATGATCTAAATTTACACAATAATGAAGAAATCAGCTACAAGGGGAGACAATCAGCAAAAACAATCAATACCAGAATTAGATTCCCAAGGCCATCCATCAGATGTTGGAATAACCAGGTACAAGGCAGAATATATACATAAAACTCGAACTGAAACAAGGAACAAGGATGTTTTCAAAGACTGGTAGGATCTCTAAAGCCTTTTTAAAGTACACGTCATTGATAAAGCTAAATAATCAAAGGTTGTGTAATACAACAGATTCATCATTGAGAAGAGTGAAATTATGCTGTTTTGAAAACTATGGCAGGTCAGATTTTCTTCCTAATTATATAAGAAGATTTATCTAAAAAATACACATTATATCAAAGACTTATTTGCTATGAAATAAGTAAGGGTATTTCAAAAGGCTTGTCCGCAAAGAAAGGTGAGATGTACGGAATCACAGAAAGTCGAGGGGAAAATATGTCAATATATACATTGCTCTATGGTGAACTAAGGCTTAGGCCAGCAACAATATAGTGGACCTGATCCTTAGAAAATTACAAGTAACCTGGAATCTTTAAAAGTTCTAATCTTTATAAGTAGAAAGTATTTATTATAATGAATTAACAAGTGATTAAATTGATATCAGAAGATCAAAACAATAAACCCTGAGAACATAGAAAAAAGATAAATAAAGTGATGAACAGAACTTAATACAACAGAAAACGTATAAAATTGAGGTGATTTAGTAACTCCAAAGAATATACTTTGAAAAGATTTAAAAGACACACTTTGATAAAGGAAAACAAAAAGATATGTAAAGAATATACAGAAAGAGTCAGGACAATGTTATAGCAGAGAATATATGAAATGCCAGTAAATTTGAACATTTCTGTAAAGGGGACCATTTCCTAGCTCCTAAAGTTTACCAAAACGGACACAAGAGGAAATCATTTAAGGTCATCATTTCTGACCTTGGCATTCTCGGAACGCCCTGGCCTCAGAAGGCAGCATCTGTAGTCCATGGTAACCTGCGGAGAAGGGGCGGGGTGAGGGAGATTGTAACACGGCCCTCACTGAGGGAGTGGGTGTGGCCATCTCTGCTGTGACTGGACAAATGGCAGTGGAGCAGGGGGCCCAGGGCAGGGACCTCAGAGCCTGACAGGCCCAGTGTTGTGTCACAAGCATGAAGTCCCAGGCCAAAGGGTGCCTTCTTAGTCTGCACAGCTGCCCAAACTCTCACCTTTCCACTCAGGCCGCCCTCTTACTTGAAGTGTCTGTGGAACGTGTCCACGTAGTACACCTCGCTGCACAGCTAACCATAGGTCAGGGCCTCGTGGCTTCCTGTCAGGAGACCTAAATTCGCAGGCAAATGGGTCCCTGGGTCACACGCAGAGAGGCTCCTGCTCGGGCCACAGGCCACACTACTACCCCTGCCCCAGATTGGGGACCGCCTAGGAGCGCAGTCTGTGTCCACTGCCTCTAGAGGGAGTATTTGACCAACACTTGTAGAAAATGGGGTCCTCCTGGGCAACTCATTAGAGGGACACAAATAAATCATTGCCGACTTTCTGCGGAAATTTATGAGCGTTCACACCTAAGCCCCTTACAAGGTCAGCTGTTTAGCTAAACATGAGCTCATGATGTAAATTTACACAATAATGAAAAAATCAGCTAAAAGGGGAGACAATCAGCAAAAACAATCACTACCAGAATTAGATTCCCAAGGCCATCCATCATATGTTGGAATAATCAGGTGAAAGGCACAAATATATACATAAAACTGGAACTGAAACAAGGAACAAGAATGTTTTCAAA
Source organism: Mesoplodon bidens (assembly GCF_964165515.1). Lineage (NCBI taxonomy): Eukaryota > Metazoa > Chordata > Mammalia > Artiodactyla > Ziphiidae > Mesoplodon > Mesoplodon bidens. The sequence goes on along the minus strand of NW_027671674.1, from coordinate 192,816 downwards.
GACTGGAAGGATCTATAAAACATTTTTAAAGTACATGTCATTGAAAAAGCTAAATACTCAAAGGCTGTGTAATACAACAGATTAATCATTGAGAAGAGTGAAATTATGCTGTTTGGAAAACTATGGCACGTGAGATTTTCTGCCTAATTATATAAGAAGATTTCGCTAAATATACACATTATTTAAAAGATTATTGGCAGTGAAATAAGTTAAGGGTATTTCAAATGGCTTGTCTGCAAAGAAAGGTGAGATGTAGGGAATCACAGAAAGTCAAGGGGAAAATATGTCAATATATACATTGCTATAGGGTGAACTAAGCCTTAGGCCAGCAACAATGTAGAGGACCTGACCCTTAGCAACTTACATGTAAGCTGGAATCTTCAAAAGTTCAAATCTTTATAAGGAAAAATTTATTAAAATGAATAACCAAGTGTTTTAATTGACATCAGAAGATCAAAACAATAAACCCTGAGAACATGGAAAAAAGATAAATAAAGATATGAGCAGAACTTAATACAACAGAAAACGTATAATATTGAGGTGATTTAGTAAGTCCAAAGAATATTCTTTGAAAAGATTTAAAAGACACACTTTGATTAAGGAAAAGAAAAACATAAGTAAAGAATATACAGAAAGAATCAGGACAATGTTATAGGAGAGAAAATATGAAATAGCAGTAAATTTGAACATTTCTGTAAAGGGGACCATTTCCTAGCTCCTAAAGTTTACCAAATCTGACACAAAAGGAAATCATTTAAGGTCATCATGTCTGCCTTTGTCATTCTCAGAACTCCCTGGCCTCAGAAGGCAGCATCTGTAGTCCATGGTAACCTGCGGAGAGGGGGAGGAGCTGAGGCAGGTTGGAAAACTGCCGTCACTGAGGAAGTGGGTGTGGCAATCTCTGATGTGACTGAACAAAGGGCAGGGGATCAGGAGGTCTAGGGCAGGGCCCTCAGAGCCAGGCAGGCGCAATGTGGCTTCACAAGTATTTAGGCCAAGGCCAAAGGGCGCCTTCTTTGTGTGCACAGCTGCACAAAGTGTCACCTTTCCACTCAGGCCGCACTCTTACTTGAAGTGTGTGTGGAACCTGTCTGCACAGTACACCTCGCTGCAAAGCTAACCATAAGTCTGGGCATCGTAGCTTCCTCCCAGGTGACCGAAGTTCGCAGGCAGATGGGTCCCTGGGACACACGCTGTGAGGCTCCTGCCAGGGCCACAGGCTGCCCACTGCCCCTGCCCCAGATCGGGGGCCGCCAAGCAGGCCTGTCTGAATCCCTAGCCTCTGGAGGGTATATTGGACCAACATTTCTTAAAACGGGGTCTCGCGGGCAACTCATTGGAGGGACACACATAAATCTTTGTCAACTTTCTGCTGAAACGTAAGACGTTCACACCTAAGCCTCTTACAGTGTCAGCTGTATAGCTAAACATGAGCTCATGATCTAAATTTACACAATAATGAAGAAATCAGCTACAAGGGGAGACAATCATCTGAAACAATCAATACCAGAATTAGATTCCCAAGGCCATCCATCAGATGTTGGAATAATCAGGTGCAAGGCAGGAAATATACATAAAACTGGAACTGAATAAAGGAACAAGGATGTTCCCAAAGACTGATAGGATCTCTAAAACCTTTTTAAAGTATATGTCATTGATAAAGCTAAATACTCAAAAGTTGTGTAATACAACACATTAATCATTGAGAAGAGTGAAATTATGCTGTTTTGAAAACAATGGCAGGTCAGATTTTCTGCCTAATTATATAAGTAGATTTCTCTAAAAAATACACATTATTTCAAGACTTATTGGCTGTGATATACGTTAAGGGTATTTCAAATGACTTGTCTGCAAAGAAAGGTGAGATATAGGGAACCACAGAAAGTCGAGGGGAAAATAGTTCAATATATACTTTGCTATATGTTGAACTAAGCCTTTGGCCAGCAAGAAAGTAGAGGACCTGACCTTAGAAACTTACAAGTAAGCTGGAATCTTCAAAAGTTCAAATCTTATAAGTAAAAAGATTTATTAAAAGGAATAACCAAGTGTTTTAATTGACATCAGAAGATCAAACCAATAAAACCTGAGAACATTGAAAAAAGATAAATAAAGATATGAGCAGAACTTAATACAACAGAAAACGTATAAAATTGAGGTGATATAGTAAGTACAAAGAATAGTTTTTGAAAAGATTTAAAAGTCACACTTTGATTAAGGAAAACAAAAACATAAGTAAAGAATATACAGAAAGAATCAGTACAATGTTATAGCAGAGAATATAAGAAATGCCAATAAATTTGAACATTTCGGTAAAGGGGACCATTTCCTAGCTACTAAACTTTACCAAAACTGACACAAGAGGAAATCATATAAGGCCCAGGGGGTGTCACAAGCATTTACGCCAAGGCCAAAGGGCGCCTTCTTTGTCTGCACAGCTGCCCAAACTCCCACCTTTCCACTCAGGCCGCCCTGTTAGTTGAAGTGTGTGTGGAACCTGTCTGCACAGCACACCTCGCTGCACAGCTATCCATAGGTCTGGGCATCGTAGCTTCCTGCCAGGTGACCGAAGTTCGCAGGCAGATGGGTCCCTGGGACACACGCGGGGAGGCTCCTGCTCGGCCCACAGGTCGCCCACTTCCCCTGCCCCTGATCGGGGGACGCCAAGCAGCCCTGTATGTGTCCCTAGCCACAACAAGGAATACTGGACCCACACTTCTATTAAACGGGGTCCTCGCGGGCAGTTCATTGCAAGGACACAAATAAATCTTTCCCGACTTTCTGCTAAAACTTACCAGTGTTCACACCTAAGCCTCTTACAAGGTCAGCTGTTTAGCTAAACATGAGCTCATGATCTAAATTTACACAATAATGAAGAAATCAGCTACAAGGGGAGACAATCAGCAAAAACAATCCATACCAGAATTAGATTCCCAAGGCCATCCAGCAGATGTTGGAATAATCAGGTGCAAGGCAGGAAATATACATTAAACTCGAACTGAAACAAGGAACAAGGATGTTTTCAAAGACTAGTAGGCTCTCTAAAATATTTTTAAAGTACATGTCATTGATAAAGCTAAATAGTCAAAGATGTGTAATACAACAGATTAATCATTGGGAAGAGTGAAATTATGCTGTTTTGAAAATTATGGCAGGTCAGATTTTCTGCCTAATTATATAAGAAGATTTATCTAAAAAATACACATTATTTCAAAGACTTATTGGCTGTGAAATAAGTTAAGGGTATTTCAAATGGCATGTCTGCAAAGAAAGGTGAGATGTAGGGAATCCCAGAAATTCGAAGGGAAAATATGTCAATATATACATTGCTCTATGTTGAACTAAGACTCAGGCCAGCAACAATGTACAGAACCTGACCATTAGAAAGTTACAAGTAAGTTGGAATCTTCAAAAGCTCAAATCTTTATAAGTAAAAATATTTATTAAAATGAATAATCAAGTGTTTTAATTGACATCAGAAGATCAAACCAATAAACCCTGAGAACATAGAAAAAAGATAAATAAAGATATGAGCAGAACTTAATACGACAAAAAACGTATAAAATTGAGGTGATTTAGTAAGTCCAAAGAATATTCTTTGAAAAGATTTAAAAGACACACTTTGATTAAGGAAAACAAAAACATAAGTAAAGAATATACAGAAAGAATCAGGACAATGTTATAGCAGAGAAAATATGAAATAGCAGTAAATTTGAACATTTCCTTAAAAGGGAACATTACCTAGCTCTTAAAGTTTACCAAAACTGACACAAAAGGAAATCATTTAAGGTCATCATGTCTCCCATTGGCATTCTCAGAACGCCCTGGCCTCAGAATGCAGCATCTGTAGTCCATGGTAACCTGCGGAGTGGGGGCGGGGCTGAGGGAGGTTAGAACACTGCCCTCGCTGAGGGAGTGGGTGTGGCCATCTGTGCTGTGACTGAACATAGGGCAGGAGAACAGGGGGCCCAGGGCAGGGCCCTCAGAGCCCGGCAGGCCCAGTGGGGTGTCTAAAGCATTTTGGCCCAGGCCAAAGGGCGCCTTCTTTGTGTGCACAGCTGCCCAAACTCTCACCTTTCCACTCAGGCCGCCCTCTTACTTGAAGTGTGTGTGGAGCCTGTCCGCACAGTACACCTCGCTGCACAGCTAACCATAGGTCTGGGCATCGTCGCTTCCTGCCAGGTGACCAAAATTTGCAGGCAGATGTGTACTTGGGACACACAAGTAGAGGCTCCTGCCCGGGCCACAGGCTGCCCACAGCCCCTGACCCCGATCGGAGGCCACAAAGCAACCCTGTCTGAGTCCCCTGCCTCTAGAGGAGGTATTGGACCAACACTTCTAGAAAACGGGGTCCTTGTGGGCAACTCATTTAAGGGACACAAATAAATCTTTGCCGAATTTCTGCTGAAACTTACGAGAGTTCACAAATAAGCCTGTTACAAGGTCAGCTGTTTAGCTAAATATGAGCTCATGATCTAAATTTACACAATAATGAAGAAATCAGCTACAAGGGGAGACAATCAGCAAAAACAATCAATACCAGAATTAGATTCCCAAGGCCATCCATCAGATGTTGGAATAACCAGGTGCAAGGCAGAATATATACATAAAACTCGAACTGAAACAAGGAACAAGGATGTTTTCAAAGACTGGTAGGATCTCTAAAGCCTTTTTAAAGTACACGTCATTGATAAAGCTAAATAATCAAAGGTTGTGTAATACAACAGATTCATCATTGAGAAGAGTGAAATTATGCTGTTTTGAAAACTATGGCAGGTCAGATTTTCTTCCTAATTATATAAGAAGATTTATCTAAAAAATACACATTATATCAAAGACTTATTTGCTGTGAAATAAGTAAGGGTATTTCAAAAGGCTTGTCCGCAAAGAAAGGTGAGATGTACGGAATCACAGAAAGTCGAGGGGAAAATATGTCAATATATACATTGCTCTATGGTGAACTAAGGCTTAGGCCAGCAACAATATAGTGGACCTGATCCTTAGAAAATTACAAGTAACCTGGAATCTTTAAAAGTTCTAATCTTTATAAGTAGAAAGTATTTATTATAATGAATTAACAAGTGATTAAATTGATATCAGAAGATCAAAACAATAAACCCTGAGAACATAGAAAAACGATAAATAAAGTGATGAACAGAACTTAATACAACAGAAAACGTATAAAATTGAGGTGATTTAGTAACTCCACAGAATATACTTTGAAAAGATTTAAAAGACACACTTTGATAAAGGAAAACAAAAAGATATGTAAAGAATATACAGAAAGAGTCAGGACAATGTTATAGCAGAGAATATATGAAATGCCAGTAAATTTGAACATTTCTGTAAAGGGGACCATTTCCTAGCTCCTAAAGTTTACCAAAACGGACACAAGAGGAAATCATTTAAGGTCATCATTTCTGACCTTGGCATTCTCGGAACGCCCTGGCCTCAGAAGGCAGCATCTGTAATCCATGGTAACCTGCGGAGAAGGGGCGGGGTGAGGGAGATTGTAACACGGCCCTCACTGAGGGAGTGGGTGTGGCCATCTCTGCTGTGACTGGACAAATGGCAGTGGAGCAGGGGGCCCAGGGCAGGGACCTCAGAGCCTGACAGACCCAGTGTTGTGTCACAAGCATGAAGGCCCAGGCCAAAGGGTGCCTTCTTAGTCTGCACAGCTGCCCAAACTCTCACCTTTCCACTCAGGCCGCCCTCTTACTTGAAGTGTCTGTGGAACGTGTCCACGTAGTACACCTCGCTGCACAGCTAACCATAGGTCAGGGCCTCGTGGCTTCCTGTCAGGAGACCTAAATTCGCAGGCAAATGGGTCCCTGGGTCACACGCAGAGAGGCTCCTGCTCGGGCCACAGGCCACACTACTACCCCTGCCCCAGATCGGGGACCGCCTAGGAGCGCAGTCTGTGTCCACTGCCTCTAGAGGGAGTATTTGACCAACACTTGTAGAAAATTGGGTCCTCCTGGGCAACTCATTAGAGGGACACAAATAAATCATTGCCGACTTTCTGCGGAAATTTATGAGCGTTCACACATAAGCCCCTTACAAGGTCAGCTGTTTAGCTAAACATGAGCTCATGATGTAAATTTACACAATAATGAAAAAATCAGCTAAAAGGGGAGACAATCAGCAAAAACAATCACTACCAGAATTAGATTCCCAAGGCCATCCATCATATGTTGGAATAATCAGGTGAAAGGCACAAATATATACATAAAACTGGAACTGAAACAAGGAACAAGAATGTTTTCAAAGACTGGAAGGATCTATAAAACATTTTTAAAGTACATGTCATTGAAAAAGCTAAATACTCAAAGGTTGTGTAATACAACAGATTAATCATTGAGAAGAGTGAAATTATGCTGTTTGGAAAACTATGGCACGTGAGATTTTCTGCCTAATTATATAAGAAGATTTCGCTAAATATACACATTATTTAAAAGATTATTGGCAGTGAAATAAGTTAAGGGTATTTCAAATGGCTTGTCTGCAAAGAAAGGTGAGATGTAGGGAATCACAGAAAGTCAAGGGGAAAATATGTCAATATATACATTGCTATAGGGTGAACTAAGCCTTAGGCCAGCAACAATGTAGAGGACCTGACCCTTAGCAACTTACATGTAAGCTGGAATCTTCAAAAGTTCAAATCTTTATAAGGAAAAATTTATTAAAATGAATAACCAAGTGTTTTAATTGACATCAGAAGATCAAAACAATAAACCCTGAGAACATGGAAAAAAGATAAATAAAGATATGAGCAGAACTTAATACAACAGAAAACGTATAATATTGAGGTGATTTAGTAAGTCCAAAGAATATTCTTTGAAAAGATTTAAAAGACACACTTTGATTAAGGAAAAAAAAAACATAAGTAAAGAATATACAGAAAGAATCAGGACAATGTTATAGCAGAGAAAATATGAAATAGCAGTAAATTTGAACATTTCTGTAAAGGGGACCATTTCCTAGCTCCTAAAGTTTACCAAATCTGACACAAAAGGAAATCATTTAAGGTCATCATGTCTGCCTTTGTCATTCTCAGAACGCCCTGGCCTCAGAAGGCAGCATCTGTAGTCCATGGTAACCTGCGGAGAGGGGGAGGAACTGAGGCAGGTTGGAAAACTGTCGTCACTGAGGAAGTGGGTGTGGCCATCTCTGATGTGACTGAACAAAGGGCAGGGGAGCAGGAGGACAAGGGCCGGGCCCTCAGAGCCCGGCAGGCCCAGTGTGGTTTCACAAGCATTTAGGCCAAGGCCAAAGGGCGCCTTCTTTGTGTGCAGACCTGCCCAAACTTTCACCTTTCCACTCAGGCCGCACTCTTACTTGAAGTGTGTGTGGAACCTGTCTGCATAGTACACCTCGCTGCAAAGCTAACCATAGGTCTGGGCATCGTAGCTTCCTGCCAGGTGACCGAAGTTCGCAGGCAGATGGGTCCCTGGGACACACGCTGTGAGGCTCCTGCCAGGGCCACAGGCCGCCCACTGCCCCTGCCCCAGATCGGGGGCCGCCAAGCAGGCCTGTCTGAATCCCTAGCCTCTGGAGGGTATATTGGACCAACACTTCTTAAAACGGCGTCTCGCGGGCAACTCATTGGAGGGACACACATAAATCTTTGCCAACTTTCTGCTGAAACTTATGAGCGTTCACACCTAAGCCTCTTACAGTGTCAGCTGTATAGCTAAACATGAGCTCATGATCTAAATTTACACAATAATGAAGAAATCACCTACAAGGGGAGACAATCATCTGAAACAATCAGTACCAGAATTAGATTCCCAAGGCCATCCATCAGATGTTGGAATAATCTGGTGCAAGGCAGGAAATATACATAAAACAGGAACTGAATAAAGGAACAAGGATGTTCCCAAAGACTGGTAGGATCTCTAAAACCTTTTTAAAGTATATGTCATTGATAAAGCTAAATACTCAAAAGTTGTGTAATACAACACATTAATCATTGAGAAGAGTGAAATTATGCTGTTTTGAAAACAACGGCAGGTCAGATATTCTGCCTAATTATATAAGTAGATTTCTCTAAAAAATACACATTATTTCAAGACTTATTGGCTGTGAAATACGTTAAGGGTATTTCAAATGACTTGTCTGCAAAGAAAGGTGAGATATAGGGAACCACAGAAAGTCGAGGGAAAAATAGTTCAATATATACTTTGCTATATGCTGAACTAAGCCTTTGGCCAGCAAAAAAGTAGAGGACCTGGCCTTAGAAACTTACAAGTAAGCTGGAATCTTCAAAAGTTCAAATCTTTATAAGTAAAAAGATTTATTAAAAGGAATAACCAAGTGTTTTAATTGACATCAGAAGATCAAACCAATAAAACCTGAGAACATTGAAAAAAGATAAATAAAGTATGAGCAGAACTTAATACAACAGAAAACGTATAAAATTGAGGTGATATAGTAAGTACAAAGAATATTTTTTGAAAAGATTTAAAAGACACACTTTGATTAAGGAAAACAAAAACATAAGTAAAGAATATACAGAAAGAATCAGTACGATGTTATAGCAGAGAATATATGAAATGCCAGTAAATTTGAACATTTCGGTAAAGGGGACCATTTCCTAGCTACTAAACTTAACCAAAACTGACACAAGAGGAAATCATATAAGGCCCAGTGGGGTGTCACAAGCATTTACGCCAAGGCCAAAGGGCGCCTTCTTTGTCTGCACAGCTGCCCAAACTCCCACCTTTCCACTCAGGCCGCCCTGTTACTTGAAGTATGTGTGGAACCTGTCTGCACAGTACACCTCGCTGCACAGCTAACCATAGGTCTGGGCATCGTAGCTTCCTGCCAGGTGACCGAAGTTCGCAGGCAGATGGGTACCTGGGACACACGCTGTGAGGCTCCTGCTCGGCCCAAAGGTCGCCCACTTCCCCTGCCCCTGATCGGGGGACGCCAAGCAGCCCTGTATGTTTCCCTAGCCACAACAGGGAATACTGGACCAACACTTCTATAAAACGGGTTCCTCGCGGGCAGCTCATTGCAAGGACACAAATAAATCTTTCCCGACTTTCTGCTGAAACTTACCAGTGTTCGCACCTAAGCTTCTTACAAGGTCAGCTGTTTAGCTAAACATGAGCTCATGATCTAAATTTACACAATAATGAAGAAATCAGCTACAAGGGGAGACAATCAGCAAAAACAATCCATACCAGAATTAGATTCCCAAGGCCATCCATCAGATGTTGGAATAATCAGGTGCAAGGCAGGAAATATACATTAAACTCGAACTGAAACAAGGAACAAGGATGTTTTCAAAGACTAGTAGGCTCTCTAAAATATTTTTAAAGTACATGTCATTGATAAAGCTAAATAGTCAAAGGATGTGTAATACAACAGATTAATCATTGGGAAGAGTGAAATTATGCTGTTTTGAAAATTATGGCAGGTCAGATTTTCTGCCTAATTATATAAGAAGATTTATCTAAAAAATACACATTATTTCAAAGACTTATTGGCTGTGAAATAAGTTAAGGGTATTTCAAATGGCATGTCTGCAAAGAAAGGTGAGATGTAGGGAATCCCAGAAATTCGAAGGGAAAATATGTCAATATATACATTGCTCTATGTTGAACTAAGACTCAGGCCAGCAACAATGTACAGAACCTGACCATTAGAAAGTTACAAGTAAGTTGGAATCTTCAAAAGCTCAAATCTTTATAAGTAAAAATATTTATTAAAATGAATAACCAAGTGTTTTAATTGACATCAGAAGATCAAACCAATAAACCCTGAGAACATAGAAAAAAGATAAATAAAGATATGAGCAGAACTTAATACAACAGAAAACGTATAAATTTCAGGTGATTTAGTAAGTCCAAAGAATATTCTTTGAAAAGATTTAAAAGACACACTTTGATTAAGGATAACAAAAAACATAAGTAAAGAATATACAGAAAGAATCAGGACAATGTTATAGCAGAGAAAATATGAAATAGCAGTAAATTTGAACATTTCTGTAAAGGGGAACTTTACCTAGCTCTTAAAGTTTACCAAAACTGACACAAAAGGAAATCATTTAAGGTCATCATGTCTCCCATTGGCATTCTCAGAACGCCCTGGCCTCAGAATGCAGCATCTGTAGTCCATGGTAACCTGCGGAGTGGGGGCGGGGCTGAAGGAGGTTAGAACACTGCCCTTGCTGAGGGAGTGGGTGTGGCCATCTGTGCTGTGACTGAACATAGGGCAGGAGAACAGGGGGCCCAGGGCAGGGCCCTCAGAGCCCGGCAGGCCCAGTGGGGTGTCTAAAGCATTTTGGCCCAGGCCAAAGGGCACCTTCTTTGTGTGCACAGCTGCCCAAACTCTCACCTTTCCACTCAGGCCGCCCTCTTACTTGAAGTGTGTGTGGAGCCTGTCCGCACAGTACACCTCGCTGCACAGCTAACCATAGGTCTGGGCATCGTCGCTTCCTGCCAGGTGACCAAAGTTTGCAGGCAGATGTGTACTTGGGACACACAAGTAGAGGCTCCTGCCCGGGCCACAGGCTGCCCACGGCCCCTGACCCCGATCGGAGGCCACAAAGCAACCCTGTCTGAGTCCCCTGCCTCTAGAGGAGGTATTGGACCAACACTTCTAGAAAACGGGGTCCTTGTGGGCAACTCATTTAAGGGACACAAATAAATCTTTGCCGAATTTCTGCTGAAACTTTCGAGAGTTCACAAATAAGCCTGTTACAAGGTCAGCTGTTTAGCTAAATATGAGCTCATGATCTAAATTTACACAATAATGAAGAAATCAGCTACAAGGGGAGACAATCAGCAAAAACAATCAATACCAGAATTAGATTCCCAAGGCCATCCATCAGATGTTGGAATAACCAGGTGCAAGGCAGAATATATACATAAAACTCGAACTGAAACAAGGAACAAGGATGTTTTCAAAGACTGGTAGGATCTCTAAAGCCTTTTTAAAGTACACGTCATTGATAAAGCTAAATAATCAAAGGTTGTGTAATACAACAGATTCATCATTGAGAAGAGTGAAATTATGCTGTTTTGAAAACTATGGCAGGTCAGATTTTCTTCCTAATTATATAAGAAGATTTATCTAAAAAATACACATTATATCAAAGACTTATTTGCTGTGAAATAAGTAAGGGTATTTCAAAAGGCTTGTCCGCAAAGAAAGGTGAGATGTACGGAATCACAGAAAGTCGAGGGGAAAATATGTCAATATATACATTGCTCTATGGTGAACTAAGGCTTAGGCCAGCAACAATATAGTGGACCTGATCCTTAGAAAATTACAAGTAACCTGGAATCTTTAAAAGTTCTAATCTTTATAAGTAGAAAGTATTTATTATAATGAATTAACAAGTGATTAAATTGATATCAGAAGATCAAAACAATAAACCCTGAGAACATAGAAAAAAGATAAATAAAGTGATGAACAGAACTTAATACAACAGAAAACGTATAAAATTGAGGTGATTTAGTAACTCCAAAGAATATACTTTGAAAAGATTTAAAAGACACACTTTGATAAAGGAAAACAAAAAGATATGTAAAGAATATACAGAAAGAGTCAGGACAATGTTATAGCAGAGAATATATGAAAGGCCAGTAAATTTGAACATTTCTGTAAAGGGGACCATTTCCTAGCTCGTAAAGTTTACCAAAACGGACACAAGAGGAAATCATTTAAGGTCATCATTTCTGACCTTGGCATTCTCGGAACACCCTGGCCTCAGAAGGCAGCATCTGTAGTCCATGGTAACCTGCGGAGAAGGGGCGGGGTGAGGGAGATTGTAACACGGCCCTCACAGAGGGAGTGGGTGTGGCCATCTCTGCTGTGACTGGACAAATGGCAGTGGAGCAGGGGGCCCAGGGCAGGGACCTCAGAGCCTGACAGACCCAGTGTTGTGTCACAAGCATGAAGGCCCAGGCCAAAGGGTGCCTTCTTAGTCTGCACAGCTGCCCAAACTCTCACCTTTCCACTCAGGCCGCCCTCTTACTTGAAGTGTCTTTGGAACGTGTCCACGTAGTACACCTCGCTGCACAGCAAACCATAGGTCAGGGCCTCGTGGCTTCCTGTCAGGAGACCTAAATTCGCAGGCAAATGGGTCCCTGGGTCACACGCAGAGAGGCTCCTGCTCGGGCCACAGGCCACACTACTACCCCTGCCCCAGATCGGGGACAGCCTAGGAGCGCAGTCTGTGTCCACTGCCTCTAGAGGGAGTATTTGACCAACACTTGTAGAAAATGGGGTCCTCCTGGGCAACTCATTAGAGGGACACAAATAAATCATTGCCGACTTTCTGCGGAAATTTATGAGCGTTCACACCTAAGCCCCTTACAAGGTCAGCTGTTTAGCTAAACATGAGCTCATGATGTAAATTTACACAATAATGAAAAAATCAGCTAAAAGGGGAGACAATCAGCAAAAACAATCACTACCAGAATTAGATTCCCAAGGCCATCCATCATATGTTGGAATAATCAGGTGAAAGGCACAAATATATACATAAAACTGGAACTGAAACAAGGAAAAAGAATGTTTTCAAAGACTGGAAGGATCTATAAAACATTTTTAAAGTACATGTCATTGAAAAAGCTAAATACTCAAAGGTTGTGTAATACAACAGATTAATCTTTGAGAAGAGTGAAATTATGCTGTTTGGAAAACTATGGCACGTGAGATTTTCTGCCTAATTATATAAGAAGATTTCGCTAAATATACACATTATTTAAAAGATTATTGGCAGTGAAATAAGTTAAGGGTATTTCAAATGGCTTGTCTGCAAAGAAAGGTGAGATGTAGGGAATCACAGAAAGTCGAGGGGAAAATATGTCAATATATACATTGCTATAGGGTGAACTAAGCCTTAGGCCATCAACAATGTAGAGGACCTGACCCTTAGTAACTTACATGTAAGCTGGAATCTTCAAAAGTTCAAATCTTTATAAGGAAAAATTTATTAAAATGAATAACCAAGTGTTTTAATTGACATCAGAAGATCAAAACAATAAACCCTGAGAACATGGAAAAAAGATAAATAAAGATATGAGCAGAACTTAATACAACAGAAAACGTATAATATTGAGGTGATTTAGTAAGTCCAAAGAATATTCTTTGAAAAGATTTAAAAGACACACTTTGATTTAGGAAAAAAAAAAAACATAAGTAAAGAATATACAGAAAGAATCAGGACAATGTTATAACAGAGAAAATATGAAATAGCAGTAAATTTGAACATTTCTGTAAAGGGGACCATTTCCTAGCTCCTAAAGTTTACCAAATCTGACACAAAAGGAAATCATTTAAGGTCATCATGTCTGCCTTTGTCATTCTCAGAACGCCCTGGCCTCAGAATGCAGCATCTGTAGTCCATGGTAACCTGCGGAGAGGGGGAGGAACTGAGGCAGGTTGGAAAACTGTCGTCACTGAGGAAGTGGGTGTGGCCATCTCTGATGTGACTGAACAAAGGGCAGGGGAGCAGGAGGACAAGGGCCGGGCCCTCAGAGCCCGGCAGGCCCAGTGTGGTTTCACAAGCATTTAGGCCAAGGCCAAAGGGCGCCTTCTTTGTGTGCAGAGCTGCCCAAACTGTCACCTTTCCACTCAGGCCGCCCTCTTACTTGAAGTGTGTGTGGAACCTGTCTGCATAGTACACCTCGCTGCAAAGCTAACCATAGGTCTGGGCATCGTAGCTTCCTGCCAGGTGACCGAAGTTCGCAGGCAGATGGGTCCCTGGGACACACGCTGTGAGGCTCCTGCCAGGGCCACAGGCCGCCCACAGCCCCTGCCCCAGATCGGGGGCCGCCAAGCAGGCCTGTCTGAATCCCTAGCCTCTGGAGGGTATATTGGACCAACACTTCTTAAAACGGGGTCTCGCGGGCAACTCATTGGAGGGACACACATAAATCTTTGCCAACTTTCTGCTGATACGTATGAGCGTTCACACCTAAGCCTCTTACAGTGTCAGCTGTATAGCTAAACATGAGCTCATGATCTAAATTTACACAATAATGAAGAAATCAGCTACAAGGGGAGACAATCATCTGAAACAATCAATACCAGAATTAGATTCCCAAGGCCATCCATCAGATGTTGGAATAATCTGGTGCAAGGCAGGAAATATACATAAAACTGGAACTGAATAAAGGAACAAGGATGTTCCCAAAGACTGGTAGGATCTCTAAAACCTTTTTAAAGTATATGTCATTGATAAAGCTAAATACTCAAAAGTTGTGTAATACAACACATTAATCATTGAGAAGAGTGAAATTATGCTGTTTTGAAAACAATGGCAGGTCAGATTTTCTGCCTAATTATATAAGTAGATTTCTCTAAAAAATACACATTATTTCAAGACTTATTGGCTGTGATATACGTTAAGGGTATTTCAAATGACTTGTCTGCAAAGAAAGGTGAGATATAGGGAACCACAGAAAGTCGAGGGGAAAATAGTTCAATATATACTTTGCTATATGTTGAACTAAGCCTTTGGCCAGCAAGAAAGTAGAGGACCTGGCCTTAGAAACTTACAAGTAAGCTGGAATCTTCAAAAGTTCAAATCTTTATAAGTAAAAAGATTTATTAAAAGGAATAACCAAGTGTTTTAATTGACATCAGAAGACCAAACCAATAAAACCTGAGAACATAGAAAAAAGATAAATAAAGCTATGAGCAGAACTTAATACAACAGAAAACGTATAAAATTGAGGTGATATAGTAAGTACAAAGAATATTTTTTGAAAAGATTTAAAAGACACACTTTGATTAAGGAAAACAAAAACATTAGTAAAGAATATACAGAAAGAATCAGTACGATGTTATAGCAGAGAATATATGAAATGCCAGTAAATTTGAACATTTCGGTAAAGGGGACCATTTCCTAGGTACTAAACTTAACCAAAACTGACACAAGAGGAAATCATATAAGGCCCAGTGGGGTGTCACAAGCATTTAAGCCCAGGCCAAAGGGCGCCTTCTTTGTCTGCACAGCTGCCCAAACTCCCACCTTTCCACTCAGGCCGCCCTGTTACTTGAAGTATGTGTGGAACCTGTCTGCACAGTACACCTCGCTGCACAGCTAACCATAGGTCTGGGCATCGTAGCTTCCTGCCAGGTGACCGAAGTTCGCAGGCAGATGGGTACCTGGGACACACGCTGTGAGGCTCCTGCTCGGCCCAAAGGTCGCCCACTTCCCCTGCCCCTGATCGGGGGACGCCAAGCAGCCCTGTATGTTTCCCTAGCCACAACAGGGAATACTGGACCAACACTTCTATAAAACGGGTTCCTCGCGGGCAGCTCATTGCAAGGACACAAATAAATCTTTCCCGACTTTCTGCTGAAACTTACCAGTGTTCGCACCTAAGCCTCTTACAAGGTCAGCTGTTTAGCTAAACATGAGCTCATGATCTAAATTTACACAATAATGAAGAAATCAGCTACAAGGGGAGACAATCAGCAAAAACAATCCATACCAGAATTAGATTCCCAAGGCCATCCATCAGATGTTGGAATAATCAGGTGCAAGGCAGGAAATATACATTAAACTCGAACTGAAACAAGGAACAAGGATGTTTTCAAAGACTAGTAGGCTCTCTAAAATATTTTTAAAGTACATGTCATTGATAAAGCTAAATAGTCAAAGGATGTGTAATACAACAGATTAATCATTGGGAAGAGTGAAATTATGCTGTTTTGAAAATGATGGCAGGTCAGATTTTCTGCCTAATTATATAAGAAGATTTATCTAAAAAATACACATTATTTCAAAGACTTATTGGCTGTGAAATAAGTTAAGGGTATTTCAAATGGCATGTCTGCAAAGAAAGGTGAGATGTAGGGAATCCCAGAAATTCGAAGGGAAAATATGTCAATATATACATTGCTCTATGTTGAACTAAGACTCAGGCCAGCAACAATGTACAGAACCTGACCATTAGAAAGTTACAAGTAAGTTGGAATCTTCAAAAGCTCAAATCTTTATAAGTAAAAATATTTATTAAAATGAATAACCAAGTGTTTTAATTGACATCAGAAGATCAAACCAATAAACCCTGAGAACATAGAAAAAAGATAAATAAAGATATGAGCAGAACTTAATACAACAGAAAACGTATAAATTTCAGGTGATTTAGTAAGTCCAAAGAATATTCTTTGAAAAGATTTAAAAGACACACTTTGATTAAGGATAACAAAAACATAAGTAAAGAATATACAGAAAGAATCAGGACAATGTTATAGCAGAGAAAATATGAAATAGCAGTAAATTTGAACATTTCTGTAAAGGGGAACTTTACCTAGCTCTTAAAGTTTACCAAAACTGACACAAAAGGAAATCATTTAAGGTCATCATGTCTCCCATTGGCATTCTCAGAACGCCCTGGCCTCAGAATGCAGCATCTGTAGTCCATGGTAACCTGCGGAGTGGGGGCGGGGCTGAAGGAGGTTAGAACACTGCCCTTGCTGAGGGAGTGGGTGTGGCCATCTGTGCTGTGACTGAACATAGGGCAGGAGAACAGAGGGCCCAGGGCAGGGCCCTCAGAGCCCGGCAGGCCCAGTGGGGTGTCTAAAGCATTTTGGCCCAGGCCAAAGGGCGCCTTCTTTGTGTGCACAGCTGCCCAAACTCTCACCTTTCCACTCAGGCCGCCCTCTTACTTGAAGTGTGTGTGGAACCTGTTCGCACAGTACACCTCGCTGCACAGCTAACCATAGGTCTGGGCATCGTCGCTTCCTGCCAGGTGACCAAAGTTTGCAGGCAGATGTGTACTTGGGACACACAAGTAGAGGCTCCTGCCCGGGCCACAGGCTGCCCACAGCCCCTGACCCCGATCGGAGGCCACAAAGCAACCCTGTCTGAGTCCCCTGCCTCTAGAGGAGGTATTGGACCAACACTTCTAGAAAACGGGGTCCTTGTGGGCAACTCATTTAAGGGACACAAATAAATCTTTGCCGAATTTCTGCTGAAACTTACGAGAGTTCACAAATAAGCCTGTTACAAGGTCAGCTGTTTAGCTAAATATGAGCTCATGATCTAAATTTACACAATAATGAAGAAATCAGCTACAAGGGGAGACAATCAGCAAAAACAATCAATACCAGAATTAGATTCCCAAGGCCATCCATCAGATGTTGGAATAACCAGGTGCAAGGCAGAATATATACATAAAACTCGAACTGAAACAAGGAACAAGGATGTTTTCAAAGACTGGTAGGATCTCTAAAGCCTTTTTAAAGTACACGTCATTGATAAAGCTAAATAATCAAAGGTTGTGTAATACAACAGATTCATCATTGAGAAGAGTGAAATTATGCTGTTTTGAAAACTATGGCAGGTCAGATTTTCTTCCTAATTATATAAGAAGATTTATCTAAAAAATACACATTATATCAAAGACTTATTTGCTGTGAAATAAGTAAGGGTATTTCAAAAGGCTTGTCCGCAAAGAAAGGTGAGATGTACGGAATCACAGAAAGTCGAGGGGAAAATATGTCAATATATACATTGCTCTATGGTGAACTAAGGCTTAGGCCAGCAACAATATAGTGGACCTGATCCTTAGAAAATTACAAGTAACCTGGAATCTTTAAAAGTTCTAATCTTTATAAGTAGAAAGTATTTATTATAATGAATTAACAAGTGATTAAATTGATATCAGAAGATCAAAACAATAAACCCTGAGAACATAGAAAAAAGATAAATAAAGTGATGAACAGAACTTAATACAACAGAAAACGTATAAAATTGAGGTGATTTAGTAACTCCAAAGAATATACTTTGAAAAGATTTAAAAGACACACTTTGATAAAGGAAAACAAAAAGATATGTAAAGAATATACAGAAAGAGTCAGGACAATGTTATAGCAGAGAATATATGAAATGCCAGTAAATTTGAACATTTCTGTAAAGGGGACCATTTCCTAGCTCCTAAAGTTTACCAAAACGGACACAAGAGGAAATCATTTAAGGTCATCATTTCTGACCTTGGCATTCTCGGAACGCCCTGGCCTCAGATGGCAGCATCTGTAGTCTATGGTAACCTGCGGAGAAGGGGCGGGGTGAGGGAGATTGTAACACGGCCCTCACTGAGGGAGTGGGTGTGGCCATCTCTGCTGTGACTGGACAAATGGCAGTGGAGCAGGGGGCCCAGGGCAGGGACCTCAGAGCCTGACAGACCCAGTGTTGTGTCACAAGCATGAAGGCCCAGGCCAAAGGGTGCCTTCTTAGTCTGCACAGCTGCCCAAACTCTCACCTTTCCACTCAGGCCGCCCTCTTACTTGAAGTGTCTGTGGAACGTGTCCACGTAGTACACCTCGCTGCACAGCTAACCATAGGTCAGGGCCTCGTGGCTTCCTGTCAGGAGACCTAAATTCGCAGGCAAATGGGTCCCTGGGTCACACGCAGAGAGGCTCCTGCTCGGGCCACAGGCCACACTACTACCCCTGCCCCAGATCGGGGACCGCCTAGGAGCGCAGTCTGTGTCCACTGCCTCTAGAGGGAGTATTTGACCAACA
The DNA here is from genome assembly GCF_964165515.1 of Mesoplodon bidens. Classification (NCBI taxonomy): domain Eukaryota; kingdom Metazoa; phylum Chordata; class Mammalia; order Artiodactyla; family Ziphiidae; genus Mesoplodon; species Mesoplodon bidens. The sequence continues at coordinate 174,321 of NW_027671674.1, read as the reverse complement.
CTTGTAGAAAATGGGGTCCTCCTGGGCAAGTCATTAGAGGGACACAAATAAATCATTGCCGACTTTCTGCGGAAATTTATGAGCGTTCACACCTAAGCCCCTTACAAGGTCAGCTGTTTAGCTAAACATGAGCTCATGATGTAAATTTACACAATAATGAAAAAATCAGCTAAAAGGGGAGACAATCAGCAAAAACAATCACTACCAGAATTAGATTCCCAAGGCCATCCATCATATGTTGGAATAATCAGGTGAAAGGCACAAATATATACATAAAACTGGAACTGAAACAAGGAACAAGAATGTTTTCAAAGACTGGAAGGATCTATAAAACATTTTTAAAGTACATGTCATTGAAAAAGCTAAATACTCAAAGGTTGTGTAATACAACAGATTAATCTTTGAGAAGAGTGAAATTATGCTGTTTGGAAAAATATGGCACGCAAGATTTTCTGCCTAATTATATAAGAAAATTTCGCTAAATATACACATTATTTAAAAGATTATTGGCAGTGAAATAAGTTAAGGGTATTTCAAATGGCTTGTCTGCAAAGAAAGGTGAGATGTAGGGAATCACAGAAAATCGAGGGGAAAATATGTCAATATATACATTGCTATAGGGTGAACTAAGCCTTAGGCCATCAACAATGTAGAGGACCTGACCCTTAGTAACTTACATGTAAGCTGGAATCTTCAAAAGTTCAAATCTTTATAAGGAAAAATTTATTAAAATGAATAACCAAGTGTTTTAATTGACATCAGAAGATCAAAACAATAAACCCTGAGAACATGGAAAAAAGATAAATAAAGATATGAGCAGAACTTAATACAACAGAAAACGTATAATATTGAGGTGATTTAGTAAGTCCAAAGAATATTCTTTGAAAAGATTTAAAAGACACACTTTGATTTAGGAAAAAAAAAAAACATAAGTAAAGAATATACAGAAAGAATCAGGACAATGTTATAACAGAGAAAATATGAAATAGCAGTAAATTTGAACATTTCTGTAAAGGGGACCATTTCCTAGCTCCTAAAGTTTACCAAATCTGACACAAAAGGAAATCATTTAAGGTCATCATGTCTGCCTTTGTCATTCTCAGAACGCCCTGGCCTCAGAATGCAGCATCTGTAGTCCATGGTAACCTGCGGAGAGGGGGAGGAACTGAGGCAGGTTGGAAAACTGTCGTCACTGAGGAAGTGGGTGTGGCCATCTCTGATGTGACTGAACAAAGGACAGGGGAGCAGGAGGACAAGGGCCGGGCCCTCAGAGCCCGGCAGGCCCAGTGTGGTTTCACAAGCATTTAGGCCAAGGCCAAAGGGCGCCTTCTTTGTGTGCAGAGCTGCCCAAACTGTCACCTTTCCACTCAGGCCGCCCTCTTACTTGAAGTGTGTGTGGAACCTGTCTGCATAGTACACCTCGCTGCAAAGCTAACCATAGGTCTGGGCATCGTAGCTTCCTGCCAGGTGACCGAAGTTCGCAGGCAGATGGGTCCCTGGGACACACGCTGTGAGGCTCCTGCCAGGGCCACAGGCCGCCCACAGCCCCTGCCCCAGATCGGGGGCCGCCAAGCAGGCCTGGCTGAATCCCTAGCCTCTGGAGGGTATATTGGACCAACACTTCTTAAAACGGGGTCTCGCGGGCAACTCATTGGAGGGACACACATAAATCTTTGCCAACTTTCTGCTGAAACGTATGAGCGTTCACACCTAAGCCTCTTACAGTGTCAGCTGTATAGCTAAACATGAGCTCATGATCTAAATTTACACAATAATGAAGAAATCAGCTACAAGGGGAGACAATCATCTGAAACAATCAATACCAGAATTAGATTCCCAAGGCCATCCATCAGATGTTGGAATAATCTGGTGCAAGGCAGGAAATATACATAAAACTGGAACTGAATAAAGGAACAAGGATGTTCCCAAAGACTGGTAGGATCTCTAAAACCTTTTTAAAGTATATGTCATTGATAAAGCTAAATACTCAAAAGTTGTTTAATACAACACATTAATCATTGAGAAGAGTGAAATTATGCTGTTTTGAAAACAATGGCAGGTCAGATTTTCTGCCTAATTATATAAGTAGATTTCTCTAAAAATACACATTATTTCAAGACTTATTGGCTGTGATATACGTTAAGGGTATTTCAAATGACTTGTCTGCAAAGAAAGGTGAGATATAGGGAACCACAGAAAGTCGAGGGGAAAATAGTTCAATATATACTTTGCTATATGTTGAACTAAGCCTTTGGCCAGCAAGAAAGTAGAGGACCTGGCCTTAGAAACTTACAAGTAAGCTGGAATCTTCAAAAGTTCAAATCTTTATAAGTAAAAAGATTTATTAAAAGGAATAACCAAGTGTTTTAATTGACATCAGAAGACCAAACCAATAAAACCTGAGAACATAGAAAAAAGATAAATAAAGCTATGAGCAGAACTTAATACAACAGAAAACGTATAAAATTGAGGTGATATAGTAAGTACAAAGAATATTTTTTGAAAAGATTTAAAAGACACACTTTGATTAAGGAAAACAAAAACATAAGTAAAGAATATACAGAAAGAATCAGTACGATGTTATAGCAGAGAATATATGAAATGCCAGTAAATTTGAACATTTCGGTAAAGGGGACCATTTCCTAGGTACTAAACTTAACCAAAACTGACACAAGAGGAAATCATATAAGGCCCAGTGGGGTGTCACAAGCATTTAAGCCCAGGCCAAAGGGCGCCTTCTTTGTCTGCACAGCTGCCCAAACTCCCACCTTTCCACTCAGGCCGCCCTGTTACTTGAAGTATGTGTGGAACCTGTCTGCACAGTACACCTCGCTGCACAGCTAACCATAGGTCTGGGCATCGTAGCTTCCTGCCAGGTGACCGAAGTTCGCAGGCAGATGGGTCCCTGGGACACACGCTGTGAGGCTCCTGCTCGGCCCAAAGGTCGCCCACTTCCCCTGCCCCTGATCGGGGGACGCCAAGCAGCCCTGTATGTTTCCCTAGCCACAACAGGGAATACTGGACCAACACTTCTATAAAACGGGTTCCTCGCGGGCAGCTCATTGCAAGGACACAAATAAATCTTTCCCGACTTTCTGCTGAAACTTACCAGTGTTCGCACCTAAGCCTCTTACAAGGTCAGCTGTTTAGCTAAACATGAGCTCATGATCTAAATTTACACAATAATGAAGAAATCAGCTACAAGGGGAGACAATCAGCAAAAACAATCCATACCAGAATTAGATTCCCAAGGCCATCCAGCAGATGTTGGAATAATCAGGTGCAAGGCAGGAAATATACATTAAACTCGAACTGAAACAAGGAACAAGGATGTTTTCAAAGACTAGTAGGCTCTCTAAAATATTTTTAAAGTACATGTCATTGATAAAGCTAAATAGTCAAAGGATGTGTAATACAACAGATTAATCATTGGGAAGAGTGAAATTATGCTGTTTTGAAAATGATGGCAGGTCAGATTTTCTGCCTAATTATATAAGAAGATTTATCTAAAAAATACACATTATTTCAAAGACTTATTGGCTGTGAAATAAGTTAAGGGTATTTCAAATGGCATGTCTGCAAAGAAAGGTGAGATGTAGGGAATCCCAGAAATTCGAAGGGAAAATATGTCAATATATACATTGCTCTATGTTGAACTAAGACTCAGGCCAGCAACAATGTACAGAACCTGACCATTAGAAAGTTACAAGTAAGTTGGAATCTTCAAAAGCTCAAATCTTTATAAGTAAAAATATTTATTAAAATGAATAACCAAGTGTTTTAATTGACATCAGAAGATCAAAACAATAAACCCTGAGAACATAGAAAAAAGATAAATAAAGATATGAGCAGAACTTAATACAACAGAAAACGTATAAATTTCAGGTGATTTAGTAAGTCCAAAGAATATTCTTTGAAAAGATTTAAAAGACACACTTTGATTAAGGATAACAAAAACATAAGTAAAGAATATACAGAAAGAATCAGGACAATGTTATAGCAGAGAAAATATGAAATAGCAGTAAATTTGAACATTTCTGTAAAGGGGAACTTTACCTAGCTCTTAAAGTTTACCAAAACTGACACAAAAGGAAATCATTTAAGGTCATCATGTCTCCCATTGGCATTCTCAGAAAGCCCTGGCCTCAGAATGCAGCATCTGTAGTCCATGGTAACCTGCGGAGTGGGGGCGGGGCTGAAGGAGGTTAGAACACTGCCCTTGCTGACGGAGTGGGTGTGGCCATCTGTGCTGTGACTGAACATAGGGCAGGAGAACAGAGGGCCCAGGGCAGGGCCCTCAGAGCCCGGCAGGCCCAGTGGGGTGTCTAAAGCATTTTGGCCCAGGCCAAAGGGCGCCTTCTTTGTGTGCACAGCTGCCCAAACTCTCACCTTTCCACTCAGGCCGCCCTCTTACTTGAAGTGTGTGTGGAACCTGTTCGCACAGTACACCTCGCTGCACAGCTAACCATAGGTCTGGGCATCGTCGCTTCCTGCCAGGTGACCAAAGTTTGCAGGCAGATGTGTACTTGGGACACACAAGTAGAGGCTCCTGCCCGGGCCACAGGCTGCCCACAGCCCCTGACCCCGATCGGAGGCCACAAAGCAACCCTGTCTGAGTCCCCTGCCTCTAGAGGAGGTATTGGACCAACACTTCTAGAAAACGGGGTCCTTGTGGGCAACTCATTTAAGGGACACAAATAAATCTTTGCCGAATTTCTGCTGAAACTTACGAGAGTTCACAAATAAGCCTGTTACAAGGTCAGCTGTTTAGCTAAATATGAGCTCATGATCTAAATTTACACAATAATGAAGAAATCAGCTACAAGGGGAGACAATCAGCAAAAACAATCAATACCAGAATTAGATTCCCAAGGCCATCCATCAGATGTTGGAATAACCAGGTGCAAGGCAGAATATATACATAAAACTCGAACTGAAACAAGGAACAAGGATGTTTTCAAAGACTGGTAGGATCTCTAAAGCCTTTTTAAAGTACACGTCATTGATAAAGCTAAATAATCAAAGGTTGTGTAATACAACAGATTCATCATTGAGAAGAGTGAAATTATGCTGTTTTGAAAACTATGGCAGGTCAGATTTTCTTCCTAATTATATAAGAAGATTTATCTAAAAAATACACATTATATCAAAGACTTATTTGCTGTGAAATAAGTAAGGGTATTTCAAAAGGCTTGTCCGCAAAGAAAGGTGAGATGTACGGAATCACAGAAAGTCGAGGGGAAAATATGTCAATATATACATTGCTCTATGGTGAACTAAGGCTTAGGCCAGCAACAATATAGTGGACCTGATCCTTAGAAAATTACAAGTAACCTGGAATCTTTAAAAGTTCTAATCTTTATAAGTAGAAAGTATTTATTATAATGAATTAACAAGTGATTAAATTGATATCAGAAGATCAAAACAATAAACCCTGAGAACATAGAAAAACGATAAATAAAGTGATGAACAGAACTTAATACAACAGAAAACGTATAAAATTGAGGTGATTTAGTAACTCCACAGAATATACTTTGAAAAGATTTAAAAGACACACTTTGATAAAGGAAAACAAAAAGATATGTAAAGAATATACAGAAAGAGTCAGGACAATGTTATAGCAGAGAATATATGAAATGCCAGTAAATTTGAACATTTCTGTAAAGGGGACCATTTCCTAGCTCCTAAAGTTTACCAAAACGGACACAAGAGGAAATCATTTAAGGTCATCATTTCTGACCTTGGCATTCTCGGAACGCCCTGGCCTCAGATGGCAGCATCTGTAGTCTATGGTAACCTGCGGAGAAGGGGCGGGGTGAGGGAGATTGTAACACGGCCCTCACTGAGGGAGTGGGTGTGGCCATCTCTGCTGTGACTGGACAAATGGCAGTGGAGCAGGGGGCCCAGGGCAGGGACCTCAGAGCCTGACAGACCCAGTGTTGTGTCACAAGCATGAAGGCCCAGGCCAAAGGGTGCCTTCTTAGTCTGCACAGCTGCCCAAACTCTCACCTTTCCACTCAGGCGGCCCTCTTACTTGAAGTGTCTGTGGAACGTGTCCACGTAGTACACCTCGCTGCACAGCTAACCATAGGTCAGGGCCTCGTGGCTTCCTGTCAGGAGACCTAAATTCGCAGGCAAATGGGTCCCTGGGTCACACGCAGAGAGGCTCCTGCTCGGGCCACAGGCCACACTACTACCCCTGCCCCAGATCGGGGACAGCCTAGGAGCTCAGACTCTGTCCACTGCCTCTAGAGGGAGTATTTGACCAACACTTGTAGAAAATGGGGTCCTCCTGGGCAACTCATTAGAGGGACACAAATAAATCATTGCCGACTTTCTGCGGAAATTTATGAGCGTTCACACCTAAGCCCCTTACAAGGTCAGCTGTTTAGCTAAACATGAGCTCATGATGTAAATTTACACAATAATGAAAAAATCAGCTAAAAGGGGAGACAATCAGCAAAAACAATCACTACCAGAATTAGATTCCCAAGGCCATCCATCATATGTTGGAATAATCAGGTGAAAGGCACAAATATATACATAAAACTGGAACTGAAACAAGGAACAAGAATGTTTTCAAAGACTGGAAGGATCTATAAAACATTTTTAAAGTACATGTCATTGAAAAAGCTAAATACTCAAAGGTTGTGTAATACAACAGATTAATCTTTGAGAAGAGTGAAATTATGCTGTTTGGAAAAATATGGCACGCGAGATTTTCTGCCTAATTATATAAGAAAATTTCGCTAAATATACACATTATTTAAAAGATTATTGGCAGTGAAATAAGTTAAGGGTATTTCAAATGGCTTGTCTGCAAAGAAAGGTGAGATGTAGGGAATCACAGAAAGTCGAGGAGAAAATATGTCAATATATACATTGCTATAGGGTGAACTAAGCCTTAGGCCAGCAACAATGTAGAGGACCTGACCCTTAGCAACTTACATGTAAGCTGGAATCTTCAAAAGTTCAAATATTTATAAGGAAAAATTTATTAAAATGAATAACCAAGTGTTTTAATTGACATCAGAAGATCAAAACAATAAACCCTGAGAACATGGAAAAAAGATAAATAAAGATATGAGCAGAACTTAATACAACAGAAAACGTATAATATTGAGGTGATTTAGTAAGTCCAAAGAATATTCTTTGAAAAGATTTAAAAGACACACTTTGATTAAGGAAAAAAAAAACATAAGTAAAGAATATACAGAAAGAATCAGGACAATGTTATAGCAGAGGAAATATGAAATAGCAGTAAATTAGAACATTTCTGTAAAGGGGACCATTTCCTAGCTCCTAAAGTTTACCAAATCTGACACAAAAGGAAATCATTTAAGGTCATCATGTCTGCCTTTGTCATTCTCAGAACGCCCTGGCCTCAGAATGCAGCATCTGTAGTCCATGGTAACCTGCGGAGAGGGGGAGGAACTGAGGCAGGTTGGAAAACTGTCGTCACTGAGGAAGTGGGTGTGGCCAACTCTGATGTGACTGAACAAAGGGCAGGGGAGCAGGAGGACAAGGGCCGGGCCCTCAGAGCCCGGCAGGCCCAGTGTGGTTTCACAAGCATTTAGGCCAAGGCCAAAGGGCGCCTTCTTTGTGTGCAGAGGTGCCCAAACTGTCACCTTTCCACTCAGGCCACCTTCTTACTTGAAGTGTGTGTGGAACCTGTCTGCATAGTACACCTCGCTGCAAAGCTAACCATAGGTCTGGGCATCGTAGCTTCCTGCCAGGTGACCGAAGTTCGCAGGCAGATCGGTCCCTGGGACACACGCTGTGAGGCTCCTGCCAGGGCCACAGGCCGCCCACTGCCCCTGCCCCAGGTCGGGGGCCGCCAAGCAGGCCTGTCTGAATCCCTAGCCAATGTAGGGTATATTGGACCAACACTTCTTAAAACAGGGTCTCGCGGGCAACTCATTGGAGGGACACACATAAATCTTTGCCAACTTTCTGCTGAAACTTATGAGCGTTCACACCTAAGCCTCTTACAGTGTCAGCTGTATAGCTAAACATGAGCTCATGATCTAAATTTACACAATAATGAAGAAATCAGCTACAAGGGGAGACAATCATCTGAAACAATCAATACCAGAATTAGATTCCCAAGGCCATCCATCAGATGTTGGAATAATCAGGTGCAAGGCAGGAAATATATATAAAACTGGAACTGAATAAAGGAACAAGGATATTCCCAAAGACTGGTAGGATCTCTAAAACCTTTTTAAAGTATATGTCTTTGATAAAGCTAAATACTCAAAAGTTGTGTAATACAACACATTAATCATTGAGAAGAGTGAAATTATGCTGTTTTGAAAACAATGGCAGGTCAGATTTTCTGCCTAATTATATAAGAAGATTTCTCTAAAAAATACACATTATTTCAAGACTTATTGGCTGTGAAATACGTTAAGGGTATTTCAAATGACTTGTCTGCAAAGAAAGGTGAGATATAGGGAACCACAGAAAGTCGAGGGGAAAATAGTTCAATATATACTTTGCTATATGTTGAACTAAGCCTTTGGCCAGCAAGAAAGTAGAGGACCTGACCTTAGAAACTTACAAGTAAGCTGGAATCTTCAAAAGTTCAAATCTTTATAAGTAAAAAGATTTATTAAAAGGAATAACCAAGTGTTTTAACTGACATCAGAAGACCAAACCAATAAAACCTGAGAACATAGAAAAAAGATAAATAAAGATATGAGCAGAACTTAATACAACAGAAAACGTATAAAATTCAGGTGATATAGTAAGTACAAAGAATATTTTTTGAAAAGATTTAAAAGACACACTTTGAATAAGGAAAACAAAAACATAAGTAAAGAATATACAGAAAGAATCAGTACGATGTTTTGCAGAGAATATATGAAATGCCAGTAAATTTGAACATTTCGATAAAGGGGACCATTTCCTACCTACTAAACTTTACCAAAACTGACACAAGAGGAAATCATATAAGGCCCAGTGGGGTGTCACAAGCATTTAAGCCCAGGACGAAGGGCGCCTTCTTTGTCTGCACAGCTGCCCAAACTCCCACCTTTCCACTCAGGCCGCCCTGTTACTTGAAGTGTGTGTGGAACCTGTCTGCACAGTACACCTCGCTGCACAGCTAACCATAGGTCTGGGCATCGTAGCATCCTGCCAGGTGACCGAAGTTCGCAGGCAGATGGGTCCCTGGGACACACGCGGAGAGGCTCCTGCTCGGCCCACAGGTTGCCCACATCCCCTGCCCCTGATCGGGGGATGCCAAGCAGCCCTGTGTGTGTCCCTAGCCACAACAGGGAATACTGGACCAACACTTCTATAAAACGGGGTCCTCGCGGGCAGCTCATTGCAAGGACACAAATAAATCTATCCCGACTTTCTGCTGAAACTTACCAGTGTTCACACCTAAGCCTCTTACAAGGTCAGCTGTTTAGCTAAACATGAGCTCATGATCTAAATTTACACAATAATGAAGAAATCAGCTACAAGGGGAGACAATCAGCAAAAACAATCCATACCAGAATTAGATTCCCAAGGCCATCCAGCAGATGTTGGAATAATCAGGTGCAAGGCAGGAAATATACATTAAACTCGAACTGAAACAAGGAACAAGGATGTTTTCAAAGACTAGTCGGCTCTCTAAAATATTTTTAAAGTACATGTCATTGATAAAGCTAAATAGTCAAAGGATGTGTAATACAACAGATTAATCATTGGGACGAGTGAAATTATGCTGTTTTGAATATTATGGCAGGTCAGATTTTCTGCCTAATTATATAAGAAGATTTATCTAAAAAATACACATTATTTCAAAGACTTATTGGCTGTGAAATAAGTTAAGTGTATTTCAAAAGGCATGTCTGCAAAGAAAGGTGAGATGTAGGGAATCACAGGAATTCGAAGGGAAAATATGTAAATATATACATTGCTATATTTTGAACTAAGACTCAGGCAAGCAACAATGTACAGAACCTGACCATTAGAAAGTTACAAGTAAGTTGGAATCTTCAAAAGCTCAAATCTTTATAAGTAAAAATATTTATTAAAATGATTAACCAAGTGTTTTAATTGACATCAGAATATCAAACCAATAAACCCTGAGAACATAGAAAAAAGATAAATAAAGATATGAGCAGAACTTAATACAACAGAAAACGTATAAAATTCAGGTGATTTAGTAAGTCCAAAGAATATTCTTTGAAAAGATTTAAAAGACACACTTTGATTAAGGAAAACAAAAACATAAGTAAAGAATATACAGAAAGAATCAGGACAATGTTATAGCAGAGAAAATATGAAATAGCAGTAAATTTGAACATTTCTGTAAAGGGGAACATTACCTAGCTATTAAAGTTTACCAAAACTGACACAAAAGGAAATCATTTAAGGTCATCATGTCTCCCATTGGCATTCTCAGAACGCCCTGGCCTCAGAAGGCAGCATCTGTAGTCCATGGTAACCTGCGGCGAGGGGGCGGGGCTGAGGGAGGTTAGAACACAGCCCTCGCTGAGGGAGTGGGTGTGGCCATCTGTGCTGTGACTGAACATAGGGCAGGAGAACAGGGGGTCCAGGGAAGGGCCCTCAGAGCACGGCAGGCCCAGTGGGGTGTCTAAAGCATTTTGGCCCAGGCCAAAGGGCGCCTTCTTTGTGTGCACAGCTGCCCAAACTCTCACCTTTCCACTCAGGCCGCCCTCTTACTTGAAGTGTGTGTGGAACCTGTCCGCACAGTACACCTCGCTGCACAGCTAACCATAGGTCTGGGCATCGTCGCTTCCTACCAGGTGACCAAAGTTTGCAGGCAGATGTGTACTTGGGACACACAAGTAGAGGCTCCTGCCCGGGCCACAGGCTGCCCACGGCCCCTGACCCCGATCGGAGGCCACAAAGCAACCCTGTCTGAGTCCCCTGCCTCTAGAGGAGGTATTGGACCAACACTTCTAGAAAACGGGGTCCTTGTGGGCAACTCATTTAAGGGACACAAATAAATCTTTGCCGAATTTCTGCTGAAACTTACGAGAGTTCACAAATAAGCCTGTTACAAGGTCAGCTGTTTAGCTAAATATGAGCTCATGATCTAAATTTACACAATAATGAAGAAATCAGGTACAAGGGGAGACAATCAGCAAAAACAATCAGTACCAGAGTTAGATTCCCATGGCCATCCATCAGATGTTGGAATAATCTGGTGCAAGGCAGAATATATAGATAAAACTCGAACTGAAACAAGGAACAAGGATGTTTTCAAAGACTGGTAGGATCTCTAAAACATTTTTAAAGTACACGTCATTGATAAAGCTAAATAATCAAAGGTTGTGTAATACAACAGATTCATCATTGAGAAGAGTGAAATTATGCTGTTTTGAAAACTATGGCAGGTCAGATTTTCTTCCTAATTATATAAGAAGATTTATCTAAAAAATACACATTATTTCAAAGACTTATTTGCTGTGAAATAAGTAAGGGTATTTCAAAAGGCTTGTCCGCAAAGAAAGGTGAGATGTACGGAATCACAGAAAGTCGAGGGGAAAATATGTCAATATATACATTGCTCTACGGTGAACTAAGGCTTAGGCCAGCAACAATATCGTGGACCTGATCCTTAGAAAATTACAAGTAACCTGGAATCTTTAAAAGTTCTAATCTTTATAAGTAGAAAGTATTTATTATAATGAATTAACAAGTGATTAAATTGATATCAGAAGATCAAAACAATAAACCCTGAGAACATAGGAAAAAGATAAATAAAGTTATGAGCAGAACTTAATACAACAGAAAACGTATAAAATTGAGGTGATTTAGTAACTCCAAAGAATATACTTTGAAAAGATTTAAAAGACACACTTTGATAAAGGAAAACAAAAAGATATGTAAAGAATATACAGAAAGAGTCAGGACAATGTTATAGCAGAGAATATATGAAATGCCAGTAAATTTGAACATTTCTGTAAAGGGGACCATTTCCTAGCTCCTAAAGTTTACCAAAACGGACACAAGAGGAAATCATTTAAGGTCATCATTTCTGACCTTGGCATTCTCGGAACGCCCTGGCCTCAGAAGGCAGCATCTGTAGTCCATGGTAACCTGCGGAGAAGGGGCGGGGTGAGGGAGATTGTAACACGGCCCTCACTGAGGGAGTGGGTGTGGCCATCTCTGCTGTGACTGAACAAATGGCAGTGGAGCAGGGGGCCCAGGGCAGGGACCTCAGAGCCTGACAGACCCAGTGTTGTGTCACAAGCATGAAGGCCCAGGCCAAAGGGTGCCTTCTTAGTCTGCACAGCTGCCCAAACTCTCACCTTTCCACTCAGGCCGCCCTCTTACTTGAAGTGTCTGTGGAACGTGTCCACGTAGTACACCTCGCTGCACAGCTAACCATAGGTCAGGGTCTCGTGGCTTCCAGCCAGGAGACCTAAATTCGCAGGCAAATTGGTCCCTGGGTCACACGCAGAGAGGCTCCTGCTCGGTCCACAGGCCACACTACTACCCCTGTCCCTGATCGGGGACCGCCTAGGAGCGCAGTCTGTGTCCACTGCCTCTAGAGGGAGTATTTGACCAACACTTGTAGAAAATGGGGTCCTCGTGGGCAACTCATTGGAGGGACACAAATAAATCTTTGCCGACTTTCTGCGGAAATTTTGAGCGTTCACACCTAAGCCCCTTACAAGGTCAGCTGTTTAGCTAAACATGAGCCCATGATGTAAATTTACACAATAATGAAAAAATCAGCTAAAAGGGGAGACAATCAGCAAAAACATTCACTACCAGAATTAGATTCCCAAGGCCATCCATCATATGTTGGAATAATCAGGTGAAAGGCACAAATATATACATAAAACTGGAACTGAAACAAGGAACAAGAATGTTTTCAAAGACTGGAAGGGGGCCTCCCTGGTGGCGCAGTGGTTGAGAGTACGCCTGCCGATGCAGGGGATACGGGTTCGTGCCCTGGTCTGGGAGGATCCCATATGCCGCGGAGCAGCTGGGCCCGTGAGCCATGGCCGCTGGGCCTGCGCGTCCGGAGCCTGTGCTCCGCAACGGGAGAGGCCACAACAGTGAGAGGCCCGCATACCGCAAAAGAAAAAAAAAAAAAAAAAAAAAAAAGACTGGAAGGATTTTTAAAACATTTTTAAAGTACATGTCATTGAAAAAGCTAAATACTCAAAGGTTGTGTAATACAACAGATTAATCATTGAGAAGAGTGAAATTATGCTGTTTTGAAAACTATGGCACGTGAGATTTTCTGCCTAATTATATAAGAAGATTTCGCTAAATATACACATTATTTCAAAGACTTATTGGCAGTGAAATAAGTTAAGGGTATTTCAAATGGCTTGTCTGCAAAGAAAGTTGAGATATAGGGAATCACAGAAAGTCGAGGGGAAAATATGTCAATATATACATTGCTATAGGGTGAACTAAGCCTTAGGCCAGCAACAATGTAGAGGACCTGACCCTTAGCAACTTACATGTAAGCTGGAATCTTCAAAAGTTCAAATCTTTATATGTAAAAAAATATTAAAATGAATAACCAAGTATTTTAATTGACATCAGAAGATCAAAACAATATACCCTGAGAACATGGAAAAAAGGTAAATAAAGATATGAGCAGAACTTAATACAACAGGAAACGTATAAAATTGAGGTGATTTTGTAAGTCCAAAGAATATTCTTTGAAAAGATTTAAAAGACACACTTTGATTAAGGAAAAAATAACATAAGTAAAGAATATACAGAAAGAATCAGGACAATGTTATAGCAGAGAAAATATGAAATAGCAGTAAATTTGAACATTTCTGTAAAGGGGACCATTTCCTAGCTCCTAAAGTTTACCAAATCTGACACAAAAGGAAATCATTTAAGGTCATCATGTCTGCCTTTGTCATTCTCAGAACGCCCTGGCCTCAGAATGCAGCATCTGTAGTCCATGGTAACCTGCGGAGAGTGGGAGGAGCTGAGGCAGGTTGGAAAACTGTCGTCACTGAGGAAGTGGGTGTGGCCATCTCTGATGTGACTGAACAAAGGGCAGGGGAGCAGGAGGTCTAGGGCAGTGCCCTCAGTGCCCGGCAGGCCCAGTGTGGTTTCAAAAGCATTTAGGCCAATGCCACAGGGCGCCTTCTGTGTCTGCACAGCTGCCCAAACTGTCACCTTTCCACTCAGGCCGCACTCTTACTTGAAGTGTGTGTGGAACCTGTCTGCACAGTACACCTCGCTGTAAAGCTAACCATAGGTCTGGGCATCGTAGCTTCCTGCCAGGTGACCGAAGTTCGCAGGCAGATGGGTCCCTGGGACACACGCTCTGAGGCTCCTGCCAGGGCCACAGGCCGCCCACTGCCCCTGCCCCAGATCACGGGCCGCCAAGCAGGCCTGTCTGAATCCCTAGCCTCTGGAGGGTATATTGGACCAACACTTCTATAAAACGGGGTCTGGCGGGCAACTAATTTGAGGGACAAACATAAATCTTTGCCCACTTTCTGCTGAAATTTACGAGCGTTCACACCTAAGCCTCTTACAGTGTCAGCTGTATAGCTAAACATGAGCTCATGATCTAAATTTACACAATAATGAAGAAATCACCTACAAGGGGAGACAATCATCTGAAACAATCAATACCAGAATTAGATTCCCAAGGCCATCCATCAGATGTTGGAATAATCAGGTGCAAGGCAGGAAATATACATAAAACTGGAACTGAATATAGGAACAAGGATGTTCCCAAAGACTGGTAGGATCTCTAAAACCTTTTTAAAGTATATGTCATTGATAAAGCTAAATACTCAAAAGTTGTGTAATAAAACACATTAATCATTGAGAAGAGTGAAATTATGCTGTTTTGAAAACAATGGCAGGTCAGATTTTCTGCCTAATTATATAAGTAGATTTCTCTAAAAAATACACATTATTTCAAGACTTATTGGCTGTGAAATACATTAAGGGTATTTCAAATGTCTTGTCTGCAAAGAAAGGTGAGATATAGGGAACCACAGAAAGTCGAGGGGAAAATAGTTCAATATATACTTTGCTATATGTTGAACTAAGCCTTTGGCCAGCAAGAAAGTAGAGGACCTGACCTTAGAAACTTACAAGTAAGCTGGAATCTTCAAAAGTTCAAATCTTTATAAGTAAAAAGATTTATTAAAAGGAATAACCAAGTGTTTTAATTGACATCAGAAGAACAAACCAATAAAACCTGAGAACATAGAAAAAAGATAAATAAAGATATGAGTAGAACTTAATACAACAGAAAACGTATAAAATTGAGGTGATATAGTAAGTACAAAGAATATTTTTTGAAAAGATTTAAAAGACGCACTTTGATTAAGGAAAACAAAAACATAAGTAAAGAATATACAGAAAGAATCAGTACAATGTTATAGCAGAGAATATATGAAATGCCAGTAAATTTGAACATTTCGGTAAAGGGGACCATTTCCTAGCTACTAAACTTTACCAAAACTGACACAAGAGGAAATCATATAAGGCCCAGTGGGGTGTCACAAGCATTTAAGCCCAGGCCAAAGGGCGCCTTCTTTGTCTGCACAGCTGCCCAAACTCCCACCTTTCCACTCAGGTCGCCCTGTTACTTGAAGTGTGTGTGGAACCTGTCTGCACAGTACACCTCGCTGCACAGCTAACCATAGGTCTGGGCATCGTAGCTTCCTGCCAGGTGACCGAAGTTCGCAGGCAGATGGGTTCCTGGGACACACGCGGAGAGGATCCTGCTCAGCCCACAGGTCGCACACTTCCCCTGCCCCTGATCGGGGGACGCCAAGCAGCCCTGTATGTGTCCCTAGCCACAACAGGGAATACTGGACCAACACTTCTATAAAACGGGGTCCTCGCGGGTAGCTCATTGCAGGGACACAAATAAATCTTTCCTGACTTTCTGCTGAAACTTACCAGTGTTCACACCTAAGCCTCTTACAAGGTCAGCTCTTTAGCTAAACATGAGCTCATGATCTAAATTTACACAATAATGAAGAAATCAGCTACAAGGGGAGACAATCAGCAAAAACAATCAATACCAGAATTAGATTCCCAAGGCCATCCATCAGATGTTGGAATAATCAGGTGCAAAGCAGAAAGTGTACACATAACTCGAACTGAAAGAAGGAACAAGGATGTTTTCAAAGACTGGTAGGATCTCTAAAACATTTTTAAAGTACACGTCATTGATAAAGCTAAATAATCAAAGGTTGTGTAATACAACAGATTCATCATTGAGAAGAGTGAAATTATGCTGTTTTGAAAACTATGGCAGATCAGATTTCTTCCTAAATATATAAGATTTATCTAAAAAATACACATTATTTCAAAGACCTATTTGCTGTGAAATAAGTTAAGGGTATTTCAAATGGCTTGTCCGCAAAGAAAGCTGAGATGTACGGAATCACAGAAAGTCGAGGGGAAAATATGTCAATATATACATTGCTCTATGGTGAACTAAGGCTTAGGCCAGCAACAATATAGTGGACCTGATCCTTAGAAAATTACAAGTAACCTGGAATCTTTAAAAGTTCTAATCTTTATAAGTAGAAAGTATTTATTATAATGAATTAACAAGTGATTAAATTGATATCATTAAATCAAAACAACAAACCCTGAGAACATAGAAAAAAGATAAATAAAGTGATGAACAGAACTTAATACAACAGAAAACGTATAAAATTGAGGTGATTTAGTAACTCCAAAGAATATACTTTGAAAAGATTTAAAAGACACACTTTGATAAAGGAAAACAAAAAGATATGTAAAGAATATACAGAAAGAGTCAGGACAATGTTATAGCAGAGAATATATGAAATGCCAGTAAATTTGAACATTTCTGTAAAGGGGACCATTTCCTAGCTCCTAAAGTTTACCAAAACGGACACAAGAGGAAATCATTTAAGGTCATCATTTCTGACCTTGGCATTCTCGGAACGCCCTGGCCTCAGAAGGCAGCAGCTGTAGTCCATGGTAACCTGCGGAGAAGGGGCGGGGTGAGGGAGATTGTAACACGGCTCTCACTGAGGGTGTGGGTGTGGCCATCTCTGCTGTGACTGAACAAATGGCAGTGCAGCAAGGGGCACAGGGCAGCACCCACAGAGCCCGGAAGGCCCAGTGAGGTGTTACAAGCATTTATTCCCAGGCCAAAGGGCGCCTTCTTTGTCTGCACAGCTGCCCAAACTCTCACCTTTCCACTCAGGCCGCCCTCTTACTTGAAGTGTGTGTGGAACCTGTCTGCGCAGTACACCTCGCTGCACAGCTTACCATAGGTCTGGGCATCGTAGCTTCCTGCCAGGTGACTGAAGTTTGCAGGCAGATGGCTACCTGGGACAGACTCGGAGAGTCTCCTGCCCGGGCCACAGTCCGCCCAGTGCCCCTGCCCCAGATCATGGGCCGCAAAACTGCCCTGTCTGAGTCCCCTGCCTCTAGAGGGAGTATTGGACCGACACTTCTAGAAAACGTGGTCCTTGTGTGCAACTCATTGGAGGGACACAAATATATCTTTGCCGACTTTCTGGTGAAGCTTACGAGCATTCACACCTAAGCCTCTTACATAGTCAGCTGTTTAGCTAAACATGAGCTCATGATCTAAATTTACACAATAATGAAGAAATCAGGTACAAGGGGAGACAATCAGCAAAAACAATCAATACCAGTATTACATTCCCTAGGCCATCCGTCAGATGTTGGAATAATCAGGTGCAAGGCAGAAAATATACATAATACTCTAACTGAAAGAAGAACAAGGATGTTTTCAAAGACTGGTAGGATCTCTAAAACATTTTTAAAGTACATGTCATTGATAAAGCTATATACTCAAATTTGTGTAATACAACTGATCAATCATTGAGAAGAGTGAAATTATGTTGTTTTGAAAACTATGGCAGGTCAGATTTTCTGCCTAATTATATAAGAAGATTTCCCTAAAAAATACACATTAGTTCAACGACTTATTGGCTGTGAAATAATTAAGGGTATTTCAAATGGCTTGTCTGCAAAGAAAGGTGAGATGTAGGGAATCACAGAAATTCGAGGGGAAAATATGTCAATATATACATTGCTATACGGTGAACTAAGCCTTACGCCAGGAACAATGTAGAGGACCTGACCCTTAGAACCTTACAAGTAAGCTGGAATCTTTAAAAGTTCAAATCTGTTTTTTTTGCTTTATAACAAATTTAATCAGTTATACATATACATATGTTCCCATATCTCCTCCCTTTTGTGTCTCCCTCCCACCCTCCCTCTCCCACCCCTCCAGGCGGTCACAAAGCAGCAAGCTGATCTCCCTGTGCTATGCGGCTGCTTCCCACTAGCTATCTACCTTACGTTTGGTAGTGTATATATGCCCATGCCTCTCTTTCACTTTGTTACAGCTCACCCTTCCCCCTCCCCATATCCTCAAGTCCATTCTCTAGTAGGTCTGTGTCTTTATTCCTGTCTTACCCCTATGTTCTTCATGACATTTTTTTTCTTAAATTCCATATATATGTGTCAGCATACAGTTATTGTCTTTCTCTTTCTGACTTACTTCACTCTGTATGACAGACTCTAGGTCCATCCACCTCGTTACAAATAGCTCAATTTCATTTCTTTTTATGGCTGAGTAACATTCCATTGTATATATGTGCCACATCTTCTTTACCCATTCATCCGATGATGGACACTTAGGTTGTTTCCATCTCCGGGCTATTGTAAGTAGGGCTGCTATGAACATTTTGGTACATGTCTTTTTTTTTTTTTTTTTTTTTTTTGCTGTACGCGGGCCTCTCACTGCTGTGGCCTCTCCCGTTGCGGAGCACAGGCTCCGGACACACAGGCTCCGCGGCCACGGCTCGCGGGCCCAGCCGCTCCGCGGCATGTGGGATCTTCCGGGATAGGGGCACGAACCCGTGTCCCCTGCATCGGCAGGCGGACTCTCAACCACTGCGCCACCAGGGAAGCCCTGGTACATGTCTCTTTTTGAATTATGGTTTTCTCAGGGTATATGCCAAGTAGTGGGATTGCTGGGTCATATGGTAGTTCTATTTTTAGTTTTTTAAGGAACCTCCATACCGTTCTCCATAGTGGCTGTACCAATTCACACTCCCACCAGCAGTGCAAGAGTGTTCCCTTTTCTCCACACCCTCTCCAGCTTTTATTGTTTCTATATTTCTTGATGATGGCCATTCTGACTGGTGTGAGAAGATATCTCATTTTAGTTTTGACTTTCATTTCTCTAATGATTAATGAGGTTGAGCATTCTTTCATGTGTTTGTTGGCAGTCTGTGTATCTTCTTTGGAGAAGTGCCTATTTAAGTCTTCTGCCCATTTTTGGATTGGGTTGTTTGTTTTTTTGCTATTGAGCTGCATGAGCTATTTACAAATTTTGGAAATTAATCCTTTTTCAGTTGCTTCATTTGCAAATATTTTCTCCCATTCTGAGAGTTGTCTTTTGGTCTTGTTTATGGTTTCCTTTGCTGTGCAAAACCTTTGAAGTTTCATTAGAGCCCATTTGTTTATCTTTGTTTTTATTTCCATTTCTCTAGGAAGTGTGTCAAAAAGGATCTTGCTGTGATTTATTTCATAGAGTGCTCTGCCTATGTTTTCCTCTAAGAGTTTGATAGTTTCTGGCCTTACATTTAGGTCTTTAATCCATTTTGAGCTTATTTTTGTGTATGGTGTTAAGAAATGATCTAATCTCATACTTTTACATGTCCCTGTCCAATTTTCCCAGCACCACTTATTGAAGAGACTGTCCCTTTCTCCACTGTACATTCCTGCCTCCTTTATCAAAGATAAGTTGACCATATGTGCGTGGGTTCATATCTGGGCTTTCTATCCTGTTCCATTGATCTATATTTCTGTTTTTGTGCCAGTACCACACTGTCTTGATTACTGTGGCTTTGTAGTATAGTCTGAAGTCAGGGAGCTTGATACCTCCAGCTCCATTTTTCATTCTCGAGATTGCTTTCACTATTCGGGATCTTTTGTTTTTCCAAACAAATTGTGAAATTTTTTGTTCTAGTTCTGTGAAAAATGCCAGTGGTAGTTTCATAGGGATTGCATTGAATCTGTAGATTGCTTTCGGTAGTAGAGTCATTTTCACATTATTGACTGTTCCAATCCAGGAGCATGGTATATTTCTCCATCTATTTGTATCATCTTTAATTTCTTTCATGAGTGTCTTATAATTTTCTGCATACAGGTCTTTTGTCTCCTTAGGTAGGTTTATTCCTAGATATTTTATTCTCTTTGTTGCAATGGTAAATGGGAGTGTTTTCTTGATTTCACTTTCAGATTGTTCATCATTAGTGTACAGGCATGCCAGAGATTTCTGTGCATTAATTTTGTATCCTGCTACTTTACCAAATTCATTGATTAGCTCTAGTAATTTTCTGGTAGCCTCTTTAGGATTCTCTATGTATAGTATCATGTCATCTGCAAACAGTGACAGCTTTACTTCTTTTCCAATTTGGATTCCTTTTATTTCCTTTTCTTCTCTGATTGTTGTGGCTAAAACTTCCAAAACTAAGTTGAATAAGAGTGGTGAGAGTGGGCAGCCTTGTCTTATTCCTGATCTTAGTGGAAATGGTTTCAGTTTTTCACCATTGAGGATGATGTTGGCTGTGGGTTTGTCCTATATGGCCTTTATTATGTTGAGGAAAGTTCCCTCTATGCCTACTTTCTGCAGGGTTTTTATCATAAATGGGTGTTGAATTTTGTCAAAAGCTTTCTCTGCATCTATTGAGATGATCATATGGTTTTTCTTCTTCAATTTGTTAATATGGTGTATCACATTAATTGATTTGTGTATATTGAAGAATCCTTGCATTCCTGAAATAAACCCCACTTGATCATGGTGTATGATCCTTTTAATGTGCTGCTGGACTCTGTTTGCTAGTATTTTGTTGAGGATTTTTGCATCTATGTTCATCAGTGATATTGGCCTGTAGATTTCTTTCTTTGAGACATCCTTGCCTGGTTTTGGTATCAAGGTGATGGTGGCCGCGTAGAATGAGTTTGGGAGTGCTCCTCCCTCTGCTATATTTTGGAAGAGTTTGAGAAGGATAGGTGTTAGCTCTTCTCTAAATGCTTGATAGAATTCGCCTGTGAAGCCATCTGGTCATGGGCTTTTGTTTGTTGGAAGATTTTTAATCACAGTTTGAATTTCAGTGCTTGTGATTGGTGTATTCATATTTTCTATTTCATCCTGAGTCAGTCTTGGCAGGTTGTGCATTTCTAAGAGTTTGTCCATTTCTTCCAAGTTATCCATTTTATTGGCATAGAGTTGCTTGTAGTAATCTCTCATGATCTTTTTTATTTCTGTAGTGTCAGTTGTTACCTCTCCTTTTTCAATTCTAATTCTATTGATTTGAGTCTTCTCCCTTTTTTCTCGATGAGTCGGGCTAATGGTTTGTCAATTTTGTTTATCTTCTCAAAGAACCAGCTTTTAGTTTTATTGATCTTTGCTATCGTTTCCTTCAATTCTTTTTCATTTATTTCTAATCTGATCTTTATGATTTCTTTTCTTCTGCTAACTTTGGGGGATTTTTGTTCTTCTTTCTCTAATTGCTTTAGGTACAGGGTCAGGTTGTTTACTCGAGATGTTTCCGGTTTCTTAAGGTGGTATTGTATTGCTATATACTTCCCCCTTAGAACTGCTTTTGCTGCGTCCCATAGGTTTTGGGTCGTCGTGTCTCCATTGTCATTTGTTTCTAGGTATTATTTTTTATTTCCTCTTTGATTTCCTCAGTGATCACTTCGTTATTGAGTAGTGTATTTTTTAGCCTCCATGTGTTTGTATTTTTTACAGATCTTTTCTTGTAATTGATGTCTACTCTCACAGCATTGTGGTCGGAAAAGATACTTGATACAATTTCAATTTTCTTAAATTTACCAAGGCTTGATTTGTGACCCAAGATATGATCTATCCTGGAGAATGTTCCATGAGTACTTGGGAAAAATGTGTATTCTGTTGTTTTTGGATGGAATGTCCAATAAATATCCATTAAGTCCATCTTGTTTAATGTAGCATTTAAAGCTTGTGTTTCCTTATTTATTTTCATTTTGGATGATCTGTCCACTGGTGAAAGTGGGGTGTTAAAGTCCCCTACTATGAGTGTGTTACTGTCGATTTCCCCTTTTATGGCTGTTAGTATTTGCCTTATGTATTGAGGTGCTCCTATGTTGGGTGCATAATTATTTACAATTGTTATATCTTCTTCCTGGATCAATCCCTTGATTATTATGTAGTGTCCTTCTTTGTCTCTTCTAGTAGTCTTTCTTTTAAAGTCTATTTTGTCTTATATGAGAATTGCTACTCCAGCTTTCTTTTGATTTCCATTTGCATGGAATATCTTTTTCATCCCCTTACTTTCAATCTGTATGTGTCTCTAAGTCTTAAATGGGTCTCTTGTAGACAGCATATAAATATGTCTTGTTTTTGTATCCATTCAGCCAACCTGTCTCTTTTGGTGGGAGCATTTAGTCCATTTACATTTAAGGTAATTATTGGTATGTAT
Organism: Mesoplodon bidens; assembly: GCF_964165515.1. Taxonomy (NCBI): domain Eukaryota; kingdom Metazoa; phylum Chordata; class Mammalia; order Artiodactyla; family Ziphiidae; genus Mesoplodon; species Mesoplodon bidens. The sequence goes on along the minus strand of NW_027671674.1, from coordinate 151,849 downwards.
GTTCCTATTCCCATTTCCTTAATTGCTTTGGGTTCGTTATTGTAGGTATTTTCCTTTTGTTGTGTTTCTTGCCTAGAGAAGTTCCTTTAGCATTTGTTGTAAAGCTGGTTTGGTGGTGCTAAACTCTCTCAGCTTTTGCTTGTCTGTAAAGGTTTTAATTTCTCCATCAAATCTGAATGAGATCCTTGCTGGGTAGAGTAATCTTGGTTGCAGGTTTTTCTCCTTCATCACTTTAATTATGTCCTGCCACTCCCTTCTGGCTTGTAGAGTTTCTGCTGAGAGATCAGCTGTTAACCTTATGGCGATTCCCTTGTGTGTTATTTGTTGTTTTTCCCTTGTGGCTTTTATTATGGTTTCTTTGTGTTTAATTTTTGACAGTTTGATTAATATGTGTCTTGGCATATTTTTCCTTGGATTTATTCTGTATCGCACTCTCTGTGCCTCCTGGACTTGATTAACTATTTCCTTTCCCATATTAGGGGAGTTTTCAACTATAATATCTTCAAATATTTTCTCAGTCCCTTTCTTTTTCTCTTCTTCTTCTGGAACCCCTATAATTCGAATGTTGGTGCGTTTAGTGTTGTCCCAGAGGTCTCTGAGACTGTCCTCTATTCTTTACATTCTTTTTTCTTTATTTTGCTCTGCAGTAGTTATTTCCACTATTTTATCTTCCACCTCACTTATCCGTTCTTCTCCCTCAGTTATTCTGCTATTGATCCCATCTAGAGTACTTTTCATTTCATTTATTGTGTTTTTAATCGATGCTTGATTCATCTTTAGTTCTTCTAGGTCCTTGTTAACTGTTTCTTGCATTTTGTCTATTCTATTTCCAAGATTTTGGATCTTGGAAATAGAATCTTGGATCAGCTTTACTATCATTATTCTGAATTCTTTTTCAGGTAGACTGCCTATTACCTCTTCATTTGTTAGGTCTGGTAGGTTTTTATCTTGCTCCTTCACCTGCTGTGTGTTTTTCTGTCTTCTCATTTTGCTTATGTTACTGTGTGTGGGGTCTCCTTTTTGCAGGCTGCAGGTTCGTAGTTCCCATTGTGTTTGTTGTCTGTCCCCAGTGGCTAAGGTTGTTTCAGTAGGTTGTGTAGGCTTCCTGGTGTGGGTGGACTAGTGCCTGTGTTCTGGTGGTTGAGTCTCAATCTTGTCTTTCTGGTGGACAGGTCCTCTTCTGGTGGTGTGTTTTATGGTGCCTTTGGCCTTATTATGTTTTTAGGCAGCCTCTCTGCTAATGGGTGGGGTTGTGTTCCTGTCTTGCTAGTTGCTTGGCATAGGGTGACCAGCACTGTAGCTTGCTGTTCGTTGACTGATGCTGGCTGCTGGTGTTCAGATGGAGATCTCTGGGAGATTTTTGCCACTTGATATTATGTGGAGCTGGGAGGTCTCTTGTGGACCTGTGTCCTGAAGTTGGCTCTCCCACTTCAGAGGCACAGCACTGACTCCTGGCTGCAGCACCAAGAGCCTTTCATCTACCCGGCTCAGAATTGAAGGGAGAAAAAGTAGAAAGAAAGAATTAGTAGAAGAAGAAAGAGAGAGAGAAAGAAAGGAAGAAGGATAGAAAGGAAGGAAGGAAGGAAGGAAGGAAGAAAGAAAGAAAGAAAGAAAGAAAGAAAGAAAGAAAGAAAGGAGAGAGGGAGGGAGGAAGGATGGAAAGAAAGAAAGAAAGGAGGGAGGGAGGGAGGAAGGAAAGAAAGAAATAGTGAAAGGAACAATGGAGGAAAGAAGGAAAGGAAAAGAAAGAGTGAAAGGAACAATGGAGGAAGGAAGGAATGGAATAGAAAGAGTGCAAGGAAGAAGGGAGGGAGGGAGGGAGGGAGGAAAGAAAGAAAGAAAGAAAGAGAGAAGGAAAGAAAGACAGGAGGGAAGGAGGTTGGGAGGAAGGGAAGGTATGAAAAAAATCAGGTAAAGTAAAATAGAATAATGTATAAAATATAGTAGCATTATTAAAATTAAAATGTAATTATTGAAAAAAAACGGACAGATAGAACCCTGGGACATATGGTGGAAGTCAAGCTATACAGAGCAAATCTCACACAGAAGCATACACATACAAATTCACAAAAAGAGAACAGGGAAAAAAATCGAAAATCTTGCTCTCAAAGTCCACCTCCTCAATTTGGGATAATTCGTTGTAAAAAGAGGAAAAGGGGAAAAAGTCTGAAATCTAGCTCTCAAAGTCCACATCCTTAATTTGGGATAGTTTGTTGTAAAAAGAGGGAAAGGGGAAAAAGTCTTAAATCTTGCCCTCAAAGTCCACCTCCTCAATTTGGGATGATTCTCTGTCCATTCATGCACTCCACAGACACAGGGCACATCAAGTGGACCGTGGAGCTTTAATCCGCTGCCTCTGAGGCTGCACAGAGAGATTTCCCTGTCTCTTCTCTGCTCTCACAGCTCCCCGGTCTCAGCCTTGGACCTGGCCCCGCCTCTGCACGTAGGTCACCGAAGGGTGTCCGTGCTTCGCTCAGACAGGACGGGTTTAAAGGAGCCGCTGATTCGGGGTCTGTGGCTCACTCAGGCAGAGGGGAGCGAGGGGCACGCAGTGCGGGGCGGGCCTGCGGCAGCAGAGGCTGGCGTGATGTTGCAGCAGCCCAAGGTGGCTCCGTGCACTTTCCTGGGGAAGCCATCCCAGGGTCCCGGGACCCCAGCAGTGGCGGGCTGCACAGCCTCCCCGGAAGGCGGGGTGGACAGTGACCTGCACTCGCACACAGGCCTTGTGGCTGCAGTAGCAGGAACTCCAGCATCCCACGCCCATCTCCGGTGTCTGTGCCTTTAGCCGTGGCTCGCGTCTGTCTCTGGAGCTTCTTTAAGCAGCGCTCTTAATGACCTCTCCTTGCGCACCACGAAACACAGCTCGAGACATTTTCCGCAGACTCCCTCCGGGTTAGCCATGGTGCACTAACCCCTTCAGGCTCTCTTCCTGCCACCAGCCCCAGTCCTCTCCCTGTGCTCCGACTGAAACCCGATACCCGAGCCTCAGCTCCCAGCCCCACCTGCCCCGGCGGCCGAGCAGACAAGCCTCTCGGGCTGGTGTGTGCCTGAGGGTACCGATCCTCTGTGCCAGAATCTCTCCGCTTTGCCCTCCACACCCCTGTTGCTGTGATCTCCTCTGCTACTCTGAAGATTTCCCCCTCCGCCACCCACAGTCTCCGCCCGTGAAGGGCCTTCTAGTGTGTGGAACCTTTCCTCCTTCACGGCTCCCTCCCACTGGTGCAGGTCCCTTCCCTATCCTTTTGTTTCTGTTTATTCTTTTTTTCTTTTGCCCTACCCAGGTATGTGGGGAGTTTCTTGCCTTTTGGGGAGTCTGAGGTCTTCTGTCATCGTTCAGTAGGTGTTCTGTAGGAGTTGTTCCACGTGTAGATGAATTTCTGATGTATCTGTGGGGAGGAAGGTGATCTCCGTGTCTTACTCTTCCACCATCTTCCTCCCTGCTGCTGCTTTTTGTTTCTTAGCCCTAGACACTTTTTTAAAGGGCTCGCCTGATTAGGTCAGGCCCACCCAGGGTAATCTCCCTTTCAACTAACTCAAAGTCAACTGATTTTGCGTCCTTAATTACATCTGCAATGCTCCTTCATTTTTGCCATATAGCATAACCTAACCACATCACTGATATCCCATCATATTCACAAGCCAGGAGGCCAAGGGGATCCCCTCAAAGCGAGATTATACAGGATATGCACACCAGGAGGGAGGAGTCTTAAATTCTGTTTGCCACACTTCGTCTATGATTCATTCCCTTTACCTCCAACTGGCACTTCAGCTGGTTGACATTCTATGCCTGCTAAGGGACACAAACCTTCATGCCTAGGGAATACTGGTCCCTGATGGTCCTGCCTGATTAAGGTTACAGGGGTCTTCCATGAACTTTGACCACTGGGCATGGCATCACTAGGAGGTGCCCCAAGTACCCAGGGATTACCCCCACATACATAGCTTCTCACACCACTTGCTTTCCGCTGCCTCACCCACATCAGGATTAATCACAAAGCCCTGTCCCTCCTGAGCCTCTGTGCTTGCTGTTCATACCACATGGAATGTCCTACCTCCTGCCTCACCCATCCTCAAGGCTCTGCAGAGCTCCCTGTTACATGGAGACTCCCTTGCCTTCCCTCTGGCCACCCTACCCACCAGGCTCATCACCAGCGACACAGGTCACCTTCTGCTTGGTTTCAGAGGCCCTTGTTTCCTGCACGTCTACTGAGAAGGCTCAGTCCAGGCCCAGAAATCCTGGGGCCCAGAGTGGCCCAAACTGCAGAAAATGAAAGAGAGGGGGTGTTCAGGAAATCCTGGCAGTGACTGAGGCAGTCCTTCAAGATGCTGAGGGCAGGAGGCAAAGAAGGAGGGTGTACTATTGCTCAAGACTTCCCCCCCATCCTGATGTCCAGTCACCTCCAGAAGTGCTGTGCAATATCCTACCCACACTTGGACTAAAGGGACAAGCTCTGCCCTGCAGGCTGTGTCAGGAACCTCTGGATGTGGACAGAGGGTTTGGAGAAGGATTTGCGGGGTGAAGCCGACCCCCTCCTAGGATCAGGGACTTTCAGAAGCTGAGTCATCAGGCTTCTTGCTCATTTCCAGGCTCCTTTCTGGAATAAGAGAGCCCAGGCTCCTCAGACCAGAGCCCCACTTCCTCAGGCAACACAATCTATTTTTCTCTAGACACTATATGCCCTCTGCAGGCCCCATGAGGTTGGAGCACAGGACAGGGGACTCGCATCCCCTTTCCCTGTGCACTGGATGCCCCCTGCAGGCCTTGTGAGGTTGAGAGCCACAATGGGATGGATTAAACAGAACACACATATACACACAAGCACAAAAGTGGGGACACCCTTACCCACTTACATACGTCCATACCCACACACACATACACAGGCATATAATCAATCACACAGCCAATCACGCGCATCTACCAAGGACACACCACAGATAGTTAAGCGTATAATCACAGTACGGACACAAGGGGACATATAGACACACATACACAATTACACACAAACCGTCATGGGCACACAGACACAAAGACACATATGGACACAATCCTTCCTCCCAGAGAAGAGTATTTGTTTGGAATAAATAGGTTAAAAAGCCACCTGGGGAACAGGGTAATATCATCAATGGTGGACTTGATAAAAGAAGGTATCTAAACTGCCTCTCAGTCTAATGGGGCCTGTTGACTAGAGAGCCTTTTGTTTTGCTGGGCACTGGAGTGGTTACAGTTGTGGAACAGTATGGACAAGAGTTGGGGTAGAGTTACTAAAAAGAGAAATTTGGAGTTTGCAAGAGCTTAATCTATATAACTTGTATGAAAGCACATTCCTAGAAGTTGGGCTCCTGAACTCAGAAAGCCAGATTGAACTCTCCTCACTGTATCCCAGGACACCCTAAAAAGAGAGAGGCCTCCTGATGCTGGTAATATATGGGAGGTGATGAATGAGAAAAGGGGATGGACCTAACCACCACTGAATGCACCCACTGTGTGTCAGGCACATGGACCACCTCACAAGATACATATTATTCCCATTTTACAGATCCTGTTCCCTCGACTGTCCAGGGTTCTAAAACCGGATTCAAATACAAGAGTTTGAGTATAAAAACCCTGTTGTTTCCACTACATTAGTAATGGCAAATGCAAGGAATATACGTTTCCATTCCCTACTCATGTTCCCAACAATGACAGAACGTATGTGTTTTCCCCACTGATCCAGATCAGTGATTGGCAAACTATGGCCCAGCCAGCCTGCTGCCTGTTTTTGTAAATAAAATTTTATTGGAATGTAGCCATGCCTGTTCATTTACATACTGTCTATGGCTGCTTTGGGGCTACAACAGCAAAGCTTACAAGTGACTACAGAGACAGTATGGCCTGCAAACCTTATTTCCTAGCTGAACCTTTAACAAAAAAGTTTGCTAATCTCTGATCCAAACCCAGCCTCAAATTGGAGTTGGCAAGTCTTATTGCCTTTGGTGCCTTGGCATTGAAGGATAGTCAGATAAATAAATAACTGGGATGGATGGATAGATGGATGGACTGAACCAACAGCTGGACAGACATATATGGGTAATATGTCAGAGTTTTGCTCCAAATATGTACCAATGTTCTGCCATTTATAAGCGGTGAAACATGGGGTAAATTAATCTTTCTGGATATTAGTTTCCTTATCTGTAAAATGGGGATAATAATACAATGATCATTATCTAGGGCTCTTTCTATTGTGAGTGAAAAAAACCCAAGTTAAAGAAGCTTAAGCAAAAAGTTAAATTTGTCATATCACATAACTAGATTAAGATTTGGTCTACTTCAGCACTGGTTGGACTCAGGGAATCAAATTATGTTATCTCCATCTTTTAACTTGACTTCTCTCTAATTTTCTTTTCTTTTTTTTTTTTTTTTGTGGCAAGCAGGCCTCTCACAGCTGTGGCCTCTCCCGTTGTGGCGCACAGGCTCCGGACGCACAGGCTCAGTGGCCAGGGCTCATGGGCACAGCTGCTCTGCGGCATGTGGGATCTTCCCAGACCGGGGCACGAACCCGCGTCCCCTGCATCGTCAGGTGGACTCTCAACCACTGCACCACCAGGGAAGCCCCGAATTATCTCTATTTTTTTTTTATGTGGAGACTTCATTCCGGTTATAGACAGGTGATCTTCTAGCAGAAGAAAATATGACCACTGGAAGCCTCAAATCCACATTTGTATAGTGAGTGATCCAAAACGCAGGGCCTCTTTCTCCTAACATAAAAGCTCATGAAAAGCTTTGAACTGTGCTTGTGACACATACTCAGTTCTTCAATATATTACAGTGCCCAGGGAATGGAGTACTCTGATCACATCACTATTGTGAACATAGCCACAAAGACCACGTGAAGTGAGAGAGAACTTCCCTAAAGGAAGCAGGAAAAGGAGTATAAAAAAGTGTCTGCATGAACAAAAACATCACTCACAACATTCTACTTCATATATTTGTCATGAGAAAATGATTTTAGAGCTCTTAGCATGGTGCATGGCACTTAAGTATCGACAAATGTTCATTATTACCGTAACTGATAAATAGATGAATGGATGCATTAAATACACAGCTAATGGTTAAACATACAGATGAATAAATGAAGAGAAAGATGTGAAAACACAGATGAAAGTAAAGATGGGAGAATGGACCAATGAAGAGACAAAGATGGGGAGACATATGGACACATAGATGGACGGATCGATCAATTGATAAATGGATGGATGGATGATGGAAAGATAAGGCAGAAAAAAAGGGGTCACAGTTAAGTTTGTCACATCATATGCTCTAGGGCTGGGAATGGGAAAGGGACAGCACTCTACAATTGGTGGCTCCTGAGAGGTCTCCTCCTCTGGTCTCTGTCTCTTGGGTCCCTCTCATCAGGTGGGAGAAACACTTGCTCCCCTCCCTCATCTCTACGTTCCTTGTGTCCCTGGGAGCTCACCAGCCCCTCTTCTCAGAAATCCCCTTTCAATTCCCAGGATAGGGAAGGCATGGCAGAAGGGTGTGTTCTAAGCCGGGTTCCCCTCATGCTATCGATAATTCTCTGACTCAGCTTGGGGCACAGGAAAATAATGGGGGAGAGGGACAGTACTGGCTGGGCCAGGAGGGGGAAGCCCTAGAGTCCTGAGATGTGAGATATGGGAACTGGACCTGCTTCCAAAGAACTTTCCCTTTAGCCCTGCTTGTCGAAGAGAGGAGTAGGTCTCAGATGAGGGATGTGTAGTCACTGTGATAGGCCTATGGAGACCTGGGAGGAGATCTTCCCCAGTCTTACCCTGCTACTTGCCATTGTCCTCAGGTAATCTGGGGGACCAGCTGGGTCCCATCTTTCCCACTCCAGTAGTCTTAGGACCACAGAGAAGAGGTGGGAATAAGGAGAAACCTGGGAAAGAGGGAGCCCCCCAACCATATGGCTCTGACCTCTAATCCTGAACCAAGCTCTGACCCCTAGCCTTAAAACTCATGTTCAAATGCCTTCAAGGGGACGACACTGCAAACCTTCCCCTAACAGGGAGAATGCAACCCACTTCCCTTGTCCAAAATGTTGAGTGCTGAGGTTCTCAGAGCTAAAGACAAAGAGTGGGAAATGGGGACAGGGAGGCTCCTAAGGAGTTATGAAAGGGATAAAACGTTCCAGATAGATGGAGACAGTGGGGAGTGCACTCAGTGGAAAGGTATTCTGCTACCAACCCGTGTACTGCAATTCAATTCAGACACTGACTACCCAGAACTAGTGTTAGACTCCACAGGTTTAAGGGCACAGTCCCAACAAGACTGCCTCCACTAGAACTTCCAGTCACAAGTGGGGTCCCCAGGACACCTGCATTTCTGCCTAACTAGCTACAAGTCCAGAGGTCTTCAAACACCCCTCAGGTCCAATGGTTCACTAGAATGACTTACACAACTCGGAAGTGCTATCCTGACAACTATTTTTTTATAAAGTACATATATCAGGAACATCCAAATGAAAAGACACACAAGGAGGGTCTCAGTGCAGAGCTCCCATGCTCTCTCCCCATGGAGACACAAAGGGCATGTCACCCTCCCAGTACATCAATATGTTTACCAACCAGGAAGTTCCATGAGCTTTGGTGTACAGAGCTTTTACTGAGATTTCATACATAGGCAGGAATGAATTGTTGGCAACATGACTCGATCTCCTCTGAAGGATTGGCTCAAAACCCCAATTCTGCAATGATATGGTTGGTCTTTCTGCTGACCAGGCCTCAGCCCAAGTCACCTCATCTCTTAGCATCAACTCAGGTGTGAGCCAAGGGACTCGTAGATAACAAAGACACTCGTATTACTTGAGGTATTCCAAAGATTTAGAGCCTCCCTCTCAGGAACCAGGGACAAAAGCCAAATTGTGTAGTATACAACAGACAGAGCCCTGCATCTGAGTGAAGGGATGTGAATTACTGAAGCCCTGGGGACCAGGCCTCCTCTTCCCGTGCACCAGACTTGACCCAGCTGCAGCAGGGCAGGAGTGTCACTGTGAGTGTGAGTGTAAGTGAGGGTGAGTGCGGTGGAAGCACAGCTTCTCCATGCCCAGACTGCAATGCTTCCCACTGGCATCCGTGGGTCTGTCTGTCACCTGTCTGTATGTAGCCCAGGCAGGGGAAGATAGGTATGAGAGGGGAAAAGAGTGTGGAATGGTGGGAAGAGGATAGGTGAATCCATTCTCCACACTTCAGCCTGAGGGGACTTTTATTTCACTCATTTCTGGTCATTCTCTCCCATACCGTCCAGCCACAAGGCTCCCTTCCCCCCTCCCCAGACCAAATAGGGCAGCTATTTCCAACCTCCCACACTGGGTTAATTGCTCTTTCTTGGCTTTGCAAAGCACCCTCCACGGCCCCCAGCCAGTCAGCTTCATCTATTGTAGTGATCTTATTGTCTCTTTTGATTCCCCTGCCCTGTCCAACCCAGATGACAAGCTCTCTGAGGGAAGAGTCTGTGCCTGTCTTCTCTGCTGTATCCTCATGCCCAAGCACATCACCCGGCACCTAGTAGTCACTCGATAAATATTTGTTGATTAGTGACTGCAGGAACAGAAATCACATGAAAGGAGGTCTCAGCTCAGAGAGGAAGGGCTGTGACCCTCTAACCATGAAGTGACTGGGCCAAGGCCACTCAGCCAACAAGTGTTCCCATAGCCTGGCCTGTCTAGACTGGGCCCTCTCTGGAGCCCTATTCCTCCTCTGCCCAGAATCGTACAAACAGAATGGGGCAGACAAGAAAGGTAATTGTCGGAGCAGAAGCCAGGAAGACAGAGAGGAGAGGGGATTGGCAAAACAGTACTGGACAGCGTCCCAAAGCTCTTTTCTTGCTGCCTGGTGCTGAGGTCTCCGTCTTCCCAGGGTGCAGCTCTGAAATCTGACTCCACCCTTATAAAAGAGGGTCCGTGCCCTGCCTCTTTGTAACAAACCCTAACTCCACCTCTTTATTGATAGGCTCTGGCTCCACCTTCTGGACTACCCCTCCTCTGAAGAAATGCCCTGGCTCCGCCCCTTCCTGGTAATAGGTAAGCCCCACCCCTAGTGCATGATGCTGTCTTTGTGACCTAATGCACCGGCGTGTTTCCAGGGTGGAGCCAGAGAGGGTGGGCATTTAGGCTGTGCCGAACCCTCAACCCCCATCCGGGTGACCACAATCCCCGAAAATCCTCACGCGGGACCCCAAATAACCCAGCCCCATGACCTCGAAGGCCTTTGGCTCTAACCTCCTAAATGCCCCATGCCCCCGAGGGCCCCTACCACCGAATCCCTTAACGACTAGTGCCTTCCAAATCTTCAATCCAACCCTGTCCCAGTGTGGCAACTGAGTCTTCCCGGGGGCACCTGTCTCATATTATCTGAGAACAATTCAGACTGGTCCAGAGAATGACAGAGAAGGGGATCCTCCCAAGGATTTGGGGAATCCTTGATCCAATCATGCCGCTCACCAGGAGACGTTGGGAACCCAGGACATGTCGGGATTGAGGAGATACAAGGTGATGCAGGACGCTGACGAGGAGGAGGAGGAGGAGGCGTGAGTGGAGGCGGGGTTCTGCGAAGGAGGAACCTAGACGCTCCTGGTTGGTGGGGAAGGGGCGGGGAGGGCGCGAGTTCTCTGGGGCGGGAGAAGCGGGAGGGGAGGGGGCTCTTAGGGTGCGTGGACTGGAGGAACCGCCTCTAAAAACCGCCTGTAAACCGCCTCTAACCGCGTCTAACCGCCTCTAAAAGGGCGGAGCCTTCCACGAGAGGGTAGAAGCGTCCAAGGGGCGGAGTCAGTGGGGTCAGCCCCGCCCCGCCCCGCCCTGCTCTGCCTTCTCTTTCCAGGATCTGCAGGGGTTGTTTCTACTTTTTTTTTTTTTTTTTTTTTTTTTTTCGGTATGCGGGCCTCTCACTGCTGTGGCCTCTCCCGTTGCGGAGCACAGGCTCCGGACGCACAGGCTCTGCGGCATGTGGGATCTTCCCAGACTGGGGCACGAACCCATGTTCCCTGCATCGGCAGGCGGACTCTCAACCACTGCGCCACCAGGGAAGCCCTGTTTCTACTTTTTACCCTGGCTGCACATGTGGTGGAGGGAGGGGAGGCGAAGGGCTTGGGATACCCGCGCACCCGCCCAGGGCATGGACGAGGCTCAGTCCAGGAGAACCGGTCGCGGGGAAGCCGGGAGCCCCCGCCCCGCCTCATGCCTGTGTCGGGTCCCCACAGAGCTCAGCGCACCCTCGGGAGCAGAAGCTGGAGCTTCTGCGGGGCCTGATGAGCTGTTTGTCAAGCGGACTGGGCACTGCTCTCCAGGGCTCCGGTCGCAACATCCCCCACCGCACCCCTGCTGCCGCTGCCTAGCCAGCTGGTGAGTTAAAGATTTAAACCGAAGCCACCATCCTGCCCTCCTGATTCTGCCGCCGCCGCTGCCATTCGGGCTGGGAGCCATTCTCCATGCCGGCTGTTTCCATATCGACAGGGCCTCTCTCCCTGATAAGGTGTCCATCCGTGTCCAGGCTCCCATTATTCCTAAGGGCCCCTCATCAGAGTCAGGCCTCCCCTTACTACCAGTGATTGCCTTCCACCACCTAAGCCCCCCGCCCCACCACACACACACTCGTCTCTGTGAGTGGCCTGTATGGAGGGAGCTAAATAATCCTGGCTTTATCTTCCTCCCAGCCTTGTCCCCACGTCCATAAATCCTCACAATCCCAGCACTCTGCTGCCACCTTCCTCCTAGACAGGACTTTGCCTGGTGCCTGAAGCATCTCCTCCTCCTGGGAGTGGATCAAAAATATTTCAAGCCCATAGTTGTAGGAAGTAGGCTGTGAGAGGAGGGAAAGACTACTAGAAGCTGCCACCCTTGGCCTGCCATAGGGGAATGACTGAGAACTGTTGGAGGTCTTTCCTACAGTTAACACCCCAGCTTCTGGCTCTTTCAGTTGGATCCCGAGTTGAAAGATACTTGGCATCAGGGACTTCCCTGATGGTCCAGTGGATAAGACTCCATGCTCCCACTGCAGGGGGTATGTGTTCTATCCCTGGCTGGGGAATTAAGATACTGCATGCCACATGGCGCAGCCAAAATAAAATTAAAATGTTACTTAGATACTTGGCATCAACCCCCCGAAGTGTAACCTCCCTAGGAGAACCCAAGGGCCACTGCTTCTTACCTTTCCTTTCTGTCTTGTCACCGAGTTGGGCTGAAATCGACTAGCTACTGAAGTGATGAAGGGTCAGGGACTCCTAGTGGGTCTGCTTTCAGTTAGGGACTGGCCCCAGCACCAGGGAGGGCGCCACAGAGTTAAGTTAAAGGGGCATCACTCTACAATTGGTGTCTCCTGAGAGGTCTCCTCCTCTGATCTCTGTCTCTTGGATCCCTCTCATCAGGTGTGGGAAACACTTGCTCCCCTCCCTCATCTCTAGTTTCCTTGTGTCCCTGGGAGCTCACCAGCCCCTCTCCTCAGAAATCCCCTCTCAATTCCCAGGATAGGGAAGGCATGGCAGAAGGGGTTGTTCTAAGCCAGGTTCCCCTCATGCTATCGATAATTCTCTGACTCAGTTTGCGGCACAGGAAAATAATGGGGGAGAGGGACAGTACTGGCTGGGCCAGCAGAGTGAAGCCCTAGAGTCCTGAAATGGGTGATATGGAGATGGACCTGCTTCCAAAGAACTTTCCCTTTAGCCCTGTTTGTCAAAGAGAGGAGTAGGTCTCAGATGAGGGATATGCAGTCACTGTGATAGGCCTATGGAGACCTTGGTGAGATCTTCCCCAGTCTTACCATGCTACTTGCCATTGTCCTTAGGGAATCTGGGGGACCAGCTGTGTCCTATCTTTCCCACTCTAGTAGACTTAGGACCACAGAGAAGAGGTGGGAGTAAGGAGAGACCTGGGAAAGAGGGAGCCCCCCAACCATATTGCTCTGACCTCTAATCCTGAACCAAGCACTGAGCCCTAGCCTTAAACCTCATGTTCCTGGAGCATTGGGATGAAAAGGGCATGGATCATTGTGATGACAACTTTCATGTAGCATTTTGATGACAAGAGACCCGGATCATTGTGTTGTCAGGGGTCATGGAACGTTGTGATGACAGGTTCATGGAGCATTGTGATGAGAATATCATGGAGCATTGGGTTGAAAATATTCATGGAGTATTGTTATGACAGTGGTCATGGAGCATTGTGATGACAAGGGAAAGGAGCATTGTGATGACAAGGTCCTGGAGCATAGTGATGAGAAAACCATGGAGCCTTGTGAAGAAAAGTCTCATGGAGCATTCTGATGAAAATGGGCATGGAACATTTTGATTACCGGGGTCTAGGAGAATTGTGATGACAAGGGCATGGAGCATTGTGATGAGAAGGCCATGGAGCATTCTGATGACATGTGTCATGGAGATTCGTGATGACAAATGCATATAGCATTGTGATTACAGGTCTCTTGTAGCATTGAGGTGAAAAGGGCATAGATCATTGTGATGAAAAACACATGAAGACTTGTCATGACAGTGTTCAAGAAGCTTACTGACGACAAGTGTCAGGGAGCATTGTGATGACAAGAGTACTGAGCATTGTGATGACAAAGGACATGGACCATTGTGATGAGAAGACCATGGATAATTGTGATGACGAGCGTCATGGGGCATGGTGATGAAAAGTGTTATGGAACATTGTGACCACAAGGGTTTGGAGAATTGTGATGACAGAGGTCATGGAGCATTTTGATTTCATTGTGATGACAATAACATGAAGCATTATGATGGTGGATATGGTGCACTGTGATGACAGGGTTCATGGAGCATTGAGATGAAAAGGGGCATGGAACATTGTGATTAGAGGGGTCTTGGTGCATTGTGATGACAAGGGCATGAGCATTTTGATGAGAAGGCCATGGAGCATTCTGATGACATCTGTCTTGGAGTTGAGTGATGAGAAGGGCATGGAGCATTGTGACTACAGGGTTCTTGGAGCATGGTGAATACAAGGGTCATGGAGCCTTGTGATGACAAGGCCATGGAACATTGTGATGACAGGGGTCATGGAGCATTGCGATGATAAGGGCATGGAGCATAGGTCTGACAAGTTTCATGGAGTATTGTGATGACAGTGGGCATGATGCATTGTGATGTCAAGGGCATGGAGCATTGTGATGACAAGATCATGAAGTATTGTGAAGACAGGTGTCAGGGAGCATTGTGATGACATATGTCATGGTCCATTGTGAGGACAATGGCATGTAGCAATGTGATGCCAAGTGTCATGTAGGATTGTGATGACAAACTTAATGAAGCATTGTGATTTCAAGGGCTTGGAGCATTGTGATGACAAGGGTCATGGAGCATTGTGATGACAAGGGCATGGAGCATTGTGATGACAAGGGCCATTGAGAATTTTGATCACACTTTTGTGAAGCATTGTGATGACAAGTGCATGGAGCTTGCTATGACAGCCGTCATGGAACATTGCGATGACAATTGCATGGAGAATTGTGATGACAAGAGCATGTAACATTGTGATGAGAAATGTCATGGAGCATTGTGATGACAAGGACGTGGAGAATTGTGATGACAATGGACATGGAGCATTGTGCTGATCAGGGCATGGAGCATTGTGATGGCAAGACCGTGGAGCATTGTGATGAGAAGGCCATGGATAATTGTGATGATGAGCATCATGGAGAACTGTAATGACAATGGGCATGGAGCATTGTGATGACAGCGTTCATGGAGCATTGTTATGACAGGGGACATGGAGCATTGTGATGACAAGGGTCATGTAGCATTGTGATGCCAATCTGGTGGAGTATTGTGATGACAATGGCATGGAGCATTGTGATGAAAGGGGCATGGGGCATTGTGATGAAAAAGGCATGGAGCCTTTTCATGGCAGGTGTCATGGAGCATTCTGCGACAAGTGTCAGGGAGCATTGTGATGAAAAGTGTATTGAGCATTGTGATGACAAACGTCATGGAGCATTGTGATGAAAGTCATCATGGAGCATTGTGATGACAAGTGTTATGGAACATTGCGATCACAAGCGTTTGGAGCATTGTGATGACAGAAGTCATGGATCATTTTGATTTCAGGGAGCATGGAACATTGTGATGACAAGGACATGAAGCAATGTGGTCCCCAGGTTCAGGGAGGATTGTGATGACAAGCGCATGAAGCATAGTGATGACAAGGTCATGTAGCATTTTGCTGACAAAGGCATGGAGCATTGTGCTGACAAGGGCCATGGAGCAATGTGATGACCAACGTCACAGAGCATTTTGTTTACAGGCGTCATGGAGCTTTGGGATGACAAGGGGATGGATCATTGTGATGACAAGGGTCATGGAGCATTTTGCTGACAAGAGTCCCAGATCACTCTGTTGTCAGGGGTCATGGAGTGTTGTGTTGACAGTGGTCATGGAGCAGTGTGATGACAGGGGTAATGGAGCATACTGATGACAAGGGAATGGAGCATTGTGATGACAAGGTCCTGGATCATTGTGATGAGAAGACCATGAAGCCTTGTGATGACAAGGCTCATAGAGCATTCTGAAGAAAATGGTCATGGAGAATTTTGATTACAGGGGTCATGGAGCATGGTAATGAAAAGGGCATGGAACATTGTGAAGAGAAGGCCATGGAGCATTCTGATGACATTAATCATGGAACTTTGTGATGACAAGGACATGGAGCATTGTGATTACAGGGGTTTGGAGCATTGTGATGAAAAGTGTCATGGAGCCTTGTGATGACAAGGCCGTGGAAAATTGTGATGGCAGTGGTCATGGAGCATTGTTATGACAGGGGTAATGGAGCATCGTGATGACAAGGGCATGGAGCATAGTTCTGAAAATTTTCATGGATTATTGTGCTGAGAGTCGGCATGGCGCCTTGTGATGAATAGGGCATGGAACACTGTGATACATGTGTCACAGAGGATTGTAATGACAAGGGCGTGGGGCATTGTGATGAGCAGGTCATCGAGCACTGTGATGACAAGCGTCATGGAGCTTTGTGATGACAAGGGCATGGAGCAATATGATGAGAGGTTTCATGGAGCATTGTGATGACAATGGCATGGAGCATTGTGATGCCAAGGGTCATGGAGTTTGTGATGACAAAGATCATGGAGCATTTTGATGAGAAGGTCGTGGTGCAATGTGATGAGAATGGCAGGGAGCATTGTGACGACAGGGTCATGGAGCAATTTGATGAAAAGTGTCATGGAACATGTTGATGACAGTGGTTATGTAACATTGTGATGAAAAGGGTCATGGAGCCTTTGATGACAGAGGTTATGGAACATTTTGATGTCAGGGGTCATGGAGCATTGTGATGATAAGGGCCTGTATCTTTCTGATGAGAGGGGTCATGGAACATTGTGATGACAGAGGTGAGGGAGTATTGTGATGACTAGTGATGGAACATTGTGGTATCAGTTGTGAGAGAGCATTTTGATGAGAAGTGCATGGAGCATTGTGATGAAAAGATTTATGGAGCATTGTGGTGACAAGGTTGTGGAGCATTGTGATGACTAGCGCATGGCACATTGTGATGACGTGGGTCAAGGAACATTGTGCTGACAAGCGCATGGAACATTGTGATGACAAGGGTCATGGAGCATTGTACTGACAAAAGAATAGAACATTGTGATGACAAGAGCCTGAAGCAATGTGATCCCAAGATTCATGGAGGATTGTGATGATAAGAGCATGGAACCTTGTGATGACAAGGTCATTTAGCATTTTGCTGACAAAGGCATAGAGTATTGTGATGGTAAGCGACATGGAGCATTGTGATTACAGGGTTCATCGAGCATTGGGATGAGAAGGGCATGGATCATTGTGATGACAAGTGTCATGGAGCATTTTGATGACAAGAGTCCCGGATCATTGTGTTTTCATGGGTCATGGAGTGTTGTGATGACAGGTGTTATGGAGCATTGTGATGAGAATGTCATGGAGAATTTGGCTGAAAGTGTTCATGGAGTATTGTGATGACAGGGGTCATGGAGCTTTGTGAAGACAAGGGCATGGAGCATTGTAATTATAGTAGTCTTGGAGAATTGTGATGACAAGGGTCATGGAGCCTTGTGATGACAAGGCCGTGGAACATTCTGATGGCAGGGGTCATGGAGCATTGTTATGACAGTTGTAATGGAGCATTGTGAGGACAAGGCCATGAAGCATTTGTCTGAGAAGTTGCATGGATTATTGTGATGAGAGTGGGCATGGAGCATTGTGATGACAAGGTCATGGAGCATGTGTTGACAGGGGTCATGGAACATTGTGATGAAAGGGGTGAGGGAGTATTGTGATGACTAGTGATGGAACATTGTGATATCAGTGGTGAGAGAGCATTTTGATGAGAAGTGCATTGAGCATTGTGATGACGAGATTTATGGAGCATTGCGATGACAAAGTTGTGGAGCATTGTGATGACAAGTGCATGGCGCATTGTGCTTACAGGGGTCTTGGAGCATTGTGATGACAAGGGTCATGGAGGCTTGTGATGACAAGGCCTTGGAACGTTGTGATGGCAGGGGTCATGGAGCATTGTTACGACAGGGGTAATGGAGCATTGTGATGACAAGGGTTTGGAGCATTGTGATGACAAGTGTCTAGGAGCATTGTGATGAAAAAGGTCATGAAGCATTGTGATGACTGGAGTCACAGAGCATTGTGATGACAAGGGTATGGAGCAATGTGATGACACGGGCATGGAGCATTGGTCTGAAAAGTTTCATGGATTACAGTGATGACAGTGGGCACGGAGCATTGTGATGAAAAGGGCATGGAGGATGGTGATGAAAAAGTCATGGAGCCTTTTCATGACGGGGTTCAAGGAGCATTCTGACGAAAATTGTCAGGTAGCATTGTGATGACAAGTGTATTGAGCACTGTGATGACAAAGGTCATGGAACATTGTGATGACAAGGTCAAGGAGTATTATGATGACAGGCATCATGGACCGTTGTGATGAAAAGTGTTATGGAACATTGTGATCACAAGGGTTTGGAGAATTGTGATGCCAAAGTCATGGATCATTTTGATTTCAAACAAGATGGAGCATTGTGATGACAAGGGCAGGAAACAATGTGATCCTAAGGTTCATGGAGGATTGTTATGACAAGCGCATGGAGCATTGTGATGACAATGTCATGTAGCATTTTGCTGAGAAAGGCATGGAGCATTATGATGACAAATGTCACGAAGCCCTGTGATGATAAGTGTCAGGGAGCATTGTGATTACAGGGGTCATGGAGCACTGGGATGACAAGGGCATGGATCACTGTGATGACAAGGGTCATGGAGCATTTTGATGAAAAGAATCCCGGATCATTGTGTGGTCAGGGGTCATGGAACCCTGTGTTGACAGTGGTCATGGAACATTGTGATGACAAGGGCATGTATCATTGTGATTACCAGGGCATGGAGCATTGTGATGGCAAGACCGTGGAGTTTTGTGATTAGAAGACCATGGATTATTGTGATGAAGAGCGTCAAGGAGCACTGTAATGACACGAGGCATGGAGCATTGTAATGATGGGTGTCATGGAGCATTGTGATGCCAGGGGCCATGGAGAATAGTGATACAAAGGGTCATGGAACATTCTGATGAACAGCTTGTGGAGTATTGTGATGACAATGGCATGGAGCATTGTGATGAATATGGCATGAAGCATTGTGATGAAAAAGGGATGGAGACTTTCCATGACAGGTTTCAAGGAGCATTCTGATGCCAAGTGTCAGGGAGCATTGGGATGACAAGTGTATTGAGCATTGTGATGACAAAGGTCATGGAGTATTGTGATGACAAGGGCATGGAATATTGTGATGAAAGGATTCATGGAGTGTTGTGATGACAAGTATTATGGAAAATTGTGATCAAAAGGGCTTGAGGCATTGTGATGAGAGATGTTATTGATCATTTTGATTTCAAGGAGCATGGAGCATTGTGATGACAAGGCCATGAAGCAATGTGATCCCAAGGTTCATGGAGGATTGTGATGACAAGCGCATGGAGCATAGAGATGACAAGGTCATGTTGCATTTTGCTGACAAACAAATGGAGAATTGTGATGAAAACGGAATGGAGCATTCTGATAACAATGTCCAGGAACATTGTGATGATAAGACCATGGAACCTTGTGATTACAAGTCTCATGGAGTATTCTAATGAAAAGGGGCATGGAGCATTGTGATTACAGGGGTCTTGGAGCATTGTGATGACAAGGGCATGGAGCATTGTGATGAGAAGGCCATGGAGCCTTCTGATGACATGCGTCATGGAGCTTCGTGATTTCAAGTGCATGGAGCTTTGTGATTACAGGGTTCTTGGAACATTGTGATCAAAAGGGCATGGATAATTGTGATGAAAATGGCATGGAGCCTTGTCACGACAGCGTTCAAGGAGCATACTGACGAAAAGTGGCAGGGAGCATTGTGATGACAAGTGTATTGAGCATTGTGATGACAAAGGTCATGGAGCATTGTGATGAGAAGACCATGGATAATTGTGATGACGAGCGTCATGGGGCATTGTGATGACAAGTGGTTGGGAACATTGTGATCACTAGGGTTTGGAGCATTAGGATGAAAGGGGTCATGGAGCATTTTGATGACAAGGGCATGGAGCATTGTGATGATAAGGGCATGGAGCATAGGTCTGACAAGTTTCATGGACTATTGCGATGACAGTGGGCACTGCACATTGTGATGACAAAGGCATTGAGCATTGTGATGACAAGGGCACGGAGCATTGTGATGACAAGGTCATGGAATATTGTGAAGACAGGTGACAGGGAGCATTTTGATGAAATATGTCATGGTCCATTGTGATGACAATGGCATGGAGCATTGTGATTCCAAGTGTCATGGAGGATTGTCATGACAAAGGTAATGGAGCATTGTGATGACAAGTGCTTGGAGCATTGTGATGAAAGGGGTCATGGAGCATTGTTATGACAGGGGTAATAGAGCATTGTAATAACAAGGGTTATGGAGAATAGTTCTGATAAAGGCATGGAGCATTGTGATGACAAGAGTCATTGAGAATTTTGATGTCAAGGTCGTGAAGCATTGTGATGAGAAGGGCATGGAGCTTGCTATGATAGAGGTCATGGAGCATTTCGATGACAAGTGCATGGAGAATTGTGATGACAAGAGCATGTAACATTGTGATGAGAAATGTCATGTAGCATTGTTATGAGGAGGACGTGGAGAAATATGATGACAAGGGACTTGGAGCATTGTGATGATCAGGGAATGGATCATTGTGATGGCAAGACCGTGGAGCATAGTGATGAGAAGTCCATGGATTTTGTTGATGACGAGTGTCATGGAGCACTCTAATTCCAAGAGCCATGGAGCATTGTGATTACAGGTGTCATGGAGCATTGTGATGACAGGGGTCATGGAGCATTGTGATGACAAGTGTCATGGAGCATTGTGATGACAAGCTTGTGGAGTATTGTGATGACATTTGGATGGAGCATTGTGATGAAAAAGGCATGGAGTCTTTTTATGAAAGAGTTCAAGAAGCATTCTGACGACAAAGGTCAGGGAGCATTGTGATGACAAGTGTATTAAGCATTGTGATGACACTGGTCATGGCGCATTGTGATGACAAGGGCATGGAGTATTGTGATGACAGGCATCATGAAGCGTTGTGATGAAAAGTGTTATGGAACATTGTGATCAAAAGCATTTAGAGCGTTGTGATGAAAGTGGTCATGGATCATTTTGATTTAAAGAGCATGGAACTTTGTGATGCCAAGATCATGAAGCAATGTGATCCCAGGGTTCATGGAGGATTGTGATGACAAGCGCATGGAGCTTTGTGGTGACAAGTTCTTGTAGCATTTTGCTGAAAAAGGCATGGAGCATTGTGATTACAGGAGTCTTGGAGCATTGTGATGAAAAGGGCATGGATCATTGTGAAGAAAAAGGCATGGAGCATTGTCATGACATGGTTCAAGTGCATACTGATGGCAAGTGTCAGGGAGCATTGTGATGACAAGTGTATTGTGCATTGTGATGACAAAGGTCATGGAGCATTGTGATGACAAGGGCATGGAGTATTGTGATGACAGGCATCATGGAGCATTGTTATGACAAGTGTTATGGAACATTGTGATCACAAGGGTTTTGATAATTGTGATGACAGTTTTCATGGATCATTTTGATTTCAAGGAGCATGGAGCATCGTGATGACAAGGACATGAATCATTGTGATCCCAAGGTTCATGGAGGATTGTGATGACAAGTGCATGGAGCATTTTGATGACAAGGTCATGGAGCATATTTCTGACAAAGGCATGGCGCATTGTGATGACAAGGGTGATGGAGCACTGTGATGACAAGGGTCATGGGGAAGTGTTATGACAAGGACATTGAATATTGTGATGCCAGGTGTCATGGAGCATTTTTATGAGAGGGGCAATGGAACATTGTGATGACAAGGGCATGGAACATTGGTCTGAAAAGTTTCATGGATTATTGTGATGAGAGTGGGCATGGAGCACTGTGATGACAAGGGCACGGAACACTGTGATACATGGGACATGGAGGATTGTAATGAGAAGGGCATGAAGCATTGTGATGAGAAGTGCATCAAGCATTGTGATGACAAGCGTCGTGGAGTTTTGTGATGAAAATGGCATGGAGCAATGTGATAAGAAGGTTCATGGAGCATTGTGATGACAATGGCATTGAGCATTGTGATGCCAAGGGTCATGGAGGTTTGTGATGACAAATGTCATGGAGCATTTGATGACAAGTGTGTGGTGCACTGTGATGAGATGGGCAGGGAGCATTGTGATGACAGGTTCATGGAGCAATTTGGTGAAAAATGTCATGGAATATTTTGATGACATGTGTTATGGAACATTAAGAGGTCATGTGTGATGGATCATTGTGATGATAAGGGCATGTAGCATTGTGATGACAGGGGTCATGGAGCTTTGTGATCACAATGGCATGGAGCATTGTCATTACAGGGGTCTTGGAGCATTGTGATGAAAAGGGCATGGATCAATGTGATGAAATAACACAGAGCCTTGTCATGACAGGGTTCAAGGAGCATACTGATGACAAGTGCCAGGGAGCATGGTGATGACAAGTGTATTGAGCATTGTGATGACAGAGACATGGAGCATTGTGATGAGAAGACCATGGATAATTGTGATGAGGAGCATCATGGGGCGTTGTGATGACAAGTGTTATGGAACATTGTGATCACAAAGGTTTGGAGCATTATGATGACAGAGGTCTTGGTGCATTTTGATTTCATTGTGATGGCAATAGCATGAAGCATTATGATGAAGGGCATGGTGCATTGTGATGACAGCGTTCATGGAGCATTGAGATGAAAAGCGGCATGGAGCTTTGTGATTACAGGGGTCTTGAAGCATTGTGATGACAAGGACATGGAGCATTGTGATGAGAAATCCATGGAGCATACTGACATGCGTCATGGAGCTTTGTGATGATAAGGGCATGGAGCATTGTGATAACAGGGGTCTTGGAGCATTGTGATGACAAGGGTCATGGAACCTTGTGATGACAAGGTTGTGGAACATTGTGATGTCAGGGGTCATGGAGCATAAGTCTGAAATGTTTCATGGATTATTATGATGAGCGTGGACATGGAGCATTGTGATGAAAAGGCCACGGAACACTGTGATACATGGGTCTTGGAGGATTGTAATGACAAAGCCATGGAGTATTTTGATGAGAAGAGCATCGAGCATTGTGATGACAAGCGTCATGGAGCATTGTGATGCCAAGGGTCATGGAGCTTTGTGATGACAAAGGTTATGGAGCATTTTGATGACAAGGGCGTTGTGCATTGTGATGAGAAGGCTAGGAAGCATTGTGATGACAGGATCAAGGAGCAATTTGATGAAAAGTGTCAAGGAATATTTTGATGACAGAGGTTATGGAACATTGTGATGTCGGGTCATGGAGCATTGTGAGGATAAGGGCATGTAGCATTGTGATGACAGGGGTCATGGAACACTGTGATGACAGGGGTGAGGGATTATTGTGATGACTAGTGATGGAACCTTGTGATATCAGTAAACAGAGAGCATTTTGATGAGAAGTGAATGGAGCATTGTGATGACAAGTTTTATGGAGCATTGTGAAGACAAAGTTGTAGAGCATTGTGTTGGCAAGTGCATGGCTTATTGTGATGACATGTGTCATGGAGCATTTTGCTGACATGGGCATGGAGCATTGTGATGACAAGTGTCACGGAGCATTGTGCTGACAAAGGAATGGAGCATTGTGATGACATGGGTCAAGGAGCTTTGTGATGAAAACTTCATGGAGCATTGTGGTGACAAATGTCACAGAGCCTTGTGATGACGAGGGCATGGACCATTGTGATGACAAAAGTCATGAAGCATTGTGATGACTGGAGTCACGGAATATTGTGATGACAGCGGTCATGGAGCATTGTGAAGACAAGGGCATGGAGTATTGTGACGACAAGGTCATGGAATATTGTGAAGACAGGTGTCAGGGAGCATTGTGATGACATATGTCATGCTCCATTGTGATGACAATGGAATGGAGCATTGTGATGCCAAGTGTCATGGAGGATTGTGATGACAAAGGTTATGGAGCATTGTGATGACAAGGGCTTCGAGCAATGTGATGAGTATGCTAGGGAGCCTTCTGATGACATCCGTCATGGAGCTTTGTGATGAAAAGGGCATGGACAATTGTGATTACAGGTTTCTTGGAGCATTGTGATGACAAGACCGTGGAACATTGTGATGGCAGGGATGATGGAGCATTGTTATGACAGGGTTAATGGAGCATTGTGATGACAAGGGCATGGATCATTGGTCTGAAATGTTTCATGGATTATTTTGATGAGAGTGGGCATGGA
Organism: Mesoplodon bidens; assembly: GCF_964165515.1. Lineage (NCBI taxonomy): Eukaryota > Metazoa > Chordata > Mammalia > Artiodactyla > Ziphiidae > Mesoplodon > Mesoplodon bidens. Next base: position 127,967 of record NW_027671674.1, on the reverse strand, counting down.
GCATTGTGATGACAAGGGCACGGATCACTGTGATACATGAGTCAGGGAGGATTGTAATGACAAGGGCTTGGAGAATTGTGATGAGAAGTGAATCGAGCATTTTGATGACAAGCGTCATGGAGCATTGTGATGACAACGGCATTGAGCAATGTGATGAGAGGGTTCATGGAGCATTGTGATGACAAGGCCGAGGAACATTGTGATGTCAGGGGTCCTGGAGCATAAGTCTGAAATGTTTCATGGATTATTATGATGAGCGTGGACATGGAGCATTGTGATGAAAAGGCCACGGAACACTGTGATACATGGGTCATGGAGGATTGTAATGACAAAGCCAAGGAGTGTTTTGATGAGAAGGGCATCGAGCATTGTGATGACAAGCGTCATGGAGCATTGTGATGCCAAGGGTCATGGAGCTTTGTGATGACAAAGGTTATGGAGCATTTTGATGACAAGGGCGTTGTGCATTGTGATGAGAAGGGCACGAAGCATTGTGATGACAGGATCAAGGAGCAATTTGATGAAAAGTGTCAAGGAATATTTTGATGACAGAGGTTATGGAACACTGTGATGTAAGGGGTCATGGAGCATTGTGAGGTTACGGGCATGTAGCATTGTGATGACAGGGTTCATGGAGCATTGAGATGAAAAGCGGCATGGAGCTTTGTGATTACAGGGTTCTTGAAGCATTGTGATGACAAGGGCATGGAGCATTGTGATGAAAATCCATGGAGCATATGGATGACATGCGTCATGGAGCTTAGTGATGAAAAGGACATGGAGCATTGTGATTACAGGTGTCTTGGAGCATTGTGATGACAAGTGTCATGGAGCCTTGTGTTGACAAGACAGTGGAACATTGTAATGGCAGGTATCATGGAGCATTGTTATGACAGTGGTAATGGAGCATTGTGATGACAAGGGCATGGATCATTGGTCTGAAATATTTCATGGTTTATTTTGATGAGAGTGGGCATGGAGCATTGTGATGACAAGGGCACGGATCACTGTGATACATGAGTCAGGGAAGATTGTAGTGAGAAGAGCGTGGAGAATTGTGATGAGAAGTGAATCGAGCATTTTGATGACAATCGTCATGGAGCATTGTGATGACAATGGCATTGAGCAATGTGATGAGAGGGTTCATGGAGCTTTGTGATGACAATAGCATGGAGCATTGAGATGCAAAGGATCAAGGAGCTTTGTGACGACAAATGTCATGGAGCATTTTGATGACAAGGGCGTGGTGCATTGTGATGAGAAGGGCATGGAGCTTGCTATGACAGGGGTCATGGAGCATTTCGATGACAAGTGCATGGAGAATTGTGATGACAAGAGCATGTAACATTGTGATGAGAAATGCCATGTAGCATTGTTATGAGGAGGACGTGGAGAAATGTGATGACAAGGGACTTGGAGCATTGTGATGATCAGGGAATGGATCATTGTGATGGCAAGACCGTGGAGCATAGTGATGAGAAGTCCATGGATTTTGTTGATGAGGAGTGTCATGGAGCACTCTAACTACAAGAACCATGGAGCATTGTGATTACAGGTGTCATGGAGCACTGTGATGACAGGAGTCATGGAGCATTGTGATGACAAGTGTCATGGAGCATTGTGATGACAAGCTTGTGGAGTACTGTGATGATATTTGGATGGAGCATTGTGATGAAAAATGCATGGAGTCTTTTTATGCAGTGTTCAAGGAGCATTCTGATGACAAATGTCATGGAGCATTGTGATGACAAGTGTATTGAGCATTGTGATGACAATGGTCATGGCGCAATGTGATGACAAGGGCATGGAGTATTGTGATGACAGGCATCATGGAGCGTTGTGATGACAAGTGTTATGGAATATTGTGATCACAAGCATTTAAAGCATTGTGATAAAAGTGGTCATGGATCATTTTGATTTAAAGAGCATGCAGCATTGTGATGCCAAGATCATGAAGCAATGTGATCCCAAGGTTCATGGAGGTTTGTGATGACAAGCACATGGAACACTGTGGTGACAAGGTCTTGTAGCATTTTGCTGAAAAAGGCATGGAGCATAGTGATTACAGGAGTCTTGGAGCATTGTGATGTAAAGGGCATGGATCATTGTGATGAAAAAGGCACGGAGCATTGTCATGACATGGTTCAACTGCATACTGATGGCAAGTGCCAGGGAGCACTGTGATGACAAGTGTATAGTGCATTGTGATGACAAAGTTCATGGAGCATTGTGAAGACAAGGGCATGGAGTATTGCGATGACAGGCATCATGGAGCATTGTGATGACAAGTCTTATGGAACAGTGTGATCAGAAGGGTTTGTATCATTATGATGACAGATTTCATGGATCATTTTGATTTCAAGGAGCATGGAGCATTGTGATGACAAGGGTATGAAGCAATGTGATCTGAAGGTTCATGGAGGATTGTGATGAAAAGCGCATGGAGCATTGTGATGACAAGGTCATGTAGCATTTTTCTGATAAACGCATGGAGCATTGTGATGACAAAGGTGATGTAGCACTGTGATGACAAGCGTCAAGTATCATTGTGATTACAGGGGACATGGAACATTAGGATGAATTAAGCATGGATCTTGTGATGACAAGTGTCATGGTGTATTTTGATGACAGGATTCCAGGATCATTGTGTTGTCAGGGGTCATGGAGCATTGTGATTACTGTGGTCATGGAACATTGTGATGAGAGGGGTCATGGAGCATTGTGATGAGAAGGTCATGGAACATTGTGCTGAAAATATTCATGGAGTATTGTGATGACAAGGGAATGGAGCCTTTTGATGACAACGTCCTGGAGCATTGTGATGAGTGGACCATGGAGCCTTGTGATGACAATAATCATGGAGCATTCTCACTAAAAGAGACATGGGGCATTGTGATTACAGATGTCTTGGATCATTGTGATGACAAGTGCTAATAGCATTGTGATGAGAAGGCCATGGAGCATTCTGCTAACATGCATCATGGAGCGTTGTGATGACAAGGGCATGGGTCATTGTGATTACAGGTGTCTTGGAGTACTGTGATGAAAAGGGCATGGATCATTGTGAGGAAAAAGGCATGGAGCCTCGTCATGACAGGGTTCAAGGAGCATACTGACGACAAGTGTCAGGCAACATTGTGATGACAAGTGAATTGAGCATTGTGATGACAAAATGTATGGAGCATTGTGATGAGAAGACCATTGATAATTGTGATGACGAGCATCATTGGGCATTGTGATGACAATTGTTATGGAACAATGGTATCACTAGGGTTTGGAGCATGGTAATGACAGAGGTCATGGAGCATTTTGATTTTATTGTGATGACAATAACATGAAGCATTATGATGATGGGCATGGTGCATTTTGATGACAGGGTTCATGGATCATTGAGATGAAAAGCAGCAAGGAGCATTGTGATTATAGGTGTCTTGGAGCATTGTGATGAGAAGGCCATGGAGCATTATGATGAGATGACCATGGAGCATACTGATGACATGCGTCATGGAGCTTTGTGATGACAAGGGCATGGAGCATGTGATGACAAGGCCGTGGAACACAGTGATGGCAGGGTTCATGGAGCATTGTTATGACAGAGATAATGGAGCATTGTCATGATAAAGTTATGGAGCATTGGTCTGAAAAGTTTCACGGATTATTGTGATGAGATTGGGCATGGAGCATTGTGATGACAAGGGCACAGAACACTGTGTTACATGGGTCATGGAGGATTGTAATGACAAGGGCATGGAGCATTGTGATGACAAGGGCATCGTGCGTTGTGATGACAAGCGTCATGGAGCGTTCTGATGACAAGGGCATGGAGCAATATAATGAGACTGTTCATGGAGCATTGTGATGACAATGGCATGGAGCATTGTGATACCAAGGGTCTTGGAGCTTTGTGATGGCCAATGTCATGGAGCATTTTGATGACAAGGTCGTGGGGCATTGTGATGAGAATGGCATGGATCATTGTGATGAGAACGCGATTGTCCATACTGATGACATGCATCATGGATTTATGTGATGACAACGTCATGGAGCCTTTTGATTACAGGTGTCTTGGAGCATTGTGATGAAAAGGGCATGAATCATTGTGATGAAAAAGGCATGGAGCCTTGTCATGACAGGGTTCAAGGAGCATAGTGACGAAAACTGGCAGGGAGCATTGTGATGACAAGTTTATTGAGCATTGTGATGAGAAGACCATGGATAATTGTAATGACGAGCGTCATGGGGCGATGTGATAACAAGTGTTATGAAACATTGTGATCACAAGGGTTTGGAGCATTGTGAAGACAGAGGTCATGGAGCATTTTGATTTCATTGTGATGACAATAGCATGAAGCATTATGATGATGGGTATGGTGCATTGTGATGACAGGTTTCATGGTGTTTTGAGATGAAAAGTGTCATGGAGCATTGGTCTGACAAGTTTCATGGATTATTGTGATGACAGTGGGCATGACACATTGTGATGACAAGGGCATGGAACATTGTGATGACAAGGTTACAGATTATTGTGAAGACAGGTGTCAGGGAGCATTGTGATGACATAGGTCATGGTCCATTGTGATGACAATGGCATGAAGCATTGTGATGCCATATGTCATGGAGGATTGTGATGACAAGGGTAATGGAGCATTGTGATGACAAGGGCTTAGCGCATTGTGATGACAAGGGCCATTGAGAATTTTGATGACAAGGTCGTGAAGCATTGAGATTAATAACGCATGGAGCTTGCTATGAGAGGTGTCATGGAGCATTGTGATGACAAGTGCATGGAGAATTGTGATGTCAAGAGCATGAAACATTGTGTTGAGTAGTGTAATGGAACATTGTGATGAATAGGACGTGGTGAATTTTGATGACAAAGGACATGTTTCACTGTGATGACCAGGGCATGGTGCATTGTGATGGCAAAATCGTGGAGCATTGTGATGAAAAAAACATGGATAATTGTAATGTCGAGCTTCTTGGAGCACTGTAATGACAAGGGGCATGAAGCATTGTGATGACAGGGGTCATGGAGCATTGTGATGACAAGGCTTATGGAGCATTCTGGTGACAAGCTTGTGGAGTAATGTGATGACAATGGCATGGATAATTGTGATGAAAAAGGCATGGAGCATTGTGATGAAAAAGGCATGGAGACTTTTCATGATAGGCTTCAAGGAGCATTTTGACGACAATTGTCACGGAGCATTGTGATGATAAGTCATGTAGCATTTTGCTGACATAGGCATGGAGCATTGTGATGAGAAGTGTCATGGAGCATTGTGATGACAAGCTTGTGGAGTATTTTGGTGACATTTGGATGGAGCATTGTGATGAAAAAGGCATGGAGTCTTTTTATGAGAGTGTTCAAGGAGCATTCTGACGACAAATCTCAGGGAGCATTGTGATGACAAGTGTATTGAGCATTGTGATGACAATGGCCATGGCGCATTGTGATGACAAGGACATGAAGCAATGTGATCCCAAAGTTCATGGAGGATTGTGATGACAAGTGCTTGGAGCATGTTGATGACAAAGTCATGTAGCATTTTGCTGACAAAGGCATGAAGCATTGTGATGACAAGGGTCATGGAGCACTGTGATGACAATCGTCATGGTGCATTGTGATTACATGGTTCATGGGGCACTGGGATGACAAGGGAATGGATCATTGTGATGACAACGGTCATGGCGCATTTTAATGACAAGAGTCCCTGATCATTTTGCTTTCAGGGGTCATGGTGCATTGTGATGACAGGGTTCATAGATCACTGAGATAAAAACGGGCATGGAGCATTGTGATTTTAGGGGTCTTGGAGCATTGTGATGACAAGGGCATGGAGCATTGTGATGAGAATACCATGAAGCATTCTGATGACATGCGTCATGGAGCTTTGTGATGACAAATGCATGGAGCATTGTGATTACAGTGGTCTTGGAGCACTGTTATGACAAGGGTCATGGAGCCTTTTGATGACACGGCCATAGGACATTGTGATGGCAGCGGTCATGGAGCATTGTTATGAGAGTTGTAATGGAGCATTGTGAATAAAAGGGTATGGAGCATTGTCCTGAAAAATTTCATGGATTATTGTGATGAGAATTGGCATGGAACATTGTGATGACAAGGGCACAAAACACTATGATACACGGGTCATGGAGGATTGTAATGACAAGGGAATGGAGCATTGTGATGATATGGTCCTGGAGTATTGTGTTGAGAAGACCATGGAGCCCTTTGATAACAAGTCTAATGGAGCACTCTGATTAAAAGGGGCATGGAGCATTGTGATTCCAGGGTTCTAGGAGCACTGTAATGACAAGGCCATGGAGCATTGTGATGAGAAGGCCATGGAGCATTGTGATGACATGTGTCATGGATCTTTGTGATGACAAGGACATGGAGCATTGTGATTACAGGCGCCTTGGAGCATTGTGATGAAAAAGGCATGTAGCTTTGTCATGACCATGTTCAAGGAGCATACTGACGACAAGTGTCAGGGAGCATTGTGATGACAAGTGTATTGAGCATTGTGATGAAAAAGGTCATGGAGTATTGTGATGAGAAGACCATGGATACGTGTGATGACAAGTGTTATGGAATATGGTGATCACAAGGGTTTGGACCATTGTGATGACAGAGGTCATGGAGCATTTTGATTTCATTATGATGACAATAGCATGAAGCATTATGGTGATGGGCATGGTGCATTGTGATGACTGGGTTAATTGATAATTGAGATGAAAAGTGTCATGGAGCATTTTGATGACAGGGTTTAGGGAACATTGTGATGTCGGTGTTCATGGAGCATTGTGATGACACGGGTATGGAGTATTGTGATCACAGGCATCATGGAGCATTGTGATGACAAGTGTTATGGAACATTGTGATCACAAGGGTTTGGAGCATTGTGATGACAGAGTTCATGGATCATTCAGATTTCTAGGAGCATGGAGCATTGTGATGACAAGGACATGAAGCAATGTGATCCCGATGTTGGTGGAGGATTGTTATGACAATGGTATTGGAGTATTTTGATGACAAGCGCATGGAGCATTTTGATGACAAGGGTCATGGAGCATTGTGATGAGAAAACCATGGAGCCTTGTGATGTCAAGTCTCATGGATAATTCTGATGAAAAGGGCCATGGAGCATTGGCATTACAAGGTTCTTGTAGCATTGTAATGACAAGACCATGGAGCATTGTGATGAGAAGGCCATGGAGCATTCTGATGGCATACGTCATGGAGCTTTGTGATGAAAAGGTCATGGAGCATTGTGATGACAAGGTCATGGAGTATTTTGAAGACTGGTGTCAGGGAGCATTGTGATGACATATGTCATGGTCAATTGTGATGACAGTGGCATGGAGCATTGTGATGCCAAGTGGCATGGAGCATTGTGAAGACAAGGGTCAGGAGCACTGTGATGACAAGGTCATGAAGCAATGTGATCCCAAGGTTCATGGAGGATTGTGATGACAATGGTAATGGAATATTTTGATGACAAGTGCATGGAGCATTGTGATGACAAGATCATGTAACATTTTGCCAACAAAGGAATGGAGCATTGTGATGACAAGGGTCATGGAGCACTGTGATGACAAGTGTCAAGAAGCATTGTAATTACAGGGGTCATGGAGCATTGGGATAACAACGGCATAGATCATTGTGATGAGAAATATCATTTGGATTTTGATTACAAGGGTCCCAGACCATTGTGTTCTCAGGGGTCATGGAGCGTTGTGAAGAGAAGGTCATGCAGCATTGGGCTGAAAATATTCATGGGTTATTGTGATGACAGGCGTCATGGAGCATTGTGATGAGAAGGGAATAGAGTATTGTAATGATAAGGTCCTGGAGCATTGTGATGAGAATACCATGGAGCCTTTTGATGACAAGTCTCATGGAGCATTCTGATGAAAAGGAGCATGGAGCATTGTGATTACAGGGGTCTTGGAGCATTGTGATGACAAGGACATGGAGCATTGTGATGAGAAAGCCATGGAGCATTCTGATGACATGTGTCATGGAGCTTTTTGATGACAAGGGCATGGAGCATTGTGATTACAGGGGCTTGGAATATTGTGATGAAAAGGGCGTGGATCATTTTGAGGAAAAAGGCATGGAGCCTTGTCATGACAGGATTCAAGGAGCATACAGACGACAAGTTTCAGGCAGCATTGTGATGACAAGTGTATTGAGCATTTTGAGGACAAAGGTCATGGAGCTTTGTGATGAGAAGACCATGGATAACTGTGATGACGAGCATCATGGGGCGTTGTGATGACAAGAGTTATGGAACATTGTGATCACAAGTGTTAGGAGCATTGTGATGACAGAGGTCATGAAGCATTTTGGTTTCATTGTGATGACAATAACATGAAGCATTATGATTATGGGCATGGTGCATTTTGATGACAGGTTTCATGGAGCATTGAGATGAAAAGGGGCATGGAACATTGTGATTTCAGGGGTGTTGGAGAATTGTGATGACCAGAGCATGAAGCATTGTGATGAGAAGGCCATGGATCATTCTGATGACATGCGTCCTGGAGCCTTGTGATGACAAGGCCTTGGAACATTGTGATGGCTGGGTTCATGGAGCACTGTAATGACAGGGATAATGGAGCATTGTGATGACAAGGGCATGGAGCATTCGTCTGAAATATTTCTTGGATTATTGTGATGAGTGTGGGCATGGAGCATTGTGATGACAAGGGCATGGAAAACTGTGATACATGGGTGATGGAGGATTGTAATGACAATGGCGTGGAGCATTGTGATGAGATGGGCATCGAGCATTGTGATGACAATGATCATGGAGAATTGTGATGACAAAGGCATGGAGCAATGTTATGAGAGTGTTCATGGAGCATTGTGATTACAATGGCATGGAGCATTGTGATGCCAAGGGTCATGGAGGATTGTGATGACAATGGTAATGGAGCATTGTGATGACAAGGGCTTGGAGCATTGTGATGACAAGGGTCATGGAGCATTGTGATAACAAGGGCCATTGAGAATTTTGATGACAAGGTCGTGAAGGATTGTGATGGCAAGTGTATGGATCTTGCTGTGACAGGGGCATGGAGCATTGCAATGACAAGTGCATGGAGAATTGTGATGACCAGAGCATGTAACATTGTGATGAGAAGTGTCATGGAACATTGTGATGACAAGGACGTGGAGAATTGTGATGACAAGGGACATGGAGCATTGTGATGACCAGGGCATGGAACATTGTGATGACAGGTTTCATGGAGCATTGTGATGACAGGGGTCATGGAGCATTGTGATGACAAGGGTCATGGAGCATTCTGATGACAAGCTTGTGGAGTATTGTGATGACAATGGAATGGAGCATTTTGATGAAAAGGGCATGTATCATCGTGATGAAAAACGCATGGAGCCTTTTTATGACAGTTTTCAAAGAGCATTCTGATGACAAGTGTCAGGGAGCATTGTGATGAAATGTTTATTGAGCATTGTGATGACAAAGGTCATACAGAATAGTGATGAGAAGATCATGGATAATTGTGATAACGGGTGTGATGGGGCATTGTGATGAAAAGTGTTATGGAACATTGTGATCACAGGAGTTTGGAGCATTGTGATGATAGAGGTCATCGTGCATTTTGATTTCAAGGAGCATGGAGCATTGTGATGACAAGGGTATGAAGCAATGAGATCCCAAGTTTCATGGAAGATTGTGATGACAAGCACATGGAGCATTGTGATGACAGAGGTCATGGAGCATTTTGATTTCATTGTGATGACAATAGCATGAAACATTATGATGATGGTCATGGTGCATTTTGATGACAGGATTCATGGAGCATTGAGATGCAAAGGGGCATGGAGCATAGTGATTACAAGGTTCTTGGAGCATTGTGATGACAAGTGCATGGAGCATTGTGATGAAAAGGCCATGGAGCATTCTGATGACATGCGTCATGAAGCTTTGTGATGACAAGGGCATGGAGCATTGTGATTACAGGGTTCTTGGACCATTGTGATGTCATGGGTCATGAAGCCTTGTGATAACAAGGCTGTGGAACTGTGTGATGGCAGGGGTCATGGAGCATTGTTATGACAGGTGTAATGGAGCATTGTGATGACAAGGGCATGGACCATTGTTCTGAAAATTTGCATGGATTATTGTGATGAGAATGGGCATGGAGCTTTATGATGACAAGGGCACAAAACACTGTGATACTTGGGTCATGGAGGATTGTAATGACAAGTGCATGGAGCATTGTGATGAGAAGGGCATGGAGCATTATGATGACAAGCGTCATGGAGCTTTGTGATGACCAGGGCATGGAGCAATGTGATGAGAGGTTTCATGGAGCATTGTTTTGACAGTGGTATGGAGCATTGTGTTGAAAAGCTTCATGGATCATGGTGATGACAATGGCATGAATCATTGTGATGCCAAGTGTCATGGATCTTCGTGATGACAAACGTCATGGAGCATTTTGATGACAAGGGCGTGGTGCATTGTGGTGAGAAGGGCAGCGTACATTTTGATGACCGGGTCATGGGCCAATTTGACGAAAAGTGTCATGGAACATTTTGATGACATGGGTTATGGAACACTGTGATGTCTCGGGTCATGAAGAATTCTGCTGAAAAGGGCATGTAACGTTGTGATGACTTGGGTCATGGAACATAGTGATGACAGGGCTGAGGGAGTATTGTGATGACTAGTGATGGAACATTGTGATGACATATGTCATTGTCCATTGTGATGACCAAGGTAATGGACTAGTGCATGGCACATTGTGATGACATTTGTCATGTAGCATTGTGCTGACAATCACATGGAGTATTGTGATGACATGTTTCATGGAGCATTGTGCTGACAAAGGCATGGAGCATTGTGATGACAAGGGTCACGTAGCATTGTGCTGAGAAGCGCATGGAGCATTGTGATGACAAGGGTCATGGAGCATTTTGATGACAAGTGCGTGGTGCATTGTGATGAGAAGGGCAGGGAGTATTCTGATGACAGGGTTATGGGGCAATTTGATGAAAAGAGTCAAGGAACATTTTGATGAGAGAGGATATTGAACATTGTGATGTCAGTGGTCATGGAGCATTGTGATGAAAAGGGTCATGGAGCATTTTGATTACAGGGGTTATGGAACATTGTGATGTCAAGGGTCATGGAGCATTGTGACGATTAGGGCATGTAGCATTATGATTACTGGGGTCATGGGATATTGTGATGACAGGGTTGACTGTGTATTGTGATGACTAGTGATGGAACTTTGTGATATGAGAGGAGAGGGAGCATTTTGATGAGAAGTGCATGGAACATTGTGATGAAAAGGTTTATGGAACATTGTGATGACAAGGTTGTGGAGCATTGTGATGACAAACGCATGGTGCATTGTGATGATATGTGTCCTGGAGCATTGTGCTGACAAGCGCATGGAGCATTGTGATGACAAGGGTCATTGAGCATTGTGCTGACAAAGGCATGGAACACTGAGGTGACAAGGGTCAGAGAGCTTTGTGATGAAAAGTTCATTGAGCATTGTGTTGACACTGTCACAGAGCCTTGTGATGATGAGGGTATGGACCATTGTGATGACAAAGGTCATGAAGCATTGTGATGACTGGAGTCATGGAGCATTGTGATGACAGTGGTCATGGAGAATTGTGATGACAAGAGGATGGAGCATTGTGGTGACATGGGCGTGGTGCATTGTGATGAAAATGGCAGGGAGCATTGTGATGACAGGGTCCTGGAGCAATTTGATGAAAAGTGTCATGGAACATTTTGATGACAGGGCTTATGGAACATTGTGATGTCAGGGGTCATGGAGCATTGTGATGAAAAGGGTCATGGATCATTTTGATGACAGGGTTTAGGGAACATTTTGATGGTAGGGGTCATGGAGCATTGGGATGATAAGGGCATGTAGCATTGTGATGACGGTGTCATGGAACAATGTGATGACAGGGATGAGGGAGTATGGTGATGACTAGTGAAGGAACATTGTGATGTCAGCGGTGAGAGAGCATTTTGATGAGAAGTGCATGGAGCATTGTGATGACAAGGTTTATGGAGCATTGTGATGACAAGGTTGTGGAGCATTGACATGACAAGAGCATGGTGCATTTTAATGGCAATTGTCATTGAGCATTGTGCTGATAAAAGCATTGAGCATTGTGATGACAAGGGTCAGAGAGCATTGTGATGAAAAGTTTACGGAACATTGTGGTGACAAATGTCACAGAGACTTGTGATGATGAGGGCATGGACCATTTTGATGACAAAGGTCATGAAGCATTGTGATGACTGGAGTCATGGAGCATTGTGATAACAGGGGTCATGGAGCATTGTGATGGCAAAGGTCATGGAGCATTTTGATGACAGGTGTTATGGAACATTGTGATGTCTGGGGTCATGGAGCATTGTGATGATAAGGGCACGTATCTTTGTGATGATGGGGTCATGGATCATTGTGATGACAGGGGTGAGGGAGTATTGTGATGACTAGAGATGGAACATTGTGATATCAGTGGTGAGTGAGCATTTTGATGAGAAGACATAGAGCATTGTGATGACAAGGTTTATTTAGCATTGTGATGACTAGGTTGTGGAGCATTGAGATGACAAGAGCATGGTGCATTGTGATGACATGGGTCATGGAGCATTGTGATGACAAGGGCATGCAGTAATGTGATGAGAAGGCCAAGGAGCATTCTTATGACATGCTTCATGGAGCTTTGTGATGACAAGGGCATTTCACATTGTGATTACAGTCGTCTTGGTGCATTGTGATGAGAAGGGTCATGGAGCCTTGTGATGACAAGGCCGTGGAAAATTGTGATGGCAGCGGTCATGTCACATTGTTATGACAAGGGTAATGGAGCATTGTGATGCCAAAGGTCATGGAGCATTCTGATGACAAAAGCATGGCACATTGTGATGACATCGGTCATGGAGCATTGTGCTAACAAGCGCATGGAGTATTGAGATGACAAGGGTCATGGAGCATTGTGATGACAAGGGTAATGGAGCATTGTGATTCCAAAGGTCATGGAGCATTCTGATGACATGTGCATGGCACATTGTGATGACATGGGTCATGGAGCATTGTGCTGACATATGCATGGAGCACTCTGCTGGCAAGCGTCACAGAGCATTGTGATGAAAAGTTCATGAAGCATATTGATGACTGAAGTCACAGAGCATTGTGATGAAACGGGTCAAGGAGCATTGTGATGAAAAGGGTCATGAAGCATTTTGATGAAAGGGTTTAGGGAACATTGTGATGTTCGTGGTCATGGAGCATTGTGATGATAAGGGCATGTAGCATTGTGATGACGGGGTCATGGAACAATGTGATGACAGGGGTGAGGGTGTATGGTGATGACTAGTGAAGGAACATTGTGATATCAGTGGTGAGAGAGCATTCTGATGAGAAGTGCATGGAGCACTGCGATGACAAGATTTATGGAGCATTGTGATGACAAGGTTGTGGAGCAATGTGATGACGAACTCATGGCACATTGTGATGACATGGGTCATGGAGCATTGTGCTCACAAGCGCATGGAGCATTGTGATGACAATGGTCATGGAGCATTGTGCTGACAAAGGCATGGAGCATTGTGATGACAATGGTCATGGAGCATTGTGCTGACAAAGGCATGGAGCATTGTGATGACAATGGTCATGAAGCATTGTGATGACTGGAGTCACAGAGCATTGTGAGGACAGGGGTCATGGAGCATTGTGATGAAAAGGGTCATGAAGCATTTTGATGACAGGGGTGAGGGAACATTGTGATGTTAGGGGTCATGGAGCACTCTGATGATAAGGGCATGTAGCATTGTGATGACGGGGTCATGGAACAATGTGATGACAGGGGTGAGGGCTTGTCGTGATGACTACAGAAGGAACATTGTTATATCAGTGGTGAGAGAGGTTTTTGATGAGAAGTTAATGAAGCATTGTGATTACAAGGTTTATGGAACACTGTGATGACAAGGTTGTGGAACATTGACACGACAAGAGCATGGTGCATTGTGATGACAAGCTTCATGGAGCATTGTGCTGACAAAGGCATGGAGCACTGTGATGACAAGGGTCAGAGAGCATTGTGATTGAAAGTTCAAGGAGCATTGTGGTGACAAATGTCACAGAGCCTTGTGACGATGAGTGCATGGACCGTTGTGATGACAAAGGTCATGAAGCATTGTGATGACTGGAGTCACGGAGCATTGTGATGCCAAGGGTCATGGAGCTTTGTGATGACAAATGTCATGGAGCATTTTGATGAGAAGGGCGTGGTGCATTGTGATGAGAATGGCAGGGAGCATTGTGATGACAGGGTCCTGGAGCAATTTGATGAAAAATGTCATGGAACATTTTGATGACAGTGGTTATGGAACATTTTGATGTCGTTGGTTATGGAGCATTGTGATGAAAAGGGTCATGGTGCATTGTGATGACAGGGTTCATAGATCATTGAGATATAAAGGGGCATGGAGCACTGTGATTACATGGGTCTTGGAGCTTTGTGATGACAAGGCCATGGAGCATTGTGATGAGAAGTCCATGGAGCATTCTGATGACATGCATCATGGAGCTTTTTGATGACAAAGGGCATGGAGCTTTGTGATTACAGGAGTTTTGGAGAACTGTGATGACAAGGGTTATGGAGCCTTGTGATGACAAGGCCGTGGAACACTGTGATGGCAGGGGTCATGGAGCATTGTTATGACAGGTGTAATGGAGCATTGTCACGACAAGTGCATGGAGCATAGGTCTTAAATGTTTCATTGATTATTGTGATGAGAGCGGACATGGGGCATTGTGAAGACAAGGGCAATGAACACTGTGATACATGGGTCATGGAGGATTGTAATGACAAGGGCATGGAGCATTTTGATGAAAATGATATGGAGCATTTTTATGTCAAGTGTCCAAAATCATTATGTTGTCAGTGTTCGTGGAGCGTTGTGATGACAATGGTCATGGAGTATTGTGATGACAAGTGTTATGGAACATTGTGATCACAAGGGTTTGGAGCATTGTGATGACAGAGATCATGGAGCATTTTGATTTCATTGTGATGACAATAGCATGTAAGCATTATGATGATGGGCCTGGTTCATTGTGATGACAGGGTTCAAACGGCATTGAGATGAAAAAGGGCATGGAGCATTGAGATTACAGGGCTCTTGGAGCATTGTGCTGAAAAAGGCATGGTGAATTGTGATGAGAAGGCCATGGAGCATTCTGATGACATGCGTCATGGAGCTTTGTGATGACAAGGGAATGGAGCATTGTGATTACAGTGATCTTGGAGCACTGTGATGACAAGGGTCATGGAGCATTGTGATGACAAGGCCGTGGAATATTGTGATGGCAGGGGTCATGGAGCATTGTTATGACAGGTGTAATGGAACATTGTGATTAAAAGGACATGGAGCATAAGTCTGAAAACTTTCACAGATTATTGTGATGAGAGTGGACATGGAGAATTGTGATGACAAGGGCACGGAACACTGTGATACATGGGTCATGGAAGATTGTAATGACAATGGCATGGAGCATTTTGATGAGAAGTGCATCGAGTATTGTGATGAGAAGCGTCTTGGAGCTTTGTGATGACAAGGGATTGGAGAATTCTGATGAAAAAGTCCTGGAGCATTGTGATGAGACGGTCATGGAGCTTTGTGATGACAAGTCTCATGGAGCATTCTGATGAAAATGGACATGGAACATTGTGATTACAGGGCTCGTGGAGCATTGTGATGACAAGGGAAAGGAGCATTGTGATGAGAAGGCCATGGAGCATTCTGATGACATGCATCATGGAGATTTGTGATGACAAGGGCTTGGTGCATTGTGATTACAGGGGTCTTGGAGCATTGTGATGACAAGGGTCATGGAGCCTTGTGATGAGAAGGCCGTGGAACATTGTGATGGCAGGGGTCAGGGAGCATTGTTATGACAGGGGTAATGGAGCATTTTGATGACAAGCGCATGGTGCATTGGTCTGAAAAATTTCATTGATTATTGTATTGAGATTGGGTAATGAGCATTGTGATGACAAGGGCACGGAACACTGTGATACATGGGTCAAGGAGGAATGTATTGACAAGTTCATGGAGCATTTTGATGAGAAGGGTCATAGAGCATTGTGATGAAATGTTCATGGAGCATTGTGGTGACAAAGGGTATAAAGCATTGTGATGACTGGCGTCATGGGGCACTGTGATGACAGCGGTCATGAAGCATTGTGATGACACAGGTATGGAGCATTGTGATGACAGGGGCTTGGAGCATTTGTTTGACAAGTTTCATGGATTATTGTGATGACAGTGGGCATGGCACATTGTGATGACAAGGGCATGGAGCATTGTGATGACAAGGTCATGGATTATTGAGAAGACATGTGTCAGTGAACATTGTGATGATATATGTCATGGTCCATTGTGATGACAATTGCATGGAGCATTGTGATGCCAAGTGTCATGGCGGACTGATGACAAAGGTAATGGAGCATTGTGATGACAAGGGCTTGGAGCATTGTGATGACAAGGGTCATGCAGTATTGTGATGACAAGGACATGGAACATTGTGATGACAAGGGCCAATGAGAATTTTGATGACAAGGTCATGAAGCATTGTGATGACAAGCGCATGGAGCTTGCTATGAAAGCAGTCATGGAGCATTGCGATGACAAGTGCATGGAGAATTGTGATGAAAAGAGCATGTAACATTTTGATGAGAAGTGTCATGGAGCATTGTGATGACAAGGACGGCGAGAATTGTGATGACAAGGGACATGGAGCATTGTGATGACTAGTGCAAGGAGCATTGTGATGGCAAGACCGTGTAGCCTTTTGATGAGAAAACCATGGATAATTGTGATGACGAGCGTCATGGAGCACTGTAATGACAAGTGGCTTTGAACATTGTGATAACAGGTGTCATGGAGCATTGTGATGACAGTGGACATGTAGCATTGTGATGACAAGTATCATGGAGCATTCTGATGACAAGCTTGTGGAGTATTGTGATGACCAGGGTCATGGAGCATTGTGATGAAAAGGGCGTGGAGCATTGTGATGAAAAAGGCATATTTTCAAAGAATATTCATTTGACTTACTAAATCACCTCACTTTTATACGTTTTCTGTTTTACTAAGTTCTGCTCATATATTTATTTATATTTTTTCTATGTTCTCAGGGTTCATTGTTTTGATCATGTGATGTCAAATAAAACACTTGGTAATTAATTTTAAAAAATCTTTTTAATTATAAAGACTTGAAATTTCTGAAGAACCCAGCTTACTTGTAAGTATCTAAGGTTCAGGTCCTCCATATTATTGCTGGCCTAAGGCTTAGTTCACCATATAACAATGTATATATTGACATATTTTCTCCTCGACTTTCTGTGTTTCCTACATCTCACCTTTGCAGACAAGCCATTTGAAATACCCTTAACTTATATCACAGCCAATAAGTCTTTGAAATAAGGTGTATTTTTTAGATAATTCTTCTATATATAATTAGGCAGAAAATCTGACCTGCCATATTTTTCAAAACAGCATAATTTCACTCTTCTCAATGATGAATCTGTTGTATTACACAACCTTTGAGTATTTAGCTTTATCAATGACGTGTACTTTAAAAATGTTTTAAAGATCCTACCAGTCTTTTAAAACATCCTTGTTCCTTGTTTCAGTTCCAGTTGTATGTATATTGTCTACCTTGCAGCTGATTATTCCACCATCTGATGGATGGACTTGGGAATCTAATTCTGGTATTGATTGCTTTTGCTGATTGTCTCCACTTGTAGCTGATTTCTTCATTATTGTGTAAATTTAGATCATGAGCTCATGTTTAGCTAAACAGCTGACTTTGTAAGAGTCGTAGGTGTGAACGCACGTGAGCTTCAGCAGAAAGTCAGCAAAGATTTAGTTTTGACCCACAACTAAATTTCCCATACAAAAAAAAAAACATTTTATAGAAGTGTTGGTCCAATACTCCCTCTAGAGGCATGGGACTCAGACCCAGCTGTTTGTGGCCCCCGCTTTGGGGAAGGGGCATCGAGTGGCCCAGGGCCCGGGCAGGAGCCTCTCCGTGAATTTCCCAGGGACCCACCTGCTGCGACATTCGGTCACGTGGCAGGAAGTTACGATACCCAAACCTATGGTTAACTGTTCAGCTTGGTGTACTACGTGGAAAGCTTCCACACACAATTCAAGTAGGAGGGTGGCCTGAGAGGAAAAATGAGACGTCGTGCTGCCATGCAGCGCAAGAATGTTCTCTTTGTCCTGAGCCTTAATGCTTGTGCCACACCATTGGTCCTGCCATGCTCTGAGGGCCCTGCCCTGGCGCCCCTGCTCCACTGCCATTTGTTCAGTCACACCAGAGATGGCCACACACACACCCTCAGTAAGGACAGTGTTCCAACCTCCTGCAGCCCCGCCCTCTCTCCACAGGTGGCCATGAACTCCAGAGGATGCATCCTTAGCCCTGGGCATACAGAGGATGCCAAGGGCACACATGATGGCCTTAAATGAGTACACCTTGTGTCAGTTTTGGTAAACTTTAGGAGCTAGGAAATTGTCCACTTTACAGAAATGTTCAAATTTACTGGCATTTTAATATTCTCTGGTATAACATTGTCCTGATTCTTTCAGTATATTATTTTCTTCTGTTTTCTTTTGCTTAATCAAAGTGTGTTTTTAAAATCTTTTCAAAGAATATTCTTTTGACTTACTAAATCGCCTCAATTTTATACGTTTTCTGTTTTATTAAGTTCTGTTCGTATCTTTATTTATATGTTTTCTTTGTTCTCACGATTTATTGTTTTGATCTTCTAATGTAAAATAAAACAATTGGTTATTAATTTTAATAAATCCTTTTAATTATAAAGAGTTGAAATTTTTGAAGATTCCAGCTTACATTTAAGTATCTTAGGGTCAGGTTCTCCACATTGTTGCTGGCCTAAGGCTTAGTTCACCCTATAACAATGTATATTTTGACATATTTTCCCATCGACTTTCTGTGTTTACCTACATCTCACCTTTTTTGCAGACAAAATATTTGAAATACCCTTAACTTATTTCACAGCCAGTAAGTCTTTGAAATACTCTGTATTTTTTTAGATAAATCTTCTTATATAATTAGGCAGAAAATTTGATCTGCCATATTTTTCAAAACAGCATAATTTCACTCTTCTCCATGATTAATCTGTTGTATTACACAACCTTTGAGTTTTTAGTTTTTTCAATGTCATGTACTTTAAACGTGTTTTAAGTATCCTACCAGTCTTATAAAACATCCTTGTTCCTTGTTTCAGTTCTAAATTTATGTATATTTTCTGCCTTGAACCTGATTATGCCAACATCTGATGGATGGCCTTGGGAATCTAATTCTGGTATTGATTGTTTTTGCTGATTGTCTCCACTTGTAGCTGATTTCTTCATTATTGTGTAAATTTAGATCATGAGCTCATGTTTAGCTAAACAGCTGTCCCTGAAAAAGGCTTAGGTGTGAACGCTCATAAGCTTCAGCAGAAAGTCGGCAAACGTTTATTTGTGTCCCTCCAATGATTTGCACGCAATTACCCCGTTATCTAGAAGTGTTGTCCAATACTCCCTCTAGAGGCAGGGGACTCAGACAGGGCTGCTTTGATGCCCCTGCTCTGGGGAAGGGGCACTGGGTGGTGAGGGGCCTGGGCAGGAACCTCGCCACGTGTGTCCCAGGGACACTACTGCCTGCTACCTTCGGTCACCTGGCTGGAAACTACAATGCCCAGACCTATGGATACCTGTATAGGGAGGTGTACTCTGCGGACAAGTTCCACACACACTTCAAATAGGAGGGCGGCCTGGGTGGATAGGTGAGAGCCTGGGCAGATGTGCATATCAAGAAAGCACTCTGTGGCGTGGGCCTAAATGCTTGTGCCACTCCCTGGACCTGCCAGCTTCTGTTGGCCCTTCCCTGGGCCCCCTGCTCCCCTGCCCTTTGTTCAGTCACAGCAGAGATGGCCACACAAACACCCTCAGTTAGTGTTGTGTTCCAAACTTTTGCAGCCCCGCCCCTTCTCCGCAGGTTGCCATGGACTGCAGAAGCTGCATCCTGAGGCCAGGGCGTTTCGAGGATGCCAAGGGCAGACATGATGGCCTTAAATGATTTCCCTTTGTGTCAGTTCTGGTAAACTTTAGGAGCTAGGAAATTGTCCACTTTACAGAAATGTTCAAATTTACTGGCATTTTATATATTCTCTACTATAACATTGTCGTGATTCTTTCTGTATATTCTTTACTTATGTTTTGTTTTGCTTAATCAAAGTGTGTTTTTTAAATCTTTTCAAAGAATATCCTTCTGACTTACTAAATCACCTCAGTTTTATACGTTTTCTGTTTTATTAAGTTCTGCTCATATTTTTTTTTTTTTTTTTTTGTGTTATGCGGGCCTCTCACTGTTGTGGCCTCTCCCGTTGCGGAGCACAGGCTCCGGACGCACAGGCACAGTGGCCATGGCTCACGGGCCCAGCCGCTCTGCGGCATGTGGGACCTTCCTGGACCAGGGCACGAACCCGTGTCCCCTGTATCGGCAGGCGGACTCTCAACCACTGCGCCACCAGGGAAGCCCTGCTCATATCTTTATTTATATTTTTCTATGTTCTCAGAGTTTATTGTTTTGATCTTCTGATGTCAAATAAAACCCTTGTTTATTTATTTTAATAAATCTTTTTAATTATAAAGTGTAGAACTTTTTGAAGATTCCAGCTTACTTGTAAGTATCTAAGGGTCAGGACCTCCACATTATTGCTGGCCTAAGACTTAGTTCACCATATAGCAATGTATATATTGACATATTTTCCCCTTGACATTCTGTGTTTCCCTACATCTCACCTACATTTGCGGACAAGCCATTTGAATTACCCTTTACTTATTTCACAGCCAACAAGTCTTTAAAATAATGTGTATATTTTAAGATAAAACTTCTTATATAATTGTGCAGAAAATCTGATCTGCCATATTTTTCAAAACAGCATACTTTCACTCTTCTCCATGATTAATCTATTGTATTACACAAACTTCGTGTTTTTAGCTTTATCAATGACATGTACTTTAAAAAATATTTTAAAGATACTACCAGTCTTTTAAAACATCCTTATTCCTTGTTACAGTTCTAGTTTTATATATATTTTCGGCCTTGCACCTGCTTATGCCAACATCTGATGGATGGCCTTGGGAATTTAATTCTGGTATTGATTCCTTTTGGTGATTGTCTCCACTTGTAGCTGATTTCTTCATTATTGTGTTAATTTAGATAATGAGCTCATGTTTAGCTAAACAGCTGACTTTGTAACAGGCATAGGTGAGAATGCTCGTGAGGTTCAGCAGAAAGTCAGCAAAGATTTAGTTGTGACCCACAACTAAATTTCCCACAAAAAACCCGTTTTCTAGAAGTGTTGGGCCAATACTCCCTCTAGAGGCAGGGGATTCAAACACAGCTGCTTTGTGGACCCCACATTGGGGAAGGTGCACCGAGCGGCCAGTGGCCTGGGCAGGAGCCGCTCCATGAATTTCCCAGGGACCCACCTCCCTGCGACCTTCAGTCACCTGGCAGGAAGTTATGATGCCCAGACCTATGGTTACCTGTACAGCGAGGTGTACTGGGTGGACTCGTTCCACACACACTTTAAGTAGGAGGGCGTCCTGTGTGGAAAAGTGAGAGGTCGGGCTGAGGCAAATACCAAAAAGGTGCTCTTTGAACTGGGCCTAAATGGTTGTGCCACGCCCCTGGACCTGCCGGGCTCTGAGGGCCCTGCACTGGGCCCCCTGCTCCCCTGCCCTTTGTTCAGTCACAGCAGAGATGGCCACACACACACCCTCAGTGTGGGCTGTGTTGCAAACTCCTCAGCCTGGCCCCTTCTCCTCAGGTTGCCATGGGCTACAGAAGCTGAAACCTGAGGCCAGGGAGTTCCAAGGATACCAAGGTCAGACATGATGGCCTTAAATGATTTCCCCTTCTCTCAGTTCTGGTAAACTTTACTAGCTAGGAGATTGTCCACTTTTCAGAAATGTTCAAATTTACTGGCATTTCATATATTCTATGCTATAACATTATCCTGATTCTTTCAGTATATTATTTACTTATGTTTTGTTTTGCTTAATCAAAGTGTGTTTTTACATCTTTTCAAAGAATATTCTTTTGACTTACTAAATCACCTCAATTTTATATGTTTTCTGTTTTATTAAGTTCTGTTCATATCTTTAATTATATGTTTTCTATGTTCTCAGGGTTTATTGTTTTCATTTTTTGAAATCAAATAAAACACTTGGTTATTAATTTTAATAAATCTTTTTATTTATAATGAGTTTAAATTTTTAAAGATTCCAGCTTACTTGTAAGTTTCAAAGGGTCAGGTCCTTCACATTGTTGCTGGCCTAAGGCTTAGTTCAACATATAGTAATGTATATATTGACATATTTTCTCCTCTACTTTCTGTGTTTCCCTACATCTCACCTTTCTTTGCAGACAAGCCATTTGAAATACCCTTAAATTATTTCACAGCCAATAAGTCTTTGAAATACTGTGTATTTTTAAGATAAATCTTCTTATATAATTAGGCAGAAAATCTGATCTGCCATATTTTTCAAAACAGCATAATTTCACTCATCTCCATGATGAATCTGTTGTATTACACAACCTTCAACTATTTAGCTTTATCAGTGACATGTACTTTAAAATGTTTTAAGGATCCTACCATACATTTAAAACATTCTTGTTCCTTGTTTCAGTTCTAGTTTTATGTATATTTTCTGCCTTGCAGCTGATTATGCCAAGATCTGATGGATGGTCTTGGGAATCTAATTCTGGTATTGATTGTTTTTGCTGATTGTCTCCACTTGTAGCTGATTTCTTCATTATTGTGTAAATTTAGATCATGAGCTCATGTTTAGCTAAACAGCTGTCCCTGAAAAAGGCTTAGGTGTGAACGCTCATAAGCTTCAGCAGAAAGTCAGCAAACGTTTATTTGTGTCCCTCCAATGATTTGTATGTAATTACCCCGTTATCTAGAAGTGTTGTCCAATACTCCCTCTAGAGGCAGGGGACTCAGGCAGGGCTGCTTTGATGCCCCTGCTCTGGGGAAGGGGCACTGGGTGGTGAGGGGCCTGGGCAGGAACCTCTCCGCGTGTGTCCCAGGGACACTACTGCCTGCTACCTTCGGTCACCTGGCTGGAAACTACGATGCCCAGACCTATGGTTACCTGTGCAGGGAGGCGTAATCTGCGGACAAGTTCCACACACACTTCAAGTAGGAGGGCGGGCTGGGCCTAAATGCTTGTGCCACACCCCTGGACCTGCCAGCTTCTGATGGCCCTTCCCTGGGTCCCCTGCTCCCCTGCCCTTTGTTCAGTCACAGCAGAGATGGCCATTCAAACACCCTCAGTGAGGGCTGTGTTCCAACCTCCTGCAGCCCTGCCTCTTCTCTGCAGTTTGCCATGACTACAGAAGCTGCATCCTGATCCCAGGGTGCTCCGAGGATGCCAAGGGCAGACATGATGGCCTTAAATGATTTCCACTTGTTTCAGTTCTGATATACTTTAGGAGCTAGGAAATTGTCCACTTTACAGAAATATTCAAATTTACTGGCATTTCCTATATTCTCTGCTATAACATTGTCCTGATTCTTTCTGTGTATTCTTTACTTATGTTTTTGTTTTGCTTAATCAATGTGTGTTTTTTCAATCGTTTCAAAGAATATTCTTTTGACTTCCTAAATCACCTCAATTTTATACGTTTCCTGTTTTATTAAGTTCTGCTCATATCTTTATTTATATTTTTCTATGTTCTCAGAGTTTATTGTTTTGATCTTCTGATGTCAAGTAAATCCCATGGTTATTAATTTTAATAAATCTTCTTAATTATAAAGTGTTGAACTTTTTGAAGATTCCAGCTTACTTGTAAGTAACTAAGGGTCAGGTCCTCCACATTGTTGCTGGTCTAAGGCTTAGTTCACCATATAGCAATGTATATATTGACATATTTTACACTCAACATTCTGTGTTTCCCTACATCTCACCTATCTTTGCGGACAAGCCATTTAAAATACACTTAAATTATTTTACAGCCAACAAGTCTTTAAAATAATGTGTATATTTTAAGATAAAACTTCTTATATAATTAGTCAGAATATATGATCTGCCATATTTTTCAAAACAGCATACTTTCACTCTTCTCCATGATTAATCTATTGTATTACACAAACTTCGTGTTTTTAGCTTTATCAATGACATGTACTTTAAAAAATATTTTAAAGATCCTACCAGTCTTTTAAAACATCCTTGTTCCTTGTTTCAGTTCTAGTTTTATATATATTTTCGGCCTTGCACTTGATTATGCATGAGTGCTGTCATCATGGGCACTGTCACCAAGGGCACAGCTACCATGTGCACCGTTATCATGGTCACTATCCCCGTGAGGACTCTCACCAAGGGAACTACCAACATGGGCACGGTCACCATGAGCACTTTCACAATGGGAACTTCCACCATGGGCACTATTAACGTGAGCACACTCACCATGGGAAGTATCACGAAGGGCACTGTCAGTTTCAGCACTATCACCATGGGTCCTGCAACCATGACCATTGTCACCATAAGCACTCTCATCATTCTCAGTATCACCATGAGAACTGTCAGCCTGGGCACTATCACCATGGGTATTGTGACTTAGGGCACTGTCACCATGAGCACTGTCACCTTGGGCACTGGCACAATGTGGACTGTCACCATGAGCACTGTCATCATGGGCACTATTACCATTAGAACTCTCACCATGGTCACTGTCACCATGGGCACTGTCACCGTGAGCACTATCACTGTGAGGGTAGTGACAATGGGCACTGTCCCCATGGCAGTGTCCCCATGGAACATTTCACTGTTAGTACTGTCACCCTGGACACTATAACTATGGACACTGTCACCGTGAGCTCTGTCACAATGGGCACTTTCATCATGAGCACTGCCACTGTGACCATTCTTAACATAAGAAATAGCACCATGGGCACTTTCACGATGGGCACTTCCAACAATGGCACTATCACCGTGAGCGCTGTCAGCAAGAGCACTGTCACGGTGGGCAGTGTCACCATGTGCACAATCACCTCAAGGACTATCACATTAAGCAATGTCACCATGGGCACTTTCACCATGAGCACTGTAACCATGGGCAATCTCACCATGGGCACTATTACCATGAGCAATATCACCACCGGCCCTTTCACTATTTTGCACTGCCACCAGATGCACCATGACCATGTGCAGTGTCACCAGGGGCAGTGTCACCATCAGTAGTCTCACCGTGAGCACTGCCACCATGAGCACTGTCACCAAAAGCACTTGCACCATGAGCACTGACCCCATGAGCACTGTCACAAGAACTGTCACTATGAGAACTGCCACCATGGGCACTTTCACCATGATTAATGTCACCGTGCTTATTGTCACCTTGGGCACTGTCAACGTGAGTACTATCACCATGAGCACCATCACACTGAGCACTGTCACCACGGGCACAGCCTCAATGTGGACTGTCACCATGAACAGTGTCACCATGGGCACTATCATGGTGAGAACAGTCACCGTGGTCACTGTCACCATGGGTACTCTCACCGTGAGCACTGTCACTAAGAGCATTATCACCATAGGCACTGTCACCATTAGAACAGTCACCATGGGCACTGTCAACATGGAGACTATCACCTTGAGCACTGTCACCATGAGCAATTTCAACAGGGTCACTTTCACTGTGAGAACTTTTACCACGGGGATTCTCACCATTCACACTGCCTCCGAGGGGTTGTCACGATGAGCACTATCAACATGGGCAGTGTCTCCATGGGCACTTTCATCGTGAGCACTCACTATTGGCATTATAACCATCGGCACTGTCAGCATCAACACGGTCACCGTGAGCACTGTCACAATGGGAGTTGTCACACTTAGCACTGCCACCATGGGCACAGTCACCGTTAGCACTGTCACCATGGGCACTGTGATCTTGGGCACTGTCACCATGGGCTCTGTAACCGTGGGCACTGTCACAATTGGAAGTATCACCATGGGCTTTGTCAGCCTGGGCACTTTTACCGTGGACATGGCCACCGTGACATCTATCACCATAAGCACTGTAACCATGGGCACTGTCACCATGAGAACGGTCACCATGAGCACTGCCACAATGAGCACTGTCACTTATGGCACTGTCCACATGAGCAGTGTCACCATGATCACTGTCACCTTGGGCAGGACACACTGGGTATTGTCACCATGGGCAATATCACCATAAGCACTCTCACCATGGGAATTCTCACCTTAGTTACTGTCACCATTGGCACTGTCACCTTGAGCACTTTTACCATGAGCTCTGTCACCCTGATAATTGTCACCATGGACACTATCACCTTGAGAGTTGTGAACATGGGCACGCTCACTGTGGACACTATCACCATGAGCAATGTCACCATGAATACTGTCAACCTGTGTATTGTCACCATGGGCACTGTCACCGTGAGCACTACACCGTGAGAATTGTGACTATGGGCACTGTCACCATGGGTACATTCACCATCGACACTATCGCCGTGAACACTGTCACCATGAGCATTGTCATTGTGTGCAGTTTCACCATACACACTATGACTGTAAGGACAATCACCATAAGCAATGTCACAATAAGCAATATCACCAGGGGCACTGTCACCATTTTGCACTGCCACCATGTGCAGTGTCACCATGGGTAATATCACCATAGGCATTTTCACTGTGAGAAATGTGACCTTGCAGAATGTCTCTATGGGAACTGGCACCAAGGGCAAGGTCACTGTGAGCACCGTCACAATGGGCACTATCACCGTGAGAAATCTCACCATGCTAACTGTCCCCATGGACACTGTCACCGTGAGAAGTGTCACCATGGGCACTGTCATTGTTGGCACTGTCACCATGGGCACTCTCATTGTGGGCACTGTCACCATGGCCACTGCCACCTTGGGTTATGTCACCATGAACACTGTAACAATGCCCATTATCACCATGAGCACTGTCAGCATGTGCACTCTCACTATTTAGCACTGTCACCAGGTGAACTACCACCATGGGCACTGTCACGATGTGCACTATCACCGTGAGCCAGTTACCATGGGCACTGTAACAATGCACAGTGTCACCATTGGTACTGTCCCCATAGGAACTGCCACCAAGTGCACTGTCAGCATTAGTGAGCACTGCCACCTTGGGCACTGCTATTATGAGAACTGTCACCATGAAAACTGTCGCTATGAGAACTGTCACCATGTGTATTTTCAACACGAGTACTGTCACCATGGGTATTGTCACCATTTGCATTGTCACCATGAGCACTATTACCGGGAGCACTCTCACTGTGGTCATTGTCACCATGAGCACTGTCGCCATGGGTAGTGGCACAATGCCGACTGGCACCATGAGCCCTGTCACCATGGGCACTATCACTGTGAGCACTCTCTCCGTGGTCACTGTCACCATGGGCACGGTTACCATGAGCACTTTCACCAAAGGCAATGGCGCCGTGGGCACTCTCACCATGGGCACAGTCATCATGGGAAGTGTCACCATGGGAACTGTCACCATGGGCACTGCCACCATGGGCAATATCACTGTGAGCACTGTCACCATGGGTACTGCAACAAAGAGAACTGTCACCGTGAGTACTGTCCACATGGGTTGTCACCGTGTGCACTGTCACCATGAGAACTGTCAACATGGGCACTGTCACCATTTCTCACTGCCACCATACGCAGTGTCACCGTGGGCACTATCACAATTAGAACTGTCACGATGAGTCCTGTCATCATGGGCACTGTCACCAAGGGCACTGCCACCATGTGCACTGTTACCATGGTCACTATCACCGTGAGCACTGTCACCATGGGAACTACCAACATGGGCAACGTCATCATGAGCACTTTCACAATGGGAACTGCCACCATGGGCACTATCAATGTGCGGACTCTCAACACGGACACTATCACTATGGGCACTGTCACCATGTGCACTTTCAACGTCGGCACTGTCATCATGAGCACTATTACTGTGAGCACTACCACCGTGAGCACTCTCACTGTGGTAACTCTCACCATGGGCACTCTCACCGTGAGCACTTTCACTATGGGGACTGGCACAATGCGGACTGTCAAAAATGAGCCCTGTTACCATGGACACTACCACCATGAGCACTCTCACCGTGGTCACTGTTACCATGTGTACTGTCACTGTGAGCACTGTCACCAAAGGCAATGGCACCGTGGACACTGTCACCATGGGCACTGTCATCATGGGCTTTGTCACTGTTGGCAGTGTCTCCATGGGCACTGCCACCATGGGCACTATCACTGTGAGCACTGGCACCACAGGTACTGCTACCATGAGCACTGTCAGCATGGGTTGTGACTGTGTGCACTGTCACCATGAGAACTGTCAGCATGGGCACTGTCACCATTTTTCACTGCCACCATGTGCACTACCACCATGTGCACTGTCACCATGGTCACTATCACCGTGAGCACTGTCACCATGGGAACTACCAACATGGACACTGTCACCATGAGCACTTTCACAATGGGAACTGCCACCATGGTCACTATTAACATGAGCACACTCACCATGGGCACTGTCACAAAGGGCACTGTCAGTTTCTGCACTATCACCATGGGTACTGCAATGATGACCACTGTCACCATAAGCACAGTCACCATTCTCAGTATCACCATGTGCACTGTCACCATGGGCACTATCAACATAAAAACTGTCAGTCTGGGCACTGTCACCATGGGTATTGTGACTTTGGGCACTATCACCATGAGCACTGTCACCTTGGGCACTGGCACAATGTAGACTGTCACCATGAGCACTGTCATCATGGGCACTATTACCGTTAGAACTGTCACCATGGTCACTGTCACCATGGGCACTGTCACCATGAGCACTATCACCATGAGGGTTGTGACCATGGGCACTGTCACCATGGACAGTGACCCCATGGACAATTTCACTGTTAGTACTGTCACCATGGACACTATAATTATGGGCACTGTCACCGTGAGCTCTGGGACCATGGGCAATTTCACCATGAGCAATGCCACTCTGACTACTCTCACCTTAAGAACTGTCACCATGGGCATTTTAACGATGGGCACTTCCAACATTGGCACTATCACAACGAGCACTGTCAATGAGAGCACTGTCACGGTGGGCAGTGTCACCATGGGCACTATCACCACAAGGACTATCACATTAAGCAATGTCACAATGGGCACTGTCACCATTTTGCACTGCCACCATGTGCACTATCACCTTAGGCACTGTGACCATGAGCACTCTATCACTGAGTACTGTCACCATGGATAATAGCACCATGGGCACTGTCACCGAGAGAACTATCATCGTGAGCAATGCCATGATGGGCACTGGCGCCATGGGTCTTGTCACTATGAGCACGGAAACAATGGGCACTATCACCGTGAGAAATCTCACCATGCTAACTGTTCCCAAGGGCACTGTCACAGAGAGGAAAGTCACCATGGGCACTGTCACAGTATTCTCATCATTGGCACTCTCATTGTTGGCACTGCCACTGTCAGCACAATTACCATGAACACTGCTACCGTGAGCACTACCATGATAAAAACTGTCAACAAGGGCACGGCCACCATGGGCACTCTCACGGTGTGCACTGTCACCAGGGGCTCTGTCACCATGGGCACTGTCACCATGAGCAATATCATCATGGGCACTATCACTGAGAAAACTGTCACCATAAGCACTGTCTTCATGGGCACTGTCACCAAGGGCACGGCCAACATGTGAACTGTAACCATTGTCAGTATCACTGTGAGAAGTGTCACCATGGGAATTACCCACATAGACACTGTCATCATGAGCACTTTCAGAATGGGAACTGTCACCATGGGCACTATCACCGTGAGGACTCTCACCATGGGAATTATCGCCATGGGCACTATCAGCATTAGAACTGTCACCGTGGTCACTGTCACGATGGAATTTGTCACTGTGAGCACTGTCACGATAGGCAAAGTCACGGTTTGCACTGTCCCCTTGGGCCCTGTCACAGTGAGCACTATCACTTTGACGGTGGTGTCCATGGGCACTGCCACCATGGACACTACCAACTTGAGAATTATCACCATTTGTACTCTCAGCATGGTCACGGTCAACAAGTGCACTCTCACTGTCCTCACTATGACTGTGAGCACTGTCACCATGGGCACCTTAATCATGGGCACTATCACCGTGAGCATTATCACCATCGGCACTATCACTGTGATCACTGTCACCATAGACACTATCATGGTGAGCACAGTTAACATGAGCATTGTAACTGTGAGCACTGTAACAATGGATAATGCAACCATGAGCCCAGTCACCATGAGCACTGTCAGCATGGGTTACACCTTGTGCACTGTCAGCATGAGCACTGTCACCATGGGCACTATAACTATTTTTCAGTGCCACCATGTGCATTACAACCATGTGCACTGTCACCTTGCACACTATCACCATGAGTACTGTCACTATGAGTACTGTCATCATGGGCAATGGCACAGTCACCATCTGCAATCTTACCTTGGTCACTATCACTGTGAGCACTGTCACCAATGGAACTACCAACATGGGCACTGTCATCATGAGCACTTTCACCATACGAACTGTCACCATGGGCACTATGAACGTGAGAACGGTCACCATGGCCACTGTCACCATGAGCATTGTCACCATAGGCACTGTCACCATGAGAACTGACACCATGCGCAGGATCAACAAGGGCACTATCACATGGAGCAGTATCACCATGTGTACTGTCACCTTAGGCACTGTCACCATGGGCACGGTCACCAAGTACACTATCACTATGCTCACTATTACTCTGAACACTGTCACCAAGGGCACCTTAACCATGGGCACTATTTCCGTGTGCATTAACAGCATCGGTACCACAATCATGATAACTGTAACCATGGGTCATATCACCGTAAGCACGTTTACCATGGGCACTGTCACCATGTGCACTGCCCCATTGGTACTCTCACCATGGGAACTGCCACCGTGAGCACTGTCACCATGAACAATGACACCACGAGCACTGCCACCCAGGGCAGTGCCACCATGAGCACTGTCACCATAACTGTTGCTATGAGAATTGTAACCATGGGCAATTTCTCAAAGAGTAATGTCACCATGTGTATTTTCACCTTGGGCACTCTCAACGTAAACAGTATTACCATGAGCTCTTTCACTGTGAGCACTGTCACCATGGGCACTGGCACAATGTGGTGTGTCACCATGAGCCATGTCACCATGGGAAATGTCACCGTGAGAAGTGTCACCATAGGCAATGTCACCATGGGCAATGTCACCATGGGAACTGCCATTTTGAGCACTGTCACCATGGGTACTGCCACCATGAGTACTGTCACCATGAGTACTGTCACCATTGGCAGTATCACAATGTGCACTGTCACCATGGGCACTATCACCATGACAACTCTCAGCGTCAGCACTGTCACTGTGGGACCTGGCATTGTGTGCAATTCCACAATGAGCAATGTCACCATGGGCACTATCACTGTGAGCACTCTCAACATGAGCACGTCAACATGAGCCCTGTCACCATGGGCTATGTCACCATGAGAAGAGTCACTATAGGCTATGTCACCGTGGGCACTGTCACCATGGTCACTGCCACCACTGTCACTGTCATTTTGAGCACTGTCACCATGGGTACTGCAACCATGAGCACTGTCACTATGAGCACTGTCACCATTGCGAATATCACCATGTGCACTGTCACCATGGGCACTATCACAATGAGAACTGTCAGCGTGGGCACTGTCACTGTTGGCAAGGGCACCATGGCCACTTCCACCATGGGCAATGTCACCATGGGCACTATCACTGTGAGCACTGTCAACATGAGCATGTCACCATGGGCACTGTCAACATGGGTACTATCTCGAAGGGCAATGTCACCATGAGCATTGTCAGGATGGGCAATTTCACCACGAGCACTGTCGCCAGAGGCACAATCACCATGAGCAATGTCACTGTGGGCCGTGTCACCATGGGCACTATCACCATGGTTAATGTTATCATTGGCACTTTCCCAGTGAGCACTGTCACCCTGGGCACTGTCATCATGGGCACGGTCACCATGAGCACTGTAAACATAGGTAATGTCACCGTGGTCAGTGTCACCATGAGCACTGTCAACATGGGCACACATACAGTGGGACTGTCACTGTGAGCACTGTCACCATGGGTACTGCAACCATGAGCAGTGTCTCTGTGAGTACTGTCAGCATGTTTTTTTACCGTGAGCACTATCACTCTGGGCACTGTCATCATGGGCACGGTCACCGTGAGCACTATCTCCATGAGCACAGCCACTGTGAACACCATCACCATAATCACTGGCCTCATCAGTACTGTCACCATGAGCACTGCCACAATGAGCACTGTCAGCATGGGCACTTCCCTCATGAGCACTGTCACTATGAGAAATGCTACCATGGGTATTTTCACCATGAGTACTGTCACCCTGTGTATTGTCACTATTTGCACTGTCACCATGAAGACTATTACCGTGAGCGCTATCACCGTGAGATCTCTCACCTTGGTCACTGTCACCCTGGCACCTTGCACAATGGGGGCTGTCAACATGAGTGATGTCACCATTGGCACTGTCACCGTAAGCATTCTCACTGTGGTCAGTGTTACCATGGGCACTGTCACCATGAGCACTGTCACCATAGACAATGTCACCGTGGTCAGTGTCACCATGAGCACTGTCAAAATGGGCACTCATACAGTGGGCACTGTCACTGTGAGCACTGTCACCATGGGTACTGCCATCATGAGCAGTGTCTCTGTGAGTACTGTCAGCATGGGTTTTTACCGTGAGCACTGTCACTCCAGGCACTGTCATTATGGGCACAGTCACCGTGAGCACTATCTCCATGAGCACAACCACTGTGAACACCACCACCATAAACACTGGTCTCATCGGTACTGTCACCATGAGCACTGCCACAATGAGCACTGTCAGCATGGGCACTTCCCCCATGAGCACTGTCACTATGAGAACTGCTACCATGGGTATGTTCACCATGAGTACTGTCACCCTGTGTATTGTCACCATTTGCACTGTCACCATGAAGACTATTACCGTGCTCGCTATCACCATGAGATCTCTCACCATGGTCACTGTCACCATGGCACCTTGCACAATGGGGGCTGTCAACATGAGTGCTGTCACCATTGGCACTATCACTGTGAGCATTCTCACTGTGGTCAGTGTCACCATGGGCACTGTCACCATGAGCACTGTCACCATAGGCAAAGTCACCGTGGTCAGTGTCACCCTGAGCACTGTCAACATGGGCACTCATACAGTGGGCACTGTCACTGTGAGCACTGTCACCATGGGTACTGCCACAATGAGCAGTGTCTCTGTGAGTACTGTCAGCATGGGTTTTTACCGTGAGCACTGTCACCATGAGCCCTGTCACCATTTTTCAGTGACACCATGTGCACTACCACCATGCACACTCTCACCATGGACACTGTCACCGAGAAAACTGTCACCATAAGTACTGTCTTCATGGGCACTGTCACCAAGGGCACGGCCAACATGTGAACTGTAACCATTGTCAGTATCACTGTGAGAAGTGTCACCATGGGAATTACCCACATAGGCACTGTCATCATGAGCACTTTCAGAATGGGAACTGTCACCATGGGCACTATCACCGTGAGGACTCTCACCATGGGAATTATCGCCATGGGCACTATCAGCATTAGAACTGTCACCGTGTTCACTGTCACGATGGAATTTGTCACTGTGAGCACTGTCACGATAGGCAAAGTCACGGTTTGCACTGTCCCCTTGGGCCCTGTCACAGTGAGCACTATCACTTTGACGGTGGTGTCCATGGGCACTGCCACCATGGACACTCCCAACTTGAGAATTATCACCATTTGTACTCTCAGCATGGTCACAGTCAACAAGTGCACTCTCACTATGCTCCCTATGACCGTGAGCACTGTCACCATGGGCACCTTAATCATGTGCACTATCACCGTGAGCACTATCACCATCGGCACTATCACTGTGATCACTGTCACCATAGACACTATCATGGTGAGCACAGTTAACATGAGCATTGTAACTGTGAGCACTGTCACAATGGGTAATGCAACCATGAGCCCAGTCACCGTGAGCACTGTCAGCATGGTTGTCACCTTGTGCACTGTCAGCATGAGCACTGTCACCATGGGCACTATAACTATTTTTCAGTGCCACCATGTGCACTGTCACCTTGGACACTATCACCATGAGCACTGTCACCATGAGTACTGTCATCATGGGCAATGGCACAGTCACCATCTGCAATCTTAACATGGTCACTATCACTGTGAGCACTGTCACCAATGGAACTACCAACATGGGCACTGTCATCATGAGCACTTTCACCATACGAACTGTCACCATGGGCACTATGAACGTGAGAACGGTCACCATGGGCACTGTCACCATGAGCATTGTCATCATAGGCAATGTCACCGTGAGAACTATCACCATGCGCACTGTCCACAAGGGCACTATCACATTGAGTTGTATCACCATGTGTACTGTCATCTTGCGCACAGTCACCAAGGGCACACTCACCAAGTTCACTATCACTATGCTCACTATTACTCTGAACACTGTCACCATGGGCACCGTAACATGGGCACTATCACCGGTAGCATTATCAGCATCGGCACAACAGGCGTGATAACTGTCACCATGGGTCATATCACCGTGAGCACGGTTGCCATGGGCACTGTCACGATGTGCAATGCCCCATTGGTACTCTCACCATGGGAACTGCCACCATGAGCACTGTCACCATGAGCACCGACACCACGAGCACTGCCACCGAGGGAACTGCAACCATGAGCACTGTCACCATGAGAACTGTTACTATAAGAAATGTAACCATGGGCAATTTCTCGATGAGTACTCTCACCATGGGTATTTTCACCTTGGGCACTCTCAACGTAAACAGTATTACCATGAGCACTTTCACTGTGAGCACTGTCACCATGGGCACTGTCACAATGCGGAGTGTCACCATGAGCCATGTCACCATGGGAAATGTCACCGTGAGAAGTGTCACCATAGGCAATGTCACCATGGGCAATGTCACCATGGGAACTGCCATTTTGAGCACTGTCACCATGGGTACTGCAACCATGAGTACTGTCACCATGAGTACCGTCACCATTGGCAGTATCACCAGGCGCACTGTCACCATGGGCACTATCACCATGAAAACTCTCAGAGTGAGCACTGTCACTGTGGGCACTGGAATCGTGAGCAATTCCACCATGGGCAATGTCACCATGGGCACTAACGCTGTGAGCACTCTCAACATGAGCACGTCACCATGAGCCCTGTCACCATGGGCAATGTCACTGTGAGAAGTTTTACCATAGGCAATGTCACCGTGGGCACTGTCACCATGGTCACTGCCACCACTCTTACTGTCATTTTGAGCACTGTCATCATGGGTACTGCAACCATGAGCACTGTCACCATGAGCACTGTCACCATTGCGAGTATCACCATGTGCACTGTCACCATGGGCACTATCACAATGAGAACTGTCAGCGTTGGCACTGTCACTGTTGGCAAGGGCACCATGGCCACTTCCACCATAGGCAATGTCACCATGGGCACTATCACTGTGAGCACTGTCAACATGAGCACGTCACCATGGGCACTGTCAACATGGGTACTATCTCGAAGGGCAATGTCACCATAAGCATTGTCATGATGGGCAACTTCACCATGAGCAGTGTCACCAAAGGAACTATCGCCATGAGCAATGTCACTGTGGGCCGTGTCACCAGGGGCACTATCACCATGGTTAATGTTATCATTGGCACTTTCCCTGTGAGCACTGTCACCCTGGGCACTGTCATCATGGGCACAGTCACCGTGAGCACTATCTCCATGAGCACAGCCACTGTGAACACCATCACCATAATCACTGGCCTCATCGGTACTGTCACCATGAGCACTGCCACAATGAGCACTGTCAGCATGGGCACTTCCCCCATGAGCACTGTCACTATGAGAACTGCTACCATGGGTATGTTCACCATGAGTACTGTCACCCTGTGTATTGTCACCATTTGCACTGTCACCATGAAGACTATTACCGTGCTCGCTATCACCATGAGATCTCTCACCATGGTCACTCTCACCATGGCACCTTGCACAATGGGGGCTGTCAACATGAGTGCTGTCACCATTGGCACTATCACTGTGAGCATTCTCACTGTGGTCAGTGTCACCATGGGCACTGTCACCATGAGCACTGTCACCATAGGCAAAGTCACCGTGGTCAGTGTCACCATGAGCACTGTCAACATGGGCACTCATACAGAGGGAACTGTCACTGTGAGCACTGTCACTATGGGTACTGCCACCATGATCAGTGTATCTGTGAGTACTGTCAGCATGGGTTTTTACCGTGAGCACTGTCACCATGAGCCCTGTCACCAGTTTTCAGTGACAGCATGTGCACTACCACCATGCGCACTCTCACCAGGGGCACTATCACCTTGCGAAGTGTCACCATGAGTACTGTCTTCATGGGCACTGTCACCAAGGGCACGGCCAACATGTGAACTGTTAGCATCGTCAATATCACTGTGAGCAGTGTCACCATGGGAATTACCAACATAGGCACTGTCATCATGAGCACTTTCAGAATGGGAACTGTCACCATGGGCACTATCACCGTGAGGACTCTCACCATGGGCACTGTGACCATGGGCACTAACACCTTGAGAATTATCACCATGAGTACTGTCACCATGGGTATTGTCACTATGGGCACTCTCAGCATTAGAACTGTCACCGTGTTCACTGTCACGGTGGAATTTGTCACTGTGAGCACTGTCATGATAAGCAAAGTCACGGTTTGCACTGTCCTCATGGGCCCTGTCAGAGTCAGCGCTATCACTTTGATGGTAGTGTCCATGTGCACTGCCACCATGGGCACTCCCAACTTGAGAATTATCACCATGTGTACTCTCAGCTTGGGCAAGGTCAAGAAGTGCACTATCACTTTTCTCACTCTTACCGTGAGCACTGTCACCATGGGCAACTTAACCATGGGCACTATCACCGTGAGCACTATCACCATCGGCACTATCACTGTGATCACTGTCACCATAGACACTATCATGGTGAGCACAGTTAGCATGAGCATTGTAACTGTGAGCACTGTCACAATGGGTAATGCAACCATGAGCCCAGTCACCGTGAGCACTGTCAGCATGGGTTGTCACCTTGTGCACTGTCAGCATGAGCACTGTCACCATGGGCACTATAACTATTTTTCAGTGCCACCATGTGCACTGTCACCTTGGACACTATCACCATGAGCACTGTCACCATGAGTACTGTCATCATGGGCAATGGCACAGCCACCATCTGCAATCTTACCATGGTCACTATCACGGTGAGCACTGTCACCAATGGATCTACCAACATGGGCACTGTCATCATGAGCACTTTCACCATATGAACTGTCACCATGGGCACTATGAACGTTAGAACGGTTGCCATGGCACTGTCACCATGAGCATTTTCATCATAGGCACTCTCACCGTGAGAACTATCACCATGCACACTGTCCACAAGGGCACCTTCACATTGAGCTGTATCACCATGTGTACTGTCATCCTGGGCACAGTCACCATGGGCACACTCACCAAGTACACTATCACTTTGCTCACTATAACTCTGAACACTGTCACCATGGGCACCATAACCATGGGCACTATCACCGGGAGCATTATCAGCATCGGCACAACAGGCGTGATAACTGTCACCATGGGTCATATCACTGTGGGCACGTTTGCCATGGGCACTGTCACCATGTGCAATGCCCCATCGGTACTCTCATCATGCGAACTGCCACCATGAGCACTTTCACCATGAGCACTGACACCACGAACATTGCCACCAAGGGCACTGCCACGATGAGCACTGTCACCGTGAGAACTGTTACTATGAGAAATGCAACCATGGGCAATTTCTCGATGAGTACTCTCACCATGGGTATTTTTACCTTGGGCACTCTCACCGTAAACAATATTACCACGAGCAGTTTCACTGTGAGCACTCTCACCATGGGCACTGGCACAATGTGGACTGTCACCATGAGCCCTGTCACTATGGGCAATTTCACCATGAGAAGTGTCACAATGGGCAATGTCACCATTGGCAATGTCACCATGGGCAATGCCATTTTGAGCACTGTCACCATGGGTACTGCAAATATTGGCACTGTCACCTTGAGTACTGTCACCATTGGCAGTATCACCATGTGCACTGTCACCATGGGCACTGTCACCATGAGAACTGTCAGCATGAGCACTGTCACTGTTGGCACTGATATCGTGAGCAATTCCACCATGGGCATTGTCACCATGGGAACTAGCACTGTGAGCACTGTAAACATGAGCACGTCACCATGCGAAATCTCAACATGTGTACTCTCTCCAATGGCAATGTCACCGTGAGCATTGTCAGCATAGGCAATTTCACCATGAGTACTGTCAACAAAGGCAATATTTCCATGAGCAATGTCACCATGGGCACTGTCAGCAGGGGCACTATCACCGTGGTTAATGTTATCATTCGCACTTTCCTCATGAGCACTGTCACCATGGGCTGTGCCATCATGGACATTTTCACCATGAGCACTGTCACGATGAGTATTGTCTCTATGACGATTGCCTCCGGTGGCACTGTCACCTTTTCACTGTCACCGTGAGCTCTCTCAACATTGCTCTGTGATCTAGGGCACTCTCAACATGGGTCTATCGTCGTGGGTATTGCCAGCATGAGCAGTGTCACTATGGGCACTGCCACCATGAGCACTATCACCTTGAGCACAGACACTGTGAACACTCTCATCATAAGCACTCTCATCATTGGCACTGTCCCCATGAGCAGTGCCACAATGAGCACTGTCACCATGGGAACTTCCACCATGAGCACTGTAACCATGAGTACTGTCACAATGAGGAGGGTCTCCATGGGCAATGTCACAATGGGCACTATCACCGTGTGCACTATCACCGTGAGCACGGTTACCATAGGCACTGTCACCTTGTGCACTACCCCATCGTTACTCTCACCATGGGGACTGCCACCATGAGCATTGTCACCATGAGCACTGTCACCACGAGCACTGCCTCCCAGGGCACTGCTACCATGAGCACTGTCACCATGAAAACTGTCATTATGAGAATTGCCACCATGGGCACTTTCACAATGAGTACTGTCACCATGGGTAATTTCACCTTGGGCACTGTCACCATGAGCAG
Organism: Mesoplodon bidens; assembly: GCF_964165515.1. NCBI lineage: Eukaryota > Metazoa > Chordata > Mammalia > Artiodactyla > Ziphiidae > Mesoplodon > Mesoplodon bidens. The sequence continues at coordinate 88,449 of NW_027671674.1, read as the reverse complement.
TATTACCATGAGCACTTTCACTGTGAGAATTGTCACCATGGGCACTGGCACAATGTGAACTGTCAACATGAGCCCTGTCACCATGGGCACTATCACCGTGAGCACTCTCACCTTGGTCACTGTCACCATGGACACTGTCACCATGGGCACTGGCACAATGCGAACTGTCAACATGAGCCCTGTCACCATGGGCACTATCACCATGAGCACTCTCACCTTGGTCACTGTCACCATGAGCACCGTCACCTTCGGCACTGGCACAATGCAGACTGTCACATTGTGGCCTGTCACCATGGGAAATGTCACCATGAGAACTGTCACCATAGCCAATGTCACCGTGGGCACTGTCATCATGGGCACTGCCACCATTGGCACTGTTATTTTGAGCACTGTCACCATGGGTACTGCAACCATGAGCACTGTCGCCATTTGCAGTATCACCATGTGCACTGTCACCCTGGGCATTATCACCATGAGAACTGTCAGCGTGGGCACTGTCACTGTTGGCAATGGCACTGTGGGCACTTCCACCATGGGCAATGTCACCATGGGCAATGTCACCATGGGCACTATCACTGGAGCACTGTCAACATGAGCACGTCACCATGGGCACTGTCAATATGGGTACTCTGTCGAAGAGCAGTGTCACCATGAGCATTGTCAGGATGGGCAATTTCACCATGAGCACTGTCACCAAAGGCACTGTCACCATAAGCAATGTCACCTTGGGCACTGTCACCATGGGCACTATCATCATGGTTAATATTATTATGGACAGTTTCCCCGTGAGCACTGTCACCCTGGGCACTGTCATCATAGGCACTGTCACCGTGAGCACTATCTCCATGAGCACAGCCACTGTGAACACCATCACCATAAGCACTGGCATCAATGTCACTGTCACCATGAGCACTGCCACAATGAGCACTGTCAGCATGGGCACTTCCACCATGAGCACTTTCACTATGAGAACTTCCACCATGTGTATTTTCACCATGAGTACTGTAACCCTGGGTATTGTCACCATTGGCACTGTCACCATGAGCACTATTACCATGAGCACTATCACCGTGAGACCTCTCACCATGGTCACTGTCACCATGGGCACTGTCACGATGGGCAATGGCAAAATGGGGACTGTCACCATGAGTGTTGTCCCCATGGGCACTATCGCCATGAGCACTCTCACTGTGGTCAGTGTCACCATGTGCACTGTCTCCGTGAGCACTCTCAGCATACGCAATGTCACCATGGGCACTGTCATCATGGGCAGTGTCACCATGAGCACTGTCACCATGGGCACTCATACCGTGGGCACTGTCACTGTGAGCTCTGTCACCATGGGTACTGCAACCATGAGCAGTGTCACTGTGAGTACTGTCAGCATGGGTTTTCACTGTGTGCACTGTCACGTTGAGCACTGTCACCATGTGCACTCCCACCATGTGCACTCTCACCATGGGCACTATCACCGTGAGCACTGTCACAATGAGTACTGTCATCATGGGCACTGTCACCAAGGGCATGGCCACCATGTGAACTGTTACCATCATCTGTATCACTGTGAGCACTGACACCATGGGAATTACCAACATAGGCCCTGTCATCATGAGCACTTTCAGAATGGGAACTATCACCATGGGCACTATCAGCGTGAGGACTCTCACCATGGGCACTATCGCCATGGGCACTATCACCTTGAGAATTATCACCATGAGTACTGTCAACATGGGTATTGTCACTATGGGTACTTGCAGCATTAGAACTGTCACCATCATCACTGTCACCATGGACTGTGAGCACAGTCTTGATAGGCAAAGTCACGGTTTGCACTGTCCCCATGGGCCCTGTCACAGTGAGCACTATCACATTGAGGGTGGTGTCCATGGGCACTGCCACCATGGGCACTACCCACTTGAGAATTATCACCATGTGTACTGTCAGCATGGGCACGGTCAACATGTGCACTATCACTGTGCTCACTATGACCGTTAGCACTGTCACCATGGGCAACTTAACCATGGGCACTATCACTGTGAGCACTATTACCATCGACACTATCACAGTGATCACTGTCACTATGGACACTATTATGGTGAGCCCGGTTACAATGGGCACTCTAACTGTGAGCACTGTCACAATATGTAATGCAACCATGAGCCCTGTCACCCTGTGCACTGTCACCATGAGCACTATCACCATGGGCTCTGTCACCATTTTTCACTGCCACCATGTGCATTACAACAATGTGCACTCTCACTATGGACACTATCACCATGAACACTGTCACCATGAGTACTGTCATCATGGGCAATGTCTCCAATTGCATGGCCACCAACTGCAACCTTGCCATGGTCACTATCACTGTGAGCACTGTCATCAATGGAACTACCAACATGGACACTGTCATCATGAGAACTGTCATTATGAGAAATGCCACCATGGGCACTTCCTCAATGAGTACTGTCACCATTGGTAATTTCACCTTAGGCACTGTCACCATGAGCAGAATTACCATGAGCACTTTCACTGTGAGTTCTCTCTCCGTGGGCACTGGCACAGTGAGTACTGTATCATGAGGCCTGTCACCATGGGCACTATCACCGTGAGCACTCTCACCTTGGTCACTGTCACCATGGACACTGTCACCGTGAACACTGTCACCTTCAGCAATGGCACAATGCGGACTGTCATATTTATCCCTGTCACCGTGGGCAATGCCACCGTGAGAAGTGTCACCATACGTAATGTCACTGTTGGCACTGTCACCATGGGAAGTGCCACCATTGGCATTGGCATTTTTAGCACTGTCACCATGGGTACTGCAACCATGAGCACTGTCACCATGAGCACTGTAACCATTGGCAGTATCCCCATGTGCACTGTCACGATGGGCACTATCACAATGAGAACTCTCAGCGTGGTCACTGTCACTGTGGGCAAGGGCACGGTGGGCACTTCCACCATGGGCAATGTCACCATGGGCACTATCACTGTGAGCACTGTCAACATGAGCACGTCACCATGGGCACTGTCAATATGGGTACTCTCTCGAAGGGCAATGTCACCATGAGCATTGTCAGGATGGGCAATTTCACCATGAGCACTGTCACCCAAGGCACTATCACCATGAGCAATATCACCGTGGGCCGTGTCACCAGGGGCACTATCACCATTGTTAATGTTATCATGGGCAGTTTCCCCATGAGCACTGTCACCCTGGGCACTGTCATCATAGGCACTGTCACCGTGAGCACTATCTCCATAAGCATAGCCACTGTGAACACCATCACCATAAGCACTGGCATCATCGTCACTGCCACCATGAGCACTGCTACAATGAGCACTGTCACCATGGGCAGTTCCACCAGGAGCACTCTCACTATAAGAACTTCCACCATTTGTATTTTCGCCATGAGTACTGTCACCCTGGGTATTGTCACTATTGGCACTTTCACCATGATCACTATTACCGTGAGCACTATAACCATGAGCTGTCTCACCATGGTCACTGTCACCATGGGCAATGGCACAATGAGGACTGTCACCATGAGTGCTGTCGCCATGGGCACTATCACCGAGAGAATTCTCACTGTGGTCAGTGTCACCATGTGCACTGTCTCCGTGAGCAATGTCACCATATGAAATGTCACCATGGGCACTGTCACCATGGGCACTCTCATCATGGGCAGTGTCACCATGAGCACTGTCACCATGGGCACTCATACCGTGGGCACTGTCACAGTGAGCACTGTCACCATGGGTACTGCAACCATGAGCAGTGTCACTGTGAGTACTGTCAGCATGGGTTTTCACCGTGTACATTATCACCTTGAGCATTGTCACCATTTTTCACTGCCAGCATGTGCACTCCCACCATGTGCACTCTCACCATGGGCAGTATCACCGTGAGCACTGTCACCATGAGTACTGCCTTCATGGGCACTGTCACCAAGGGTACAGCCACCATGTGAACTGTTACCACCGTCAGTATCACTGTGAGCACTGTCACCATTGGAATTGCCAACATAGGCACTGTCGTCATGAGCACATTCAGAATGGGAACTATCAGCATTGGCACTATCACCATGAGGACTCTCACCATGGGCACTATCCCCATGGGCACTATCACCTTGAGCATTATCACCATGAGTACTGTCAACATGGGTATTGTCACTATGGGTACTATCAGCATTAGAACTGTCACCGTGGTCACTGTCACCATGGGCTTTGTCACTGTGATCACACTCTCGATAGGCACAGTCACAGTTTCCCTGTCCCCATGGGCCCTGTCACAGTGAGCACTATCACCTTGAGGGTGGTGTCCATGGGCACTGCCACCATGGGCACTACCAACCTGAGAATTATCACCATGTGTACTGTCAGCATGGGCGCGGTCAACAAGTGCACTATCACTATGCTCACTATTACCGTGAGCACTGTCACCATGGGCAACTTAACCATGGGCACTATCACTGTGAACACTGTCACCATCGGCACTATCACTGTGATCACTGTCACCATGGATGCTATCATGGTGAGCACGGTTACAATGGGCACTGCAAATGTGAGCACTGTCACAATGTGTAATGCAACCATGAGCCCTGTCACCGTGTGCACTGTCACCATGAGCACTGTCACCATGGGCTCTTTCACCATTTTTCACTGCCACCATGTGCATTACAACAATGTGCACTGTCACTATGGACACTATCACCGTGAGAACTGTCATCATGAGGACTGTCATCATGGGCAATGTCACCAATGTCACGACCATCATCTGCAATTTTGCCATGGTCACTATCACTGTGAGCACTGTCACCAATGGTACTACCAACATGGACACTGTCATCAGGAGAATTTTCACCAAGCAAACTGTCACCAAGGGCACTATCAATGTGAGAATGGTCACCATGGGAACTGTCACCATGAGTATTGTCACAATAGGCACTGTCACTGTGAGATCTATCACCATGTGCACTGTCACCAATGGCACTATAACCTTGAGCACAGACACTGTGAACACTATCACCATAAGCACTGTCATCATCGGCACTGCCCCTTTAGCACTGCCACAATGAGCAATGTCACCATGGGCGTTTCCAGCATGAGCACTGTAACCATGAGCACTGTCACAGTGAGGATGGTCTCCATTGGCAATGTCACAATGGGCACTATCACCGTTTGCACTATCACCATGAGCATGGTTACAATGGGCACTCTCACCTTATGCACTACCCCATTGGTACTCTCACCATGGGATCTGCCACCATCAGCACTGTCACCATGAGCACTTCCACCCAGGGTACTTGCACCATGACCTTTGTCACCATGAGAACTATCATTATGAGAATTGCCACAATGGGCATTTTCTCGATGAGTACTGTCACCATGGGAAATTTCACATTGGGCACTGTCACAGTGAGCAGTATTACCATGAGCACTTTCACTATGAGCACTGCAACCATGGGCATTGGCACAATGTGGACTGTCCCCATAAGCCCTGTCACCATGGGCACTATCACCGTGAGCACTCTCACATTGGTCACTGTCACCATGGACACTGTCACTGTTAGCACTGTCACCATCGGCACCGGCACAATGCAGGCTGTCACCATGAGCCCTGACACAATGTGCAATGTCACCATGAGAAGTGTCTCCATAGGAAATGTCACCGTGGGCACTGTTCACTATGGGCACTGTAATCATGGGCAATGTCACCAATGCCATGGCCATCATCTGCAATCTTACCATGGTCACTATCACTGTGAGCACTGTCACCAATGGAACTACCAACATGGGCACTCTCATCATGAGCACTTTCACCTCACAATGCTCCTTGCCCTTGTCATTACAATCCTCCATGACCATGAATCACAGGGTTCTGTGCCGTGGTCATCACAATGCTCATTGCCCACTCTCATCACAATAATCCATGGAACATTTCAGAACAATGCTCCATGACCTTGTCATCACAATGATCCATTACACCTGTCATAACAGTGCTCCATGACCCCTGCCATCACAATGTTCCAAGGCCGTGTCATCACAAGGCTCCATGACCCTTGTCATCACAATGCTCCAAGACCCCTGTAATCAAAATGCTCAATTCCCTTGTCAACACAAAGCTCCATGACGCATGTCATCAGATTGCTCCATGGACTTCTCATCACAATGCTCCATGTCATTGTCATCACAATGCTCCCAGACCCCTGTAATCACAATGCTCCATGCCACTTTTCATCTCAATGCTCCATGAACACTATCATCACAATGCACCATGCCCATTATCATAATGCTTCATGCTATTGTCATTAAAATGAAATCAAAATGCTCCATGACCTCTGTCATCACAATGATCCAAACCCTTGAGATCACAATGTTCCATAACACTTGTCATCACAACGTCCCATGATGCTTGTCATCACAATTATCCATGGTCTTCTCATCACAAGGCTCCATGAACGTTGTCATTACAATGCTCAATACAGTTGTCATCACAATGCTCCCTGACACATGCTGTCAGTATGCTCCTTGAACACTGTCATGACAAGGCTCCATGCCTTTTTCATAACAATTATCCATGCCCTTTTCATCACAATGCTGCAAGACCACTGGAATCACAATGCTCCATGCCCTCTTCATCACAAGGCTCTGTGACCTTTGTCACCACAATATTCCATGAGCTTTTCATCACAATGCTCTGTGACCCTTGTCATCACAATGCTCCACGCCTTTGTCAGCACAATGCTCCACGCCTTTGTCATCACAATGCTCCATGCGCTTGTCAGCACAATACTCCATGAACCATGTCATCACAAAGTACAAAGCGCTTGTCAGCACAATGCTCCATAAATATTGTCGTCACAATGCTCCATGCACTTCTCATCAAAATGCTCTCTCACCACTGATATCACAATGTTCCATCACTAGTCATCACAATACTACCTCACCCCTGTCATCACAATGTTCCGTGACCCCATCATCACAATGCTACATGTCCTTATACTCACAATACTCCATGAAGCCTGACATCACAATGTTCCACAACACCTGTCATCAAAATGCTCCATGACAGGCTTCATCACAGTGCTCCATGACCCCTGACATCACAGTGTTCCATAACACCTGTCATCAAAATGTTCCATGACCCTATTCAACAAATTGCTCCATAACTCTGTCATCACAATGCTCCCTGCCCTTCTCATCACAATGCACCATGCCCTTGTCATCACAATGCTCCAAGACCCCTGTAATCACAATGTTCCATTCCCCTTTTCATCAGAATGCGCCATGAGACTTGTCATAACAAGGCTCCATGGTCTTCTCTTCACAAAGCTCCAGGACTTTGTCATCACAATGCTCCATTCCTTTGTCATCAGAGTGCTCCATGACCCTTGTCATCACAATGCTCAACGCCTTTGCCAGCAAAATGCTCCATGTCCATTGTCATCACAAATCTCCTTGTCCTTGTCTTCACAATGCTCCATGACAGTTCTCATCTCAATGTTACATGCTCTTGTCATCACAATTCTCCATGCACTTGTCATGGCAATGCTCCATAACCCCTGTCATAGCAAGCTTCATGTGCTTGTCATCACAATGCTTCACGAACTTTCCATGAAAATTCTCAATAACCCTTGTCATCACAATGCTTCATGCACTTGTCATAACAATGCTCCTTTACCTTTGTCATCACAAACCTCCGTGACACTTGGCATCACAATGCTCCATGCCATTGTCATCACAAGGGACCATGACATATGTCATCTCAATGCTCCCTGACACCAGTCTTCACAATTGTCCATGAACTTGTCATTACAATGCACCATGCCTTTGTCATCACAATGCTCCATGACCCCTGTCAACCCAATGCTCCGTGACTCCAATCATGACAATGCTTCATGACCTTTGTCATCAGAATGGTCCATGCCCTCGTCATCAGAAGGCTCTGTGACATTTGTCAACACAATGCTCCATGAACTTTTCATCAGAATGCTCCATGACAATTGTCATCACAATTCTTCATGTGCTTGTCAGCACCATGCCCCATGACTCATGTCATCACACAGCGACAAGCACTTCTCATCACAATGCTACTCAAACTTGTCATCACAATGCTCCATAATCCTTGTCATCACAATGCTCCATGCACTTCTCATCAAAATGCTCTCTCACCACTGACATCACAATGTTCCATCACTACTCATCACAATACTCCCTCACCCCTGTAATCAAAATGTTTCATGAACCCTGTCATCAAAATGCTCCATGACCCTTATCATCACAATGCTCCATGACCCCTGACATCACAATGTTCCATAATGCCTGTCCTCGAAATTCTCCATGACCCTTTTCATCACAATGCTCCATAACCCCTGATATCACAATGTTCCATATCCCCTGTCATCAAAATATTCCATGACACTTTTCATCAAAGTGCTTCATGAACCTGTCATCACAATGCTCCCTGCCCTTCTCATCACAATACACCACGCCCTTGTCATAAAATGCTCCATGTCCATTGTCATCACAAAGCTCCATAACCATTGGCATCAAAATGCTCCATACAATTGTCATCACAATGCTCCATGAACCCTCTCATCGCATTGCTCCATGTTCTTGGCATCACAAAGCTCCATGACGCTTTTCATCACAATGCTCGATTCATTTCTCATCACAATGCTGCATGCACTTGTCATTACAAGCCTCCACGACCCATGTATCACAGTATTTCGTGACCTTTTTATCACAATGCTCCATGCCCAATCTCATCACAATAATCCATGAAACATTTCAGACCAATGTTTCATTCCTTTGTCCTCACAATGCTCCATTACCCCTGTCTTAACAATGTTCCATGAACAATGCCATCACAATGTTCCACGGCCTGGTCTTCAAAAGACTCCTTAGCTCTTGTCATCACAATGCTCCATTACGCATGTCATCAGAATGCTCCATGGACTTCTCATCGTAATGCTACATTCCCTTCTCATCACAATGCTCCAAGATGGCTGTAATCAGAATGCTCCATGCCCCTTTTCATCTCAATACTCCATGAACCCTGTCATCACAATGCTCCAAACCCTTGTGACCACAATGTTCCATAACACTTGTCATCACAATGCCCCTTGACTCTCGTCATCACAATTTTCCACGTCCTTGTCATCAAAATGCTGCATGACACTTCTAATCACAATGTTACATGCTCTTGTCATCACAATTCTCAATGAATTTGTCATCGCAATACTCCATGACCCCTGTCATAGCAAGCTCCATGCGCTTGTCATCACAATGCTTCACGAACTTGTCATCAAAATTCTCAATGGCACTTGTCATTACAATGCTCCATGACCCTTTTCATCACAATGTACCATCCCCTTGTCATCACAATGCTCCATTTGCTTTGTCATCACAATCCTCCATGACACCAGGCATCACAATGCTCCGTGCCATGTCATCATAATGGACCATGACATATGTCATCACAATGCTCCCTGACACCTGTCTTCACAATACTCCATGACCGTGTCATCACAATGCTCCATGACACTGTCATCACAATGCTCCGTGACTCCAATCATCACAGTACTTCATGACCTTTGCCATCACAATGGTCAATGCCCTCGTCATCACAAGGTTCTGTGACCTCTGTCACCACAATGCTCCATGAATATTTCCTAACAATGCTCCATGACCCTTGTCATCACAATGTTCCATGCATTTGTCAGCACAATTCTCCATGACCCATATCATCAAAATGCTCCATGCGCTTGTCTGTGCCATGCTCCATGACCATGTCATCACAATGTGCCATGAGCTTGTGATCACAATTCTCCACAAGCTTCTCATGACAATTCTCCATAAACCTTGTTATCTCAATGCTCCATGCACTTCTCATCAAAATGCTCACTCACCAGTGATATCACAATGTTCCATCACTAGTCATCACAATACTCCCTCTCCCGTGTCATCACAATCTTCCATGACACCTGTCATCACAATGCTACATGGCCTTATCATCACAATGCTCCATGAACACTGACATCACAATGCTCCATAACAACTGTCATCAGAATGTTCCATGACCCTATTCATCACAATGCTCCATGACCCCTGACATCACAATGTTCCATAACATTGTCATCACAATTTTCCATAACCCCTGTCATCAAAATGTTCCATGACCATTTTCATAAAATTGCTACATGAACCTCTCATCTCAATGCTCACGGCCCTTCTCATCACAATGCACCACGCACTTGTCATCATAATGCTCCATGACCATTGTCATCAAAAAGCTCAATGACACAAGGCCTCACAATGCTCCATTCCATTGTCATCATAATGCTCCATGAACCCTCTCATCACAATGCTCCATGCCCTTGTCATTACAATCCTCCATGACCCATGTACCACAGTGTTCCGTGCCCTTGTCATCAGAATGCTCCATACCCAATCTCATCACAATAATCTGTGAAAATTTTCAGACCAATGCTCCATTTACCTGTCATCACAATGCTCCATTACCCCTGTCATAACAATGCTCCATGACACCTGCCATCACAATGTTCCATGGCCTTGGCATCACAAGGCTCCATGACCCTTGTCATCACAATGCTCCAAGACCCCTGTAATCACAATACTCCATGCACTTGTCATCACAAAGCTCCATGACGCATATCATCAGAATGCTCCATGGCCTTCTCTTCACAATGCTCCATGCCCTTGTCATCACAAGGCTCCAAGAGCCCTGTAATCACAATGTTCCATGCCCCTTTTCATCGCAATGCTCCATGAACCCTGTCATCAAAATGCACCACGCCCATCATCATAATGCTTCATGCTATTGTCATCACAATGAAATCAAAATGCACCATGACCTCTGTCATCAAAATGCTCCAAACCATTGTGATCACAATGTCCCATATCACTTGTCATCACAATGCCCAATGACGCTCGTCATCACAGTTATCCATGGTCTTCTCATCACAATGCTAGGTGACCTGTGTCACCACAATGCTCAATACATTTGTCATCACAATGCTCCCGGAATCTTGTCATCAGTATGCCCCTTGAACCCTGTCATGACAAGGCTCCATGCCTTTTTCATCACAATGATTCATACCAATTTCATCACAATGCTCCACGACCACTGTAATCACAATGCTCAATGCCCTTGTCATCACAAAACTCCTTGACGCATGTCATCAGAATGCTCCATGGCATTCTCATCACAATGCTCCATGCTCTTGTCATCACAATGCTCCAAGACCCCTGTAATCAAAATGCTCCATGCCCCTTTTCATCAGAACGCTCCATGGTCTTCTCATCACAATGCTCCAGGAACTTTTCTATCACGATGCTCTATTCCCTTGTCATCACAATGCTCCATGTCCCCTGTCATCACAATACTACATGAATATTTTCAGCCCAATGCTCCATGACCTTCTCATCACAATGCCCCATGACACATGTCATCACAATGTGCCATGACCACTCTCATCACAACGATCCATGAACCCTGAACAAATAAAAGATCCAGGACTCTTGTCATCACAATACTCCATGAATATTTAAAGCCCAATGCTTCATGAACTTCTCAACACAATGCTCCACGGCCTTGCCATCACAATGCTCCATGACACTTCTCATCACAATGTTACATGCTCTTGTCATCACAGTTCTCCATGCACTTGTCATCACAATGCTCCATGACCCCTGTCATAGCAAGCTCCATGTGCTTGTCATCACAATGCTTCAGGAACTTGTCATCAAAATTCTCATTGGTCCTTGTCATCACAATGCTCCATGCCCTTGTCATCACAATGCTCCATGACCCATGTCATCACAATGCTCAAAGCCCTTGTCAACACAGTGCTAAATTACCTTTGTCATCACAATCCTCCATGACACTTGGCATCACAATGCTCCATGCCATTGTCATCAAAATGGACCATGACATATGCCATCATAATGCTCCCTGTCACCAGTCTTCACAATACTCCATGACCTTGTCATCACAATGCTCCATGCCCTTGTCATCACAATGAGCCATACCCACTGTCATCGCAATAATCCATGAAACTTGTCAGACCAATGCTCCATGCCCCTGTCATCACAATTCTCCATGCACTTGTCATCAAAATGCTCCATGACCACTGTTATAACAATGCTCTGTGACTCCAGTCATCACAATGCTTCATGAACATTGTCATCACAATGGTCCATGCCCTCGTCATCACAAGGCTCTGTGACATTTGTCACCACAATGCTCCATGAATTTCTCATCACAATGCTCCATGACCCTTGTCATCACAATGCTCCATGAGCTTCTCAGCACAATGCTCCATGACCCATGTCATCATAATGCACCATGCGCTTGTCATCACAACGCTCCACAAACTTCTCATCACAATGCTCCATAAATTTGTCATCAAAATGCTGCATGCCCTTCTCATCAAAGTGCTCTCTCACCACTGATATCACAATGTTCCATCACTAGTCATCACAATACTCCCTCAGCCCTGTCATCACAATGTTCCATGACCCCATCATCAAAATGCTACATGCCCTTATCATCACAATGCTCCATGACCCCTGACATCACAATGTTCCATAAACCCTGTCATCAAAATGCTCCATGACGCTTTTCAACACAATGCTCCATGAACCCTGACATCACAATGTTCCATAACACCTGTCATCAAAAGGTTCCATGACCCTTTTCATCAAATTGCTCCATGACCCTGTCATCTCAATGCTCACTGCCCTTCTCATCATAATGCACCACGCAATTGTCATCAAAATGCTCCATGACCATTGTCATCACAAAGCTCCATGACACTAGGCCTCACAATGCTCCATTCCATTGTCATCACAGTGCTCCATGAACACTCTCATCACATTGCTCCATGCCCTTGTCATCAGAAAGCTCCATGACGCTTGTCATCACAATGCTCCATGCCCTTCTCATTACAATCCTCCATGACCCATGTATCACAGTGTTCCGTGCCCTTGTCATCAGAATGCTCCATACCCAATCTCATCACAATAATCTAAGAAAATTTTCAGACCAATGCTCCAAGCCCTTGTCATCACAATACTCCATTACCCCTGTCATAACAATGCTCCATGACCCCTGCTATCACAATGTTCCATGGACTTGGCATCACAAGGCTCCATGACCTTTTTCATCACAATGCTCCAAGACCACTGTAATCAAAATGCACCATGCCCTTGTCATCACAAAGCTCCATGATGCATATCATCAGAATGCTCCATGGACTTCTCATCACAATGCTCCATGCCCTAGTCATCACAATGCTCCAAGACCGCTGTAATCACAATGCTCCATGCCCCTTTTCATCGCAAAGCTCCATGACCCCTGTCATCACAATGCTCCGTGACTCCAGTCTTCACAATGCTTCATGACCTTTGTCATCACAATGGTCAATGTCCTCGTCAAAACAAGGCTCTGTTACCTCTGTCACCACAATGCTCCATGAACATTTCCCCACAATGCTCAGTGACCCTTGTCATCACAATGCTCCATGCATTTGTCAGCACAATTCTCCATGACCCATATCATCACAATGCTCCATGTGCTTGTCTGAACAATGCCCCATGATACATGTCATCACAATGTGCCATGAGCTTGTCATCACAATGCTGCACAACCTCCTCATCACATGCTCCATAAACCTTGTTATCACAATGCTCCAAGCACTTCTCATCAAAATGCTCACTCACCAATGATATCACAATGTTACATCACTAGTCATCACAATACTCACTCTCCCATGTCATCACAATGTTCCATGACACCTGTCATCACAATGCTACATGCCCTTATCATCACAATGCTCCTTGACCACTGACATCACAATGTTCCAAAAGCCCTGTCTTAAAAGTGCTCCATGACCCTTTTCATCACAATGCTCCATGACCCCTGACATCACAATGTTCCATAAACCCTGTCATCAGAATTTTCCATAACCCTTGTCATCAAAATGTTCCATGACCCTTTTCATCAAATTGCTCCATGACCCTGTCATCTCAATGCTCACTGCTCTTCTCATCACAATGTACCACGCACTTCTCATCAAAATGCTCCATGTCCATTGTCATCACAAAGCTCCATGACACTAGGCCTCACAATGCTCCATTCCATTGTCATCACATTGCTCCATGAACCCTCTCATCACTCCATGCACTTGTCATCAGAAAGCTCCATGACGCTTGTCATCACAATTCTCCATGTCCTTGTCATTACAATCCTCCATGACCCATGTATCACAGTGTTCCGTGCCCTTGTCATCAGAATGCTCCATACCAAATCTCATCACAATAATCTGTGAAACTTTTCAGACCAGTGCTCCATGTACCTGTCATCACAATGCTCCATTACCACTGTCATAACAATGCTCCATGACACCTGCCATCATAATGTTCCATAGCCTTGGCATCACAAGGCTCCATGACCCTTGTCATCACAATGCTCCAAGACCCCTGTAATCACAATGCTCCATGCCCTTATCATCACAAATCTCCATGACACATATCATCAGAATGCTCCATGGCCTTCTCATCACAATGCTCCATGCCCTTGTCATCACAATGCTCCAAGACCCCTGTAATCACAATGATCCATGCCTCTTTTCATCGCAATGCTCCATGAACCCTGTCATCACAATGCACAACGCCCTTCATCATAATGCTTCATCCTATTGTCATCACAATGAAATCAAAATGCTCCATGACCTCTGTCATCACAATACTCCAAACCCTTGTGATCACAATGTTCCATAACACTTGTCATCACAATGCCCAATGACGTTCATCATCACAGTTATACATGGTCTTCTCATCACAATTCTCGGTGACCTTTGTCATCACAATGCTCAATACATCTGTCATCACAAAGCTCCCAGAAACTTGTCGTCAGTATGCCCCTAGAACCCTGTCATGACAAGGCTCCATGCCATTTTAATCACAATGATCCATGCCAATTTCATCACAATGCTCCAAGACCACTGTAATCACAATGCTCAATGCCCTTGACATCACAAAACTCCTTGACACATGTCATCAAATGCTCCATGGCCTTCTCATTACAAGTTCCATTCCCTTGTCATCACAATGCTCCAAGACCCCTGTAATCACAATGCTCCATGTCCCTTTTCATCAGAATGCTCCATGAGACTTGTCATCAGAATGCTCCATGGTCTTCTCATCACAATGCTCCAGGAACTTGTCTATCACTATGCTCCATTCCCTTGTCATCACAATGCTCCATGCCCCTGTCATCACAATACTACATGAACATTTTCAGCCCAATGCTCCATGACCTTCTCATCACAATGCCTCATGACTCCTGTCATCACAATGCTCCATGACCACTCTCATCACAATGCTCCATGAACCCTGAACAAAACAAATATCCGGGACTCTTGTCATCACAATACTCCATGAACATTTTAAGCCCAATGCTTCATGAACTTCTCATCACAATGCTCGACGGCCTTGCCATCACAATGCCCCATACCCTGTTCAACAAAATGCTCCATATCCCTTGTCATCACAATTCTCCACGTCTTTGTCAACACAATGCTCCATGACACTCCTCATCACAATGTTACATGCTCTTGTCATCACAATTCTCCATGTTCTTGTCATCACAATGATCCATGACCCCTGTCATAGCAAGCTCCATGTGCTTGTCATCACGATGCTTCAGGAACTTGTCACCAAAATTCTCATTGGTCATTGTCATGACAATGCTCCATGCTCTTGTCATCACAATGCTCTATGACCCGTGTCATCACAATGCTTAAAGCCCTTGTCAACACACTGCTAAATTACCTTTGTCATCTCAATCCTCCATGACACTTGGCATCACAATGCTCCATGCCATTGTCATCATAATGGACCATGACATATGCCATCATAATGCTCCCTGTCACCAGTCTTCACAATACTCCATGACCTTGACATCACAAGGCACCATGCCCTTGTCATCACAATGAGCCATGCACACTGTCATCACAATAATCCATGAAACTTGTCAGACCAATGCTCCATGCCCCTTTTCGTCTCAAAACTCCATGAACCCTGCCATCACAATGTTCCACGGCGTTGTCATCACAAGGCTCCATGACACTTGTCATCACAAGGCTCCAAGACCCCTGTCATCACAATGATCCATGCCCTTTTCATCACAAAGCTCCATGACGCATGTCATCAGTATGCTCCATGGCTTTCTCATCACAATGCTCCATGCACTTGCCATCACAATGCTTCAAGACCCCTGTAATCACAAAGCTCCATGCCGCTTTTCATCTCAATGCTCCATGAACCCTGTCATCACCATGCACCATGCCCTTCATCATAAAGCTTCATGCTATTGCCATCACAATGAAATCAAAAGGCACCAAGAACTCTGTCATCATAATGCTCAAAACCCTTGTGATCACATTGTTCCATAACACTTATCATCACAACGCCCCATGATGCTCCTCATAACAATTATCCATGGTCTTCTCATCACTCTGCTCCATGCCTTTGTCATCACAATGCTCAAGCCACTTTTCGTCACAATGCTACCTCACACTTGTGGTCAGTATGCTCCTTGAACCCTGTCATGACAAGGCTCCGTGTTATTTCATTACAATGATCCATGCCCTTGTCAACACAATGCTCCATGACCCCTGTCATAAAAACGCTCTATGACCCCTGGCATCACAATCTTCCATGGCCTTGTCATAACACTTCTCCATGACCCTTGTCATCACTGTGCACCAAGACCCATGTATTCACAATGCTCCATGCCCTTGTCATCACAAAGCTCCATGACACCTGTCATCAGAATGCTCCATGGCTTTCTCATCACAATGCTCCATGCCGTTGTCATCTCAATGCTCCATGAACCCTGTCTCAGAATGCACCATACCTATCATCATAATGCTTCACGGTATTGTCATCACAATGAAATCAACATGCTCCATGACCTCTGTCATCACAATGCTCCAAACCCTTGTGATCAAAATGTTCCATATCACGTGTCATCACAACGCCCCATGACGCTCATCATCACAATTATCCATGGTCTTCTCATCACAATGCTCCATGACATTTGTCCTCACAATGTTCCATAACCCCTCTAATCACAATGCTCTCTGACAATTGTCATCGCGGTGTACCATGACCCTTGTCATCACAATGCTCCATGCCTATGTCAGCAAAATGCTACATGACTTGTCATCACAATGCTCCATGTGCTTGTCATCACAATACTTCTTTACCATTGTCATTCACAATCCTCCATGAACATTGGCATCACATTACTTCATGCCCTTGTCATCACAATGCTCCATGCTCCTTGAAAATAATATGATCCATAACCTCTGTCATCACAATGCTCCAAACCCTTGTGATCCCAATTTTGCATAACACGTGTCATCCAAAGGCTCCATGATTCCTTTCATCACAATACTCCATGCACTTGTCATCACAATGCTCCATGAACTTTGTCATCACAATGCTCAATACACATATCATCACAATGCTCCCTGACAATTGTTGCCAAAATGCTCCTTGAAACCTATCATGAAAGGTCTCCATGCCTTTTTCATCACAATGCTCCATGCCCTTATCATCACAATGCTCCATGCCATTGTCATCACAATACTCCACAAGCTTGTCATCAGAATGCTCCATGAGCCTTGTCATCAGAATGCGCCATGACCCCTGTCATCACAATGATCCATGACACCTATCATCACAATGCTTCATGCCCCATGTCATTACAGTGCTCCAGGACGCTCGTCATACAATTATCCATGGTCTTCTCATCACAATGCTCCACGATTTTGCCATCACAATGCTCCATGCCCTGGTCATCACAATGCTCCATGTCCTTTGTCATCAAAATTCCCCACGTCCTTTTCATCACAATGTTCCATGACACTACTCATCACAATGTTTCATGCTCTTGACATCACAATTCTCCATGCACTTGTCATCGCAATGCTCCATGACCCCTGTCATAGCAAGCTCCAAGCGCTTGTAATCTCAATGCTTCACGACCTTGTCATCAAAATTCGCAATGGGCCTTGTCATCACAATGCTCCAAGCCCTTGTCATCACAATGCTCCATTACCTTTGTCATCACAATCCGCCATGACACATGGCATCACAATGCTTCATGCCATTGTCATCACAATGGACCCTGACCTATGTCATCACAATGCTCCCTGACACCTGTCTTCACAGTACTCCGTGACCTTGTCATCACAATGTTCCATGCCCTTGTCATCACAATGCACCATGTCCACTGTCATCACAATAATCCATGAAACTTGTCAGACCAATGCTCCATGCCACTTTTCGTCTCAAAACTCCATGAACCCTGTCATCACAATGCACCATGCCCATCATCATAATGCTACATGCTCTTGTCATCACAATGAAATCAAAATGCTCCATGACCTCTGTCTTCACAATGCTCCAAACCCTTCTGATCACAATGTTCCATAACACTTGTTATCACATCGCCCCATGACACTCGTCATTACAATTATCCATGGTCTTCTCATCACCATGCTCCATGACCTTTGTCATCACAATGCTCCATACACTTGTCATCACAATGCTCCCTGCCACTTTTCGTCAGTATGCTCCTTGAAACCTGTCATGACAAGGCTCCATGCCTTTTTCATCACAATGATTCATGCCCTTTTCTTGACAATGCTCCAAGACACCTGTAATCAATATGCTCCATGACGTTGTCATCACAAAGCTCCATGAGGCATGTCATCAGTATGCTCCATGGCCTTCTCATCACAATGCTCCATGCCCTTCTCATCACAATGCACCACGACCTTTTCATCAAAATGCTCCATGACTTTGGTCATCACAATGCTCCATGACCCTTGGTATCACAATGCTCCATGCCATTGTCATCACAAGGCTCCATGAACACTCTCATCACATTGCTCCATACCCTTGTCATCACAACGCTCCATGACGCTTGTCATCACAACGCACGATGCCCTTCTCATCACAATGCTCCATGCCCTTGTCATTACAATCCTCCATGACCCATGTATCACAGTGTTCCGTGCCCTGGTCCTCACAATGCTCCATGCCCAATCTCATCACAATAATCCGTGAAACTTTACAGACCAATGCTCCATAACCTTATCATCACAATGCTCCATTATCACTGTCATAACAATGCTCCATGAACCCTGCCATCACAGTGTTCCATGGCCTTGTCATCACATGGCTCCATGACCTTTGTCATCATAATGTTCCAAGACCCCTGTATTCACAATGCTCCATACACTTGTCATCACAAAGCTCCATGACGCATGTCATCAGTATGCTCCATGGTCTTCTCATCATAATGCTCCAAGACCCCTATAATCACAATGCTCCTTGCCGCTTTTCATCTCAATGCTCCATGAACCCTGTCATCACAATGCACCTTGCCCATCATCATAAAGCTTCATGCTATTGTCATCACAATGAAATCAAAATGCTCCATGACCTCTGTCATTACCATGCTCCAAACCCTAGTGATCACAGTGTTCCATAACACTTGTCATCACAATGCCCAATGACGCTCGTCATCACAATTATCAGTGGACTTCTCATCACAATGCTCCATAAACTTTGTCATCACAATGCTCAATTCACTTGTCATCACAATGTTGCCTGACACTTGTTCTAAGTATGCTCCTTGAACCCTGTCATGACAAGGCTCCTTGCCTTTTTCATCACAATGATTCATGCCTTTTTCATCACAATACTCCAAGACCCCTGTAATCACAATCTCCCTTGCCCTTGTCATCACAAAGCTCCATGATGCATGTTATCAGGATGCTCCATGGTCTTCTCATCACAATGTTATTACCACTTGTCATCCCAATGCTCCAAGACCCATGTAATCACTATGCCCCATGCCTCTTTTCGTGAGACTGCTCCATGATAATTGTCATCACAAGGCTCCATGGTCCACTCATCACAATGCTCCAGGACGTTGTCATCAAAAGGCTCCATTCCCTTGTCATCTCAATACTCCATGAATATTTTCAGCTCAATGCTCCATGACCTTCTCATCACAATGCTCCATGACCCCTGGCATCACAATGCTCCATGACCACAGTAATCACAATGCTCCATGACCCCTGACAACACAATGATCCTGGACATTTTTCATCAAAATACTCCATGACACTTGTCATCACATAATCCATGCTCATGTCATCCCTATGTTCTATGTCCCCTGTAATCACAATGCTCCATGATGCTTGTCATCATAGTGCTCCATGCCTTTGTCAGAAAAATGCTACATGACCTTGTCATCACAATGCTCCATGCGCTTGTCATCACAATCCTCCATGAACCTTGGGATCACATTGCTTCATGGCCTTGTCATCACAATGCTGCATGCTCCTTGAAATCAAAATGATCCATGAACTCTGTCATCACAATGATCCAAACGCTTGTGATCACAATGTTCCATAACACTTGTCATCACAATGCTCTATGATGCCTGTAATCACAATACTCCATGCCCTTGTCATCACAATGCTCCATGACCTTTGTCATCACAATGCACAATGCACTTGTCATCACAATGCTCCTTGACATTTGTCATCAGAATGCTCCTTGAACACTCTCATAAAAAGACTCCATGTCTTTTTCATTACAATGCTTCATCCAAATGTCATCACAATACTCCACAAGCTTGTCATCACAATGCTCCATGACACTTGTCATCACAATGCTCCAGGACCCCTGTCATCACAATGCTCCATGACACCTGTAATCACAATGCTCCATGGGTCTTGTAATTAGAGTGCTCCATGACACTCGTCATCAACATAATCCATGGACTTCTCATCACTATACTCCACGGTCTTGCCATCACAATGATCCATTCCCTGATCATCACAATGCTCCAAGTCCCTTGTCATCACATTTCTCCACGTACTCCTCATAACAATGCTACATGGCATTTCTCATCACAATGTTACATGCTCTTGTCATCACAATTCTCCATGCACTTGTCATCGCAATGCTCCATGACCCCTGTCATAGCAAGCTCCATGCCCTTCTCATCACAATGCACCACGCCCTTGCCATCAAAATGCTCCATGACCTTTGTCATCACAAAGCTCCTTGATCCTTGGCATCACAATGATCCATGCTATTGTCATCACAATGCTCCATGAACTCTCTCATCACAATGCTCAATGCCGTTGTCATCACAATGCTCCATGACTCTTGTCATCAAAATGCTCGATTCACTTCTCATCACAATTCTCCACGCCCTTTTCATTACAATCCACCCTGACTCTTGTATCACAGTGATCTGTGCCCTTGCCATCACAATGCTCAATGCCCACTCTCATCAAAATAATCCATGTAACATTTGAGACCAATGCTCCATGCCATTGTCGTCACAATGCACCATGATCCCTGCCATCACAATGTTCCACGGCGTTGTCATCACAAGGCTCCATGACACTTGTCATCACAAGGCTCCAAGACCCCTGTCATCACAATGATCCATGCCCTTTTCATCACAAAGTTCCATGACGCATGTCATCAGTATGCTCCATGGCTTTCTCTTCACAATGCTCCATGCCCTTGTCATCACAATGCTTCAAGACCCCTGTAATCACAAAGCTCCATGCCGCTTTTCATCTCAATGCTCCATGAACCCTGTCATCACCATGCACCATGCCCTTCATCATAAAGCTTCATGCTATTGCCATCACAATGAAATCAAAATGCCTCAAGACCTCTGTCATCATAATGCTCAAAACCCTTGTGATCACATTGTTCCATAACACTTATCATCACAACGCCCCATGATGCTCCTCATCACAACTATCCATGGTCTTCTCATCACTCTGCTCCATGCCTTTGTCATCACAATGCTCAAGCCACTTTTCGTCACAATGCTACCTCACACTTGTGGTCAGTATGCTCCTTGAACCCTGTCATGACAAGGCTCCGTGTTATTTCATTACAATGATCCATGCCCTTGTCATCACAATGCTCCATGACCCCTGTCATAAAAACGCTCTATGACCCCTGGCATCACAATCTTCCATGGCCTTGTCATAACACTTCTCCATGACCCTTGTCATCACTGTGCACCAAGACCCCTGTATTCACAAAGATCCATGCCCTTGTCATCACTAAGCTCCATGACACATGTCATCAGAATGCTCCATGGCATTCTCATCACAATGCTCCATGCCGTTGTCATCTCAATGCTCCATGAACCCTGTCTCAGAATGCACCATACCTATCATCATAATGCTTCACGGTATTGTCATCACAATGAAATCAACATGCTCCATGACCTCTGTCATCACAATACTCCAAACCCTTGTGATCAAAATGTTCCATATCACGTGTCATCACAACGCCCCATGACGCTCATCATCACAATTATCCATGGTCTTCTCATCACAATGCTCCATGACATTTGTCCTCACAATGTTCCATAACCCCTCTAATCACAATGCTCTCTGACAATTGTCATCGCGGTGTACCATGACCCTTGTCATCACAATGCTCCATGCCTATGTCAGCAAAATGCTACATGACTTGTCATCACAATGCTCCATGTGCTTGTCATCACAATACTTCTTTACCATTGTCATTCACAATCCTCCATGAACATTGGCATCACATTACTTCATGCCCTTGTCATCACAATGCTCCATGCTCCTTGAAAATAATATGATCCATAACCTCTGTCATCACAATGCTCCAAACCCTTGTGATCCCAATTTTGCATAACACGTGTCATCCAAAGGCTCCATGATTCCTTTCATCACAATACTCCATGCACTTGTCATCACAATGCTCCATGAACTTTGTCATCACAATGCTCAATACACATATCATCACAATGCTCCCTGACAATTGTCGCCAAAATGCTCCTTGAAACCTATCATGAAAGGTCTCCATGCCTTTTTCATCACAATGCTCCATGCCCTTATCATCACAATGCTCCATGCCATTGTCATCACAATACTCCACAAGCTTGTCATCAGAATGCTCCATGAGCCTTGTCATCAGAATGCGCCATGACCCCTGTCATCACAATGCTCCATGACACCTATCATCACAATGCTTCATGCCCCATGTCATTACAGTGCTCCAGGACGCTCGTCATACAATTATCCATGGTCTTCTCATCACAATGCTCCACGATTTTGCCATCACAATGCTCCATGCCCTGGTCATCACAATGCTCCATGTCCTTTGTCATCAAAATTCCCCACGTCCTTTTCATCACAATGTTCCATGACACTACTCATCACAATGTTTCATGCTCTTGACATCACAATTCTCCATGCACTTGACATCGCAATGCTCCATGACCCCTGTCATAGCAAGCTCCAAGCGCTTGTAATCTCAATGCTTCACGACCTTGTCATCAAAATTCGCAATGGGCCTTGTCATCACAATGCTCCAAGCCCTTGTCATCACAATGCTCCATTACCTTTGTCATCACAATCCGCCATGACCCATGGCATCACAATGCTTCATGCCATTGTCATCACAATGGACCCTGACCTATGTCATCACAATGCTCCCTGACACCTGTCTTCACAGTACTCCGTGACCTTGTCATCACAATGTTCCATGCCCTTGTCATCACAATGCACCATGTCCACTGTCATCACAATAATCCATGAAACTTGTCAGACCAATGCTCCATGCCACTTTTCGTCTCAAAACTCCATGAACCCTGTCATCACAATGCACCATGCCCATCATCATAATGCTTCATGCTATTTTCATCACAATGAAATCAAAATGCTCCATGACCTCTGTCTTCACAATGCTCCAAACCCTTCTGATCACAATGTTCCATAACACTTGTTATCACATCGCCCCATGACACTCGTCATTACAATTATCCATGGTCTTCTCATCACCATGCTCCATGACTTTTGTCATCACAATGCTCCATACACTTATTATCACAATGCTCCCTGCCACTTTTCGTCAGTATGCTCCTTGAAACCTGTCATGACAAGGCTCCATGCCTTGTTCATCACAATGATCCATGCCCTTTTCTTGACAATGCTCCAAGACACCTGTAATCAATATGCTCCATGACGTTGTCATCACAAAGCTCCATGAGGCATGTCATCAGTATGCTCCATGGCCTTCTCATCACAATGCTCCATGCCCTTCTCATCACAATGCACCACGACCTTTTCATCAAAATGCTCCATGACTTTGGTCATCACAATGCTCCATGACCCTTGGTATCACAATGCTCCATGCCATTGTCATCACAAGGCTCCATGAACACTCTCATCACATTGCTCCATACCCTTGTCATCACAACGCTCCATGACGCTTGTCATCACAACGCACGATGCCCTTCTCTTCACAATGCTCCATGCCCTTGTCATTACAATCCTCCATGACCCATGTATCACAGTGTTCCGTGCCCTGGTCCTCACAATGCTCCATGCCCAATCTCATCACAATAATCCGTGAAACTTTACAGACCAATGCTCCATAACCTTATCATCACAATGCTCCATTATCACTGTCATAACAATGCTCCATGAACCCTGCCATCACCGTGTTCCATGGCCTTGTCATCACATGGCTCCATTACCTTTGTCATCATAATGTTCCAAGACCCCTGTAATCACAATGCTCCATACACTTGTCATCACAAAGCTCCATGACGCATGTCATCAGTATGCTCCATGGTCTTCTCATCATAATGCTCCAAGACCCCTATAATCACAATGCTCCTTGCCGCTTTTCATCACAATGCTCCATGAACCCTGTCATCACAATGCACCTTGCCCATCATCATAAAGCTTCATGCTATTGTCATCACAATGAAATCAAAATGCTCCATGACCTCTGTCATTACCATGCTCCAAACCCTAGTGATCACAGTGTTCCATAACACTTGTCATCACAATGCCCAATGACGCTCGTCATCACAATTATCAGTGGACTTCTCATCACAATGCTCCATAAACTTTGTCATCACAATGCTCAATTCACTTGTCATCACAATGTTGCCTGACAATTGTTCTAAGTATGCTCCTTGAACCCTGTCATGACAAGGCTCCATGCCTTTTTCATCACAATGATCCATGCCTTTTTCATCACAATACTCCAAGACCCCTGTAACCACAATCTCCCGTGCCCTTGTCATCACAAAGCTCCATGATGCATGTTATCAGGATGCTCCATGGTCTTCTCATCACAATGTTATTAGCACTTGTCATCCCAATGCTCCAAGACCCATGTAATCACTATGCCCCATGCCTCTTTTCGTGAGACTGCTCCATGATAATTGTCATCACAAGGCTCCATGGTCCACTCATCACAATGCTCCAGGACGTTGTCATCAAAAGGCTCCATTCCCTTGTAATCTCAATACTCCATGAATATTTTCAGCTCAATGCTCCATGACCTTCTCATCACAATGCTCCATGACCCCTGGCATCACAATGCTCCATGACCACAGTAATCACAATGCTCCATTACCCCTGACAACACAATGATCCTGGACATTTTTCATCAAAATACTCCATGACACTTGTCATCACATAATCCATGCTCATGTCATCCCAATGTTCTATGTCCCCTGTAATAACAATGCTCCATGATGCTTGTCATCACAATCCTCCATGAACCTTGGGATCACATTGCTTCATGCCCTTGTCATCACAATGCTGCATGCTCCTTGAAATCAAAATGATCCATGAACTCTGTCATCACAATGATCCAAACGCTTGTGATCACAATGTTCCATAACACTTGTCATCACAATGCTCTATGATGCCTGTAATCACAGTACTCCATGCCCTTGTCATCACAATGATCCATGACCTTTGTCATCACAATGCACAATACACTTGTCATCACAATGCTCCTTGACATTTGTCATCAGAATGCTCCTTGAACACTCTCATAAAAAGACTCCATGTCTTTTTCATCACAATGCTCCATCCAAATGTCATCACAATACTCCACAAGCTTGTCATCACAATGCTCCATGACACTTGTCGTCACAATGCTCCATGACCCCTGTCATCACAATGCTCCATGACACCTGTAATCACAATGCTCCATGGCTCTTGTAATTAGAGTGCTCCGTGACACTCGTCATCAACATAATCCATGGACTTCTCATCACTATACTCCACGGTCTTGCCATCACAATGATCCATTCCCTGATCATCACAATGCTCCAAGTCCCTTCTCAACACATTTCTCCACGTCCTCTTCATAACAATGCTACATGACATTTCTCATCACAATATTACATGCTCTTGTCAACACAATTCTCCATGCACTTGTCATCGCAATGCTCCATGACCCCTGTCATAGCAAGCTCCATGCCCTTCTCATCACAATGCACCATGCCCTTGCCATCAAAATGCTCCATGACCTTTGTCATCACAAAGCTCCTTGATCCTTGGCATCATAATGATCCATGCTATTGTCATCACAATGCTCCATGAACCCTCTCATCACATTGCTCAATGCGGTTGTCATCACAATGCTCCATGACTCTTGTCATCAAAATGCTCGATTCACTTCTCATCACAATTCTCCACGCCCTTTTCATTACAATCCTCCCTGACTCTTGTATCACAGTGATCTGTGCCCTTGCCATCACAATGCTCAATGCCCACTCTCATCAAAATAATCCATGAAACATTTGAGACCAATGCTCCATGCCATTGTCGTCACAATGCACCATGATCCCTGCCATCACAATGTTCCACGGCGTTGTCATCACAAGGCTCCATGACACTTGTCATCACAACGCTCCAAGACCCCTGTCATCACAATGATCCATGCCCTTTTCATCACAAAGTTCCATGACGCATGTCATCAGTATGCTCCATGGCTTTCTCATCACAATGCTCCATGCCCTTGTCATCACAATGCTTCCAGACCCCTGTAATCACAAAGTTCCATGCCGCTTTTCATCTCAATGCTCCATGAACCCTGTCATCACAATGCACCATGCCCTTTATCATAATGCTTCATGCTATTGCCATCACAATGAAATCAATATGCACCAAGACCTCTGTCTTCATAATGCTCCAAACCCTTGTGATCACACTGTTCCATAACACTTATCATCACAACGCCCCATGATGCTCCTCATCACAATTATCCATGGTCTTCTCATCACTGGGCTCCATGCCTTTGTCATCACAATGCTCAATCCACTTGTCGTCACAATGCTACCTCACACTTGTGGTCAGTATGCTCCCTGAAACTTGTCATGACAAGGCTCCGTGTTATTTCATCACAATGATCCATGCCCTTGTCATCAGAATGCTCCATTACCCCTGTCATAAATAGGCTCTATGACCCCTGGCATCACAATCTTCCATGGCCTTGTCATAACACTTCTCCATGACCCTTGTCATCACTGTGCACCAAGACCCCTGTATTCACAATGCTCCATGCCCTTGTCATCACAAAGCTCCATGACACATGTCATCAGAATGCTCCATGGCTTTCTCATCACAATGCTCCATGCCCTTGTCATCTCAATGATCCATGAACCCTGTCATCACAATGCACCATGCCCATCATCATAATGCTTCATGGTATTGTCATCACAATGAAATCAACATGCTCCATGACCTCTGTCATCACAATGCTCCAAACCCTTGTGATCAAAATGTTCCATATCACGTGTCATCACAACGCCCCATGACGCTCATCATCACAATTATCCTTGGTCTTCTCATCACAATGCTCCATGACATTTGTCCTCACAATGTTCCATAACCCCTCTAATCACAATGCTCTCTGACAATTTTCATTGCAGTGTACCATGACCCTTGTCATCACAATGCTCCATGCCTATGTCAGCAAAATGCTACATGACTTGTCATCACAATGCTCCATGCGCTTGTCATCACAATACTTCTTTACCATTGTCATTCGCAATCCTCCATGGACATTGGCATCACGTTACTTCATGGCCTTGTCAGCACAGTGCTCCATGCTCCTTGAAATCAAAATGATCCATGACCTCTTTCATCACAATGCTCCAAACCCTTGTGATCACAATTTTCCATAACACGTGTCATCCAAAGGCTCCATGATTCCTTTCATCACAATACTCCATGCACTTGTCATCACAATGCTCCATGAACTTTGTCATCACAATGCTCAATACACATGTCATCACAATGCTCCCTGACACTTGTCGTCAAAATGCTCCTTGAAACCTATCACGAAAAGTCTCCATGCCTTTTTCATCACAATGCTCCATGCCCCTTTCATCACAATGCTCCATGCCATTGTCATCACAATACTCCACAAGCTTGTCATCAGAATGCTCCATGAGCCTTGTCATCAGAATGATCCATGACCCCTGTCATCACAATGCTCCTTGACACCTATCATCACAATGCTTCATGCCCCTTGTCATTACAGTGCTCCAGGACGCTCGTCATTACAATTATCCATGGTCTTCTCATCACAATGCCCCACGATTTTGCCATAACAATGCTCCATGCCCTGGTCATCAAAATGCTACATGTGCTTTGTCATAAAAATTCCCCACGTCCTTTTCATCACAATGTTCCATGACACTACTCATCACAATGTTTCATGCTCTTGACATCACAATTCTCCATGCACTTGTCATCGCAATGCTCCATGACGCCCGTCATAGCAAGCTCCATGTGCTTGTAATCTCAATGCTTCACGACCTTGTCTTCAAAATTCGCAATGGGCATTGTCATCACAATGCTCCAAGCCCTTGTCATCACAATGCTCCATTACCTTTGTCATCACAATCCTCCATGACACATGGCATCACAATGCTTCATGCCATTGTCATCACAATGGACCCTGACCTATGTCATCACAATGCTCCCTGACACCTGTCTTCACAGTACTCCGTGACCTTGTCATCACAATGTTCCATGCCCTTGTCATCACAATGCACCATGTCCACTGTCATCACAATAATCCATGAAACTTGTCAGACCAATGCTCCATGCCCCTTTTCATCTCAAAACTCCATGAACCCTGTCATCACAATGCACCATGCCCATCATCATAATGCTTCATGCTATTGTCTTCACAATGAAATCAAAATGCTCCATGACCTCTGTCTTCACAATGCTCCAAACCCTTGTGATCACAATGTTCCATAACACTTATTATCACATAGCCCCAAAACACTCGTCATTACAATTATCCATGGTCTTCTCATCACCATGCTCCATGACCTTTGTCGTCACAATGCTCCATACACTTGTCATCACAATGCTCCCTGCCACTTTTCGTCAGTATGCTCCTTGAAACCTGTCATGACAAGGCTCCATGCCTTGTTCATCACAATGATCCATGCCCTTTTCTTGACAATGCTCCAAGACACCTGTAATCAATATGCTCCATGACGTTGTCATCACAAAGCTCCATGACGCATGTCATCAGTATGCTCCATGGCCTTCTCATCACAATGCTCCATGCCCTTCTCATCACAATGCACCACGACCTTGTCATCAATATGCTCCATGACTTTGGTCATCACAAAGCTCCATGACCCTTGGTATCACAATGCTCCATGCCATTTTCATCACAAGGCTCCATGAACACTCTCATCACATTGCTCCATGCCCTTGTCATCACAACGCTCCATGACGCTTGTCATCACAACGCACGATGCCCTTCTCATCACAATGCTCCATGCCCTTGTCATTACAATCCTCCATGACCCATGTATCAGTGTTCCGTGCCCTGGTCCTCACAATGCTCCATGCCCAATCTCATCACAATAATCCGTGAATCTTTACAGACCAATGCTCCATAACCTTATCATCACAATGCTCCATTATCACTGTCATAACAATGCTCCATGAACCCTGCCATCACAGTGTTCCATGGCCTTGTCATCACATGGCTCCATGACCTTTGTCATCATAATTTTCCAAGACCCCTGTAATCACAATGCTCCATACCCTTGTCATCACAAAGCTCCATGACGCATGTCATCAGTATGCTCCATGGTCTTCTCCTCATAATGCTCCAAGACCCCTATAATCACAATGCTCCTTGCCGCTTTTCATCTCAATGCTCCATGAACCCTGTCATCACAATGCACCTTGCCCATCATCATAAAGCTTCATGCTATTGTCATCACAATGAAATCAAAATGCTCCATGACCTCTGTCATTACCATGCTCCAAACCCTAGTGATCACAGTGTTCCATAACACTTGTCATCACAATGCCCAATGACGCTCGTCATCACAATTATCAGTGGACTTCTCATCACAATGCTCCATAAACTTTGTCATCACAGTGCTCAATTCACTTGTCATCACAATGTTGCCTGACACTTGTTCTAAGTATGCTCCTTGTACCCTGTCATGACAAGGCTCCATGCCTTTTTCATCACAATGATCCATGCCTTTTTCATCACAATACTCCAAGACCCCTGTAATCACAATCTCCCTTTCCCTTGTCATCACAAAGCTCCATGATGCATGTAATCAGGATGCTCCATGGTCTTCTCATCACAATGTTATTAGCACTTGTCATCCCAATGCTCCAAGACCCATGTAATCACTATGCCCCATGCCTCTTTTAGTGAGAATGCTCCATGATAATTGTCATCACAAGGCTCCATGGTCCACTCATCACAATGCTCCAGGACGTTGTCATCCAAAGGCTCCATTCCCTTGTCATCTCAATACTCCATGAATATTTTCAGCTCAATGCTCCATGACCTTCTCATCACAATGCTCCATGACCCCTGGCATCACAATGCTCCATGACCACAGTAATCACAATGCTCCATGACCCCTGACAACACAATGATCCTGGACATTTTTCATCAAAATACTCCATGACACTTGTCATCACATAATCCATGCTCATGTCATCCCAATGTTCTATGTCCCCTGTAATCACAATGCTCCATGATGCTTGTCATCATAGTGCTCCATGCCTTTGTCAGAAAAATGCTACATGACCTTGTCATCACAATGCTCCATGCGCTTGTCATCACAATCCTCCATGAACCTTGGGATCACATTGCTTCATGGCCTTGTCATCACAATGCTGCATGCTCCTTGAAATCAAAATGATCCATGAACTCTGTCATCACAATGATCCAAACGCTTGTGATCACAATGTTCCATAACACTTGTCATCACAATGCTCTATGATGCCTGTCATCACAATACTCCATGCCCTTGTCATCACAAGGCTCCATGACACTAGTCATCACAAGGCTCTAAGACCCCTGTCATCACAATAATCCATGCCCTTTTCATCACAAAGCTCCATGACGCATGTCATCAGTATGCTCCATGGCTTTCTCATCACAATGCTCCATGCCCTTGTCATCACAATGCTCCATGACGCTTGTCATCACAGTGCTCCATGCCTTTTTCAGAAAAATGCTTCATGACCTTGTCATCGCAATGCTCCATGTGCTTTTCATCACAATCCTCCATGAACCTTGGGATCACATTGCTTCATGCCCTTGTCATCACAATGCTCCATGCTCCTTGAAATCAAAATGATCCATGAACTCTGTCATCACAATGATCCAAACCCTTGTGATCACAATGTTCCATAACACTTGTCATCACAATGCTCTATGATGCCTTTCATCACAATACTCCATGCCCTTGTCATCACAATGCTCCATGACTTTGTCATCAGAATGCACAATACACTTGTCATCACAATGCTCCCTGGTACTTGCCATCAGTATGCACTTGAACCATGTCATGACAATGCTCCATGCCTTTTTCATCACAGTGATCCATGCCCTTTCCATCACAATGCTACAAGTCTCCTGTAATCACAATGCTCCATGCCTTTTTCAGCAAAATGCTACAAGACCTTGTCACCACAAAGCTCCATGCACTTGTCATCACAATCCTCCATGAACTTTGGGATCACATTGCTTCATGATCTTGGGATCACAGGGCTCCATGCTCCTTGAAATCAAAATGATCCATGACCACTTTCATCACAACGCTCTAATTGCTTGTGATCACAATGTTCCATAACAGTTGTCATCACAATGCTCCATGATGCCTGTCATCACAATACTCCTGTGCCCTTGTCATCGCAATGCGCCATGGCCATTGTCATCACAATGCTCAATACACTTGTCATCACAATGCTCCTTGACATTTGTCATCAGAATGCTCCTTGAACACTCTCATAAAAAGAATCCATGCCTTTTTCATCACAATGCTCCATCCAAATGTCATTACAATACTCCACAAGCTTGTCATCACAATGCTCCATGACACTTTTCATCACAATGCTCCATGACCCCTGTCATCACAATGCTCCATGACACCTGTAATCACAATGCTCCATGGCTCTTGAAATTAGAGTGCTCCATGACACTCGTCATCATCATAATCCATGGACTTCTCATCACTATACTCCACGGTCTTGCCATCACAATGATCCATTCCCTGATCATCACAATGCTCCAAGTCCCTTGTCATCACATTTCTCCACGTCCTCCTCATAACAATGCTACATGCCATTTCTCATCACAATGTTACATGCTCTTCTCATCACAATTCTCCATGCACTTGTCATTTCAATGCTCCATGACCCCTGTCATAGCAAGCTCCATGCCCTTCTCATCACAATGCACCACGCACTTGTCATCAAAATGCTCCATGACATTTGTCATCACAAAGCTCCTTGATCCTTGGCATCACAATGATCCATGCTATTGTCATCACAAAGCTCCATGAACCCTCTCATCACATTGCTCAAGCCGTTGTCATCACAATGCTCCATGAGTCTTGTCATCAAAATGCTCGATTCACTTCTCATCACAATTCTCCACGCCCTTGTCATTACCATCCGCCCTGACTCATGTATCACAGTGATCTGTGCCCTTGTCATCACAATGGTAAATGCCCACTCCCATCAAAATAATCCATGAAATATTTGAGACCAATGATCCATGTCATTGTTGTCACAATGCTCCATTACCACTGTCATAACAATGCCCCATGATCCCTGCCATCAAAATGTTCCACGGTCTTGTCATTACAAGGCTCCATGACACTTGTCATCACAAGGCTCCAAGACCCGTGTCATCACAATGATCCATGCCCTTTTCATCACAAACCTCCATGACACATGTCATCAGTATGCTCCATGGCTTTCTCATCACAATGCTCCATGCCCTTGTCATCACAATGCTTCAAGACCCCTGTAATCACAAAGCTCCATGCCGCTTTTCATCTCAATGCTCCATGAACCCTGTCATCACAATGCACCATGTCCTTCATCATAATGCTTCATGCTATTGCCATCACAATGAGATCAAAATGCACCAAGACCTCTGTCATCATAATGCTCCAAACACTTGTGATCACATTGTTCCATAACACTTATCATCACAACGCCCCATGATGCTCCTCATCACAATTATCCATGGTCTTCTCATCACTCTGCTCCATGCCTTTGTCATCACAATGCTCAATCCACTTGTCGTCACAATGCTACCTCTCACTTGTGGTCAGTATGCTCCTTAAACCCTGTCATGACAAGGCTCCGTGTTATTTCATCACAATGATCCATGCCCTTGTCATCAGAATGCTCCATTACCCCTGTCATAAATGGCTCTATGACCCCTGGCATCACAATCTTCCATGGCCTTGTCATAGCACTTCTCCATGACCCTTGTCATCACTGTGCACCAAGACCCCTGTATTCACAATGTTCCATGCCCTTGTCATCACAAAGCTCCATGACACATGTCATCAGAATGCTCCATGGCTTTCTCATCACAATGCTCCATGCCCTTGTCATCTCAATGTTCCATGAACCCTGTCATCACAATGCACCATGCCCATCATCATAATGCTTCATGCTATTGTCATCACAATGAAATCAACATGCTCCATAACTTCTGTCATCACAATGCTCCAAACCCCTGTGATCAAAATGTTCCATATCACTTGTCATCACAACGCCCCATGACGCTCAACATCACAATTATCCATGGTCTTCTCATCACTATGCTCCATGACATTTGTCATCACAATGTTCCATAATGCCTCTAATCACAATGCTCTCTGACAATTGTCATCGCAGTGTACCATGACCCTTGTCATCACAATGCTCCATGCCTATGTCAGCAAAATGCTACATGACTTGTCATCACAATGCTCCATGCGCTTGTCATCACAATACTTCTTTACCATTGTCATTCATAATCCTTCGTGAACATTGGCATCACATTACTTCATGCCCCTGTCATCACAATGCTCCATGTTCCTTGTAATCAAAATGATCCATGACCTCTGTTATCACAATGCTCCAAACCCTTGTGATCCCAATTTTCCATAACACCTGTCATCCAAAGGCTCCATGATTCCTTTCATCACAATACTCCTTGCACTTGTCATCACAATGTTCCATGAACTTTGTCATCACAATGCTCAATACACTTGTCATCACAATGCTCCCTGACACTTGTCGTCAAAATGCTCCTTGAAACCTATCATGAAAAGTCTCCATGCCTTTTTCATCACAATGCTCCATGCCCTTTTCATCACAATGCTCCATGCCATTGTCATCACAATACTCCACAAGCTTGTCATCAGAATGCTCCATGAGGCATGTCATCAGAATGCTCCATGACCCCTGTCATCACAAAGCTCCATGACACCTATCATCACAATGCTTCATGCCCCTTGTCATTACAGTGTTCCAGGACGCTCGTCATTACAATTATCCATGGTCTTCTCATCACAATGCTCCACGATTTTGCCATCACAATGCTCCATGCCCTGGTCATCACAATGCTACATGTCTTTGTCATCAAAATTCCCCACGTCCTTTTCATCACAATGTTCCATGACACTACTCATCACAATGTTTCATGCTCTTGACATCACAATTCTCCATGCACTTGTCACCGCAATGCTCCATGATCCCTGTCATAGCAAGATCCATGCGCTTGTAATCTCAATGCTTCACGACCTTGTCATCAAAATTCGCAATGGGCCTTGTCATCACAATGCTCCAAGCCCTTGTCATCACAATGCTCCATTACCTTTGTCATCACAATCCTCCATGACACATGGCATCACAATGCTTCATGCCATTGTCATCAAAATGGACCATGACCTATGTCATCACAATGCTCCCTGACACCTGTCTTCACAGTTCTCCGTGACCTTGTCATCACAATGTTCCATGCCCTTGTCATCACAATGCACCATGTCCACTCTCATCACAATAATCCATGAAACTTGTCAGACCAATGCTCCATGCCCCTTTTCATCTCAAAACACCATGAACCCTGTCATCACAATGCACCATGCCCATCATCATAATGCTTCATGCAATTGTCATCACAATGAAATCAAAACGCTCCATGACCTCTGTCTTCACAATGCTCCAAGCCCTTCTGATCACAATGTTCCATAACACTTGTTATCACATCGCCCCATGATGCTCGTCATTACAATTATCCATGGTCTTCTCATCACAATGTTCCATGACATTTGTCATCACAATGCTCCATACACTTGTCATCACAATGCTCCCTGCCACTTTTCGTCAGTATGCTCCTTGAACCCTGTCATGACAAGGCTTCATGCCTTGTTCATCACAATGATCCTTGCCCTTTTCATCACAATGCTCCAAGACACCTGTAATCAAAATGCTCTGTGATGTTGTCATCACAAAGCTCCATGATGCATGTTATCCGAATGCTCCATGGCTTTCTCATCACAATGCTTTTAGCACTTGTCCTCAGAATGCTCCAATAACCCTGTAATCACAATGCCCCATGCCTCTTTTAGTGAGAATGCTCCATGATAATTGTCATCACAATGCTCCTTGGTGCACTCATCACAATGCTCCAGGACGTTGTCATGAAAAGGCTCCATTCCATTGTCATCTCAATACTCCATGAATATTTTCAGCTAAATGCTCCATGACCTTCTCATCACAATGCTCCATGACCCCTGTCATCACAATGTTCCATGACCACAGTAATCACAATGCTCCATGACCCATGACAACACAATGATCCTGGACATTTTTCATCAAAATACTCCATGACACTTGTCATCACATAATCCATGCTCATGTCATCCCAATGTTCCATGTCCCCTCTAATCACAATGCTCCATGACGCTTGTCATCACAGTGCTCCATGCCTTTGTCAGAAAAATGCTACTTGACCTTTTCATCACAATGCTCCATGCGCTTGTCATCACAATCCTCCATGAACCTTGGGATCACATTGCTTCATGCCCTTGTCATCACAATGCTCCATGCTCCTTGAAATCAAATGATCCATGAACTCTGTCATCACAATGTTCCAAACCCTTGTGATCACAATGTTCCATAACACTTGTCATCACAATGCTCTATGATGCCTGTCATCACTATATTCCATGCCCTTGTCATCACAATGTTCCATGTCCTTTGTCATCAGAATGCACAATACACTTGTCATCACAATGCTCCCTGGCACATGCCATCAGTATGCACTTGAACCATGTCATGACAATCCTCCATGCCTTTTTCATCACAATGATCCATGCCCTTTCCATCACAATGCTCCAAGTCTCCTGTAATCAGAATGCTCCATGCCTTTTTCAGCAAAATGCTACAAGACCTCGTCACCACAAAGCTCCATGCGCTTGTCATCACAATCCTCCATGAACCTTGGGATCACATTGCTTCATGATCTTGGCATCACAGGGCTCCATGCTCCTTGAAATCAAAATGATCCATGACCACATTCATCACAACGATCTAATTGCTTGTGATCAAAATATTCCATAACACTTGTCATCACAATTCTCCATGATGCCTGTCATCACAATACTCCTGTGCCCTTGTCATCACAATGCGCCATGGCCATTGTAATCACAATGCTCAATGCACTTGTCATCACAATGTTCCTTGACATTTGTCATCAGAATGCTCCTTGAACACTCTCATAAAAAGAATCCATGCCTTTTTCATCACAATGCTCCATCCAAATGTCATCACAATACTCCACAAGGTTGTCATCACAATGCTCCATGACACATGTCATCACAATGCTCCATGACCCCTGTCATCACAATGCTCCATGACACCTGTAATCACAATGCTCCATGGCTCTTGTAATTAGAGTGCTCCATGACACTCATCATCATCATAATCCATTGACTTCTCATCACTATACTCCAAGGTCTTGCCATCACAATGAACCATTCCCTGATCATCACAATGCTCCAAGTCCCTTGTCTTCCCATTTTTCCACGTCCTCCTCATAACAATGCTACATGACATTTCTCATCACAATGTTGCATGCTCTTGTCATCACAATTCTCCATGCACTTGTCATTGCAATGCTCCATGACCCCTGCCATAGCAAGCTCCATGCCCTACTCATCACAATGCACCACGCCCTTGTCACAAAATGCTCCATGACCTTTGTCATCACAAAGCTCCTTGATCCTTGGCATCACAATGATCCATGCTATTGTCATCACAATGCTCCATGAACCCTCTCATCACATTGCTCAATGCCGTTGTCATCACAATGCTCCATGACTCTTGTCATCAAAATGCTCGATTCACTTCTCATCTCAATTCTCCACCCCTTTTTCATTACAATCCTCGCTGACTCATGTATCACAGTGATCTGTGCCCTTGTCATCACAGTGCTCAATGCCCACTCTCATCAAAAGAATCCATGAAACATTTGAGACCAATGATCCATGCCATTGTCGTCACAATGCTCCATTACCCCTGTCATAACAATGTTCCATTATCCCTGCCATCACAATGTTCCACGGTCTTGTCATCACAAGGCTCCATGACACTTGTCATCACAAGGCTCCAAGAACCCTTTCATCACAATGATCTATGCCCTTTTCATCACAAAGCTCCATGACGCATGTCATCAATATGCGCCATGGCTTTCTCATCACAATGCTCCATGCCCTTGTCATCACAATGCTTCAAGACCCCTGTAATCACAAAGCTCCATGCCGCTTTTCATCTCAATGCTCCATGAACCCTGTCATCACAATGCACCATGCCCTTCATCATAATGCTTCATGCTATTGCCATCACAATGAAATCAAAATGCACCAAGACCTCTGTCATCATAATGCTCCAAACCCTTGTGATCACATTGTTCCATAACACTTATCATCACAACGCCCCATGATCCTCCTCATCACAATTATCCATGGTCTTCTCATCACTGTGCTCCATGCCTTTGTCATCACAATGCTCAATCCACTTTTCGTCACAATGCTACCTCACACTTGTGGTCAGTATGCTCCTTGAACCCTGTCATGACAAGGCTCCGTGTTATTTCATCACAATGATCCATGCGCTTGTCATCACAATGCTCCATTACCACTGTCATAAAAACGCTCAATGACCCCTGGCATCACAATCTTCCATGGCCTTGTCATAACACTTCTCCTTGACCCTTGTCATCACTGTGCACCAAGACCCCTGTATTCACAATTCTCCATGCCCTTTTCATCACAAAGCTCCATGACACATGTCATCGGAATGCTCCATGGCTTTCTCATCACAATGCTCCATGCCCTTTTCATCTCAATGCTCCATGAACCCTGTCTCACAATGCACCATGCCCATCATCATAATGCTTAATGCTATTGGAATCACAATGAAATCAACATGCTACATGTCCTCTGTCATCACAATGCTCCAAACCCTTGTGATCAAAATATTCCATATCACTTGTAATCACAACGCCCCATGACGCTCATCATCACAATTATCCATGGTCTTCTCATCACAATGCTCCATGACATTTGTCGTCACAATGTTCCATAACCCCTCTAATCACAATGCTCTCTGACAATTGTCATCGCAGTGTTCCATCACCCTTGTCATCACAATGCTCCATGCCTATGTCAGCAAAATGCTACATGACTTGTCATCACAATGCTCCATGCGCTTGTCATCACAATACTTCTTTACCATTGTCATTCACAATCCTTCGTGAACATTGGCATCACATTACTTCATGCCTTTGTCATCACAATGCTCCATGTTCCTTGAAATCAAAATGATCCATGACCTCTGTCATCACAATGCTCCAAACACTTGTGATCCCAATTTTCCATAACACCTGTCATCCAAAGGCTCCATGATTCCTTTCATCACAATACTCCATGCACTTGTCATCACAATGCTCCATGAACTTTGTCTCACAATGCTCAATACACTTGTCATCACAATGCTCCCTGACACTTGTCATCAAAATGCTCCTTGAAACCTATCATGGAAAGTCTCCATGCCTTTTTCATCACAATGCTCCATGCCCTTTTCATCACAATGCTCCATGCCATTGTCATCACAATACTCCACAAGCTTGTCATCAGAATGCTCCATGACCCCTGTCATCAAAAAGCTCCATGACACCTATCATCACAATGCTTCATGCCCCTTGTCATTACAGTGCTCCAGGACGCTCGTCATTACAATTATCCATGGTCTTCTCATCACAATGCTCCACGATTTTGCCATCACAATGCTCCATGCCCTGGTCATCACAATGCTACTTGTCCTTTGTCATCAAAATTCCCCACGTCCTTTTCATCACAATGTTCCATGACACTACTCATCACAATGTTTCATGCTCTTGACATCACAATTCTCCATGCACTTGTCACCGCAATGCTCCATGACCCCTGTCATAGCAAGCTCCATGCGCTTGTAATCTCAATGCTTCACGACCTTGTCATCAAAGTTCTCAATGGGCCTTGTCATCACAATGCTCCAAGCCCTTGTCATCACAATGCTCCATTACCTTCGTCATCACAACCCTCCATGACACATGGCATCACAATGCTTCATGCCATTATCATCACAATGGACCATGACCTATGTCATCACAATGCTCCCTGACACCTGTCTTCACAGTACTCCGTGACCTTGTCATCACAATGTTCCATGCCCTTGTCATCACAATGCACCATGTCCACTCTCATCACAATAATCCATGAAACTTGTCAGACCAATGCTCCATGCCCCTTTTCATCTCAAAACACCATGAACCCTGTCATCACAATGCACCATGCCCATCATCATAATGCTTCATGCTATTGTCATCACAATGAAATCAAAACGCTCCATGACCTCTGTCTTCACAATGCTCCAAACCCTTGTGATCACAATGTTCCACAACACTTGTTATCACATCGCCCCATGATGCTCATCATTACAATTATCCGTGGTCTTCTCATCACAATGTTCCATGAACTTTGTCATCACAATGCTCCATACACTTGTCATCACAATGCTCCCTGCCACTTTTCGTCAGTATGCTCCTTGAACCCTTTCATGACAAGGCTCCATGCCTTTTTCTTCACAATGATCCTTGCCCTTTTTATCACAATGCTCCAAGACACCTGTAATCAAATGCTCTATGACGTTGTCATCACAAAGCTCCATGATGCATGTTATCCAAATGCTCCATGGCTTTCTCATCACAATGCTTTTAGCACTTGTCATCAAAATGCTCCAAGACCCCTGTAATCGCAATGCCCCCTGCCTCTTTTTGTGAGAATGCTCCATGATAATTGTCATCACATGGCTCCATGGTCCACTCATCACAATGCTCCAGGACGTTGTCATGAAAAGGCTCCATTCCCTTGTCATCACAATACTCCATGAATATTTTCAGCTCAATGATCCATGACCTTCTCATCACAATGCTCCATGACCCCTGTCATCACAATGTTCCATGACCACAGTAATCACAATGCTCCATGACCCATGACAACACAATGATCCTGGACATTTTTCATCAAAATACTCCATGACACTTGTCATCACATAGTCCATGCTCATGTCATCACAATGTTCCATGTCCCCTGTAATCACAATGCTCCATGACGCTTGTCATCACAGTGCTCCATGCCTTTGTCAGAAAAATGCTACTTGACCTTGTCATCACAATGCTCCATGTGCTTGTCATCACAATCCCCCATGAACCTTGGGATCACATTGCTTCAAGCCCTTGTCATCACAATGCTCCATGCTCCTTGAAATCAAAATGATCCATGAACTCTCTCATCACAATGATCCAAACCCTTGTGATCACAATGTTCCATAACACTTGTCATCACAATGCTCTATGATGCCTGTCATCACAATATTCCATTCCCTTGTCATCACAATGCTCCATGTCCTTTGTCATCACAATGCACAATACACTTGTCATCACGATGCTCCCTGGCACTTGCCATCAGTATGCACTTGAACCATCTCATGACAATGCTCCATGCGTTTTTCAT
The DNA here is from genome assembly GCF_964165515.1 of Mesoplodon bidens. Taxonomy (NCBI): domain Eukaryota; kingdom Metazoa; phylum Chordata; class Mammalia; order Artiodactyla; family Ziphiidae; genus Mesoplodon; species Mesoplodon bidens. The sequence goes on along the minus strand of NW_027671674.1, from coordinate 47,087 downwards.
CACAATGATCCATGCCCTTTCCATCACAATGCTCCAAGTCTCCTGTAATCAGAATGCTCCATTCCTTTTACAGCAAAATGCTACAAGACCTTGTCACCACAAAGCTCCATGCGCTTGTAATCACAATCCTCCATGAACCTTGGGATCACATTGCTTCATGATCTTGGCATCACAGGGCTCCATGCTCCTTGAAATCAAAATGATCCATGACCACATTCATCACAACGCTCTAATTGCTTGTGATCAAAATATTCCATAACACTTGTCATCACAATTCTCCATGATGCCTGTCGTCACAATACTCCTGTGCCCTTGTCATCACAATGCGCAATGGCCATTGTAATCACAATGCTCAATGCACTTGTCATCACAATGTTCCTTGACATTTGTCATCAGAACGCTCCTTGAACACTCTCATAAAAAGAATCCATGCCTTTTTCATCACAATGCTCCATCCAAATGTCATCACAATACTCCACAAGCTTGTCATCACAATGCTCCATGACACTTGTCATCACAATGCTCCATGACCCCTGTCATCACAATGCTCCATGACACCTGTAATCACAATGCTCCATGGCTCTTGTAATTAGAGTGCTCCATGACACTCATCATCATCATAATCCATGGACTTCTCATCACTATACTCCAAGGTCTTGCCATCACAATGAACCATTCCCTGATCATCACAATGCTCCAAATCCCTTGTCATCCCATTTCTCCACGTCCCCCTCATAACAATGCTACATGACATTTCTCATCACAATGTTGCATGCTCTTGTCATCACAATTCTCCATGCACTTGTCATCGCAATGCTCCATGACCCCTGTCATAGCAAGCTCCATGCCCTTCTCATCGCAATGCACCACGCCCTTGTCATCAAAATGCTCCATGACCTTTGTCATCACAAAGCTCCTTGATCCTTGGCATCACAATGATCCATGCTATTGTCATCACAATGCTCCATGAACCCCCTCATCACATTGCTCAATGCCGTTGTCATCACAATGCTCCATGACACTTGTCATCAAAATGCTCGATTCACTTCTCATCATAATTCTCCAGGCCTTTTTCATTACAATCCTCCCTGACTCATGTATCACAGTGATCTGTGCCCTTGTCATCACAGTGCTCAATGCCCACTCTCATCAAAAGAATCCATGAAACATTTGAGACCAATGATCCATGCCATTGTCGTCACAATGCTCCATTACCCCTGTCATAAAAATGCTCAATGATCCCTGCCATCACAATGTTCCACGGTCTTGTCATCACAAGGCTCCATGACACTTGTCATCACAAGGCTCCAAGAACCCTGTCATCACAATGATCCATGCCCTTTTCATCACAAAGCTCCATGACGCATGTCATCAATATGCTCCATGGCTTTCTCCTCACAATGCTCCATGCCCTTGTCATCACAATGCTTCAAGACCCCTGTAATCACAAAGCTCCATGCCGCTTTTCATCTCAATGCTCCATGAACCCTGTCATCACAATGCACCATGCCCTTCATCATAATGCTTCATGCTATTGCCATCACAATGAAATCAAAATGCACCAAGACCTCTGTCATCATAATGCTCCAAACCCTTGTGATCACATTGTTCCATAACACTTATCATCACAACGCCCCATGATGCTCCTCATCTCAATTATCCATGGTCTTCTCATCACTGTGCTCCATGCCTTTGTCATCACAATGCTCAATCCACTTGTCGTCACAATGCTACCTCACACTTGTGGTCAGTATGCTCCTTGAACCCTGTCATGACAAGGCTACGTGTTATTTCATCACAATGATCCATGCCCTTGTCATCACAATGCTCCATTACCACTGTCATAAAAACGCTCTATGACCCCTGGCATCACAAACGTCCATGGCCTTGTCATAACACTTCTCCATGACCCTTGTCATCATTGTGCACCAAGACCCCTGTATTCACAATGCTCCATGCCCTTTTCATCACAAAACTCCAATGCACATGTCATCGGGATGCTCCATGGCTTTCTCATCACAATGCTCCATTTGCTTTTCATCTCAATGCTCCATGAACCCTGTCTCACAATGCACCATGCCCATCATCATAATGCTTAATGCTATTGGAATCACAATGAAATCAACATGCTACATGTCCTCTGTCATCACAATGCTCCAAACCCTTGTGATCAAAATATTCCATATCACTTGTCATCACAACGCCCCATGACGCTCATCATCACAATTATCCATGGTCTTCTCATCACAATGCTCCATGACATTTGTCGTCACAATGTTCCATAACCCCTCTAATCACAATGCTCTCTGACAATTGTCATCGCAGTGTTCCATGACCCTTGTCATCACAATGCTCCATGCCTATGTCAGCAAAATGCTACATGACTTGTCATCACAATGCTCCATGCGCTTGTCATCACAATACTTCTTTACCATTGTCATTCACAATCCTCCATGAACATTGGCATCACATTACATCATGCCCTTTTCATCACAGTGCTCCATGCTCCTTGAAATCAAAATGATCCATGACCTCTGTCATCACAATGCTCCAAACCCTTGTGATCCCAATTTTCCATAACACGTGTCATCCAAAGGCTCCATGATTCCGTTCATCACAATACTCCATGCACTTGTCGTCACAATTCTCCATGAACTTTGTCATCACAATGCTCATTACACATGTCATCACAATGCTCCCTGACACTTGTCGTCAAAACGCTCCTTGAAATCTATCATGAAATGTCTCCTTGCCTTTTTCATCACAATGCTCCATGCCCTTTACATCACAATGCTCCATGCCATTGTCATCACAATACTCCACAAGCTTGTCATCAGAATGCTCCATGAGCCTTGTCATCAGAATGCTCCATGACCCCTGTCATCACAAAGCTCCATGACACCTATCATCACAATGCTTCATGTCCCTTGTCATTACAGTGGTCCAGGACGCTATTCATTACAATTATCCATGGTCTTCTCATCACAATGCTCCACGATTTTGCCATCACAATGCTCCATGCCCTGGTCATCACTATGCTACATGTCTTTGTCTTCAAAACTTCCCACGTCCTTTCCATCACAATATTCCATGACACTACTCATCACAATGTTTCATGCTCTTGACATCACAATTCTCTATGCACGTGTCACCGCAATGCTCCATGACCCCTGTCATAGCAAGCTGAAAGCGTTTGTAATCTCAATTCTTCACGACCATGTCATCAAAATTCTCAATGGGCCTTGTCATCACAATGCTCCAAGCCCTTGTCATCACAATGCTCCATTACCTTTGTCATCACAATCCTCCATGACACATGGCATCACAATGCTTCATGCCATTGTCATCACAATGGACCCTGACCTATGTCATCACAATGCTCCCTGACACCTGTCTTCACAGTACTCCGTGACCTTGTCATCACAATGTTCCATGCCCTTGTCATCACAATGCACCATGTCCACTGTCATCACAATAATCCATGAAACTTGTCAGAACAATGCTCCATGCCCCTTTTCATCTCAAAACTCCATGAACCCTGTCATCACAATGCACCATGCCCATCATCATAATGCTTCATGCTATTGTCATCACAATGAAATCAAAACGGTCAATGACTTCTGTCTTCACAATGCTCCAAACCCTTGTGATCACAATGTTCCATAACACTTGTTACCACATCGCCCCATGATGCTCGTCATTACAATTATCCATGGTCTTCTCATCACAATGTTCCATGACCTTTGTCATCACAATGCTCCATACACTTGTCATCACAATGCTCCCTGCCACTTTTCGTCAGTATGCTCCTTGAACCCTGTCATGACAAGGCTCCATGCCTTTTTCTTCACAATGATCCTTGCCTTTTTCATCACAATGCTCCAAGACACCTGTAATCAAAATGCTCTATGACGTTGTCATCACAAAGCTCCATGATGCATGTTATCCGAATGCTCCATGGCTTTCTCATCACAATGCTTTTAGCACTTGTCCTCAGAATGCTCCAATAACCCTGTAATCACAATGCCCCATGCCTCTTTTAGTGAGAATGCTCCATGATAATTGTCATCACAATGCTCCTTGGTCCACTCATCACAATGCTCCAGGACGTTGTCATGAAAAGGCTCCATTCCATTGTCATCTCAATACTCCATGAATATTTTCAGCTCAATGCTCCATGACCTTCTCATCACAATGCTCCATGACCCCTGTCATCACAATGTTCCATGACCACAGTAACCACAATGCTCCATGACCCATGACAACACAATGATCCTGGACATTTTTCATCAAAATACTCCATGACACTTGTCATCACATAATCCATGCTCATGTCATCCCAATGTTCCATGTCCCCTCTAATCACAATGCTCCATGACGCTTGTCATCACAGTGCTCCATGCCTTTGTCAGAAAAATGCTACTTGACCTTGTCATCACAATGCTCCATGCGCTTGTCATCACAATCCTCCATGAACCTTGGGATCACATTGCTTCATGCCCTTGTCATCACAATGCTCCATGCTCCTTGAAATCAAAATGATCCATGAACTCTGTCATCACAATGTTCCAAACCCTTGTGATCACAATGTTCCATAACACTTGTCATCACAATGCTCTATGATGCCTGTCATCACAATATTCCATGCCCTTGTCATCACAATGCTCCATGTCCTTTGTCATCACAATGCACAATACACTTGTCATCACAATGCTGCCTGGCACATGCCATCAGTACGCACTTGAACCATGTCATGACAATCCTCCATGCCTTTTTCATCACAATGATCCATGCCCTTTCCATCACAATGCTACAAGTCTCCTGTAATCAGAATGCTCCATGCCTTTTTCAGCAAAATGCTACAAGACCTCGTCACCACAAAGCTCCATGCGCTTGTCATCACAATCCTCCATGAACCTTGGGATCACATTGCTTCATGATCTTGGCATCACAGGGCTCCATGCTCCTTGAAATCAAAATGATCCATGACCACATTCATCACAACGATCTAATTGCTTGTGATCAAAATATTCCATAACACTTGTCATCACAATTCTCCATGATGCCTGTCATCACAATACTCCTGTGCCCTTGTCATCACAATACGCCATTCCATTGTAATCACAATGCTCAATGCACTTGTCATCACAATGTTCCTTGACATTTGTCATCAGAATGCTCCTTGAACACTCTCATAAAAAGAATCCATGCCTTTTTCATCACAATGCTCCATCCAAATGTCATCACAATACTCCACAAGGTTGTCATCACAATGCTCCATGACACATGTCATCACAATGCTCCATGACCCCTGTCATCACAATGCTCCATGACACCTGTAATCACAATGCTCCATGGCTCTTGTAATTAGAGTGCTCCATGACACTCATCATCATCATAATCCATTGACTTCTCATCACTATACTCCAAGGTCTTGCCATCACAATGAACCATTCCCTGATCATCACAATGCTCCAAGTCCCTTGTCATCCCATTTCTCCACGTCCTCCTCATAACAATGCTACATGACATTTCTCATCACAATGTTGCATGCTCTTGTCATCACAATTCTCCATGCACTTGTCATTGCAATGCTCCATGACCCCTGCCATAGCAAACTCCATGCCCTTCTCATCACAATGCACCACGCCCTTGTCATCAAAATGATCCATGACCTTTGTCATCACAAAGCTCCTTGATCCTTGGCATCACAATGATCCATGCTATTGTCATCACAATGCTCCATGAACCCTCTCATCACATGGCTCAATGCCGTTGTCATCACAATGCCCCATGACTCTTGTCATCAAAATGCTCGATTCACTTCTCATCTCAATTCTCCACCCCTTTTTCATTACAATCCTCGCTGACTCATGTATCACAGTGATCTGTGCCCTTGTCATCACAGTGCTCAATGCCCACTCTCATCAAAAGAATCCATGAAACATTTGAGACCAATGATCCATGCCATTGTCGTCACAATGCTCCATTACACCTGTCATAACAATGCTCCATTATCCCTGCCATCACAATGTTCCACGGTCTTGTCATCACAAGGCTCCATGACACTTGTCATCACAAGGCTCCAAGAACCCTGTCATCACAATGATCCATGCCCTTTTCATCACAAAGCTCCATGACGCATGTCATCAATATGCTCCATGGCTTTCTCCTCACAATGCTCCATGCCCTTGTCATCACAATGCTTCAAGACCCCTGTAATCACAAAGCTCCATGCCGCTTTTCATCTCAATGCTCCATGAACCCTGTCATCACAATGCACCATGCCCTTCATCATAATGCTTCATGCTATAGCCATCACAATGAAATCAAAATGCACCAAGACCTCTGTCATCATAATGCTCCAAACCCTTGTGATCACATTGTTCCATAACACATATCATCACAACGCCCCATGATGCTCCTCATCACAATTATCCATGGTCTTCTCATCATTGTGCTCCATGCCTTTGTCATCACAATGCTCAATCCACTTGTCGTCACAATGCTACCTCACACTTGTGGTCAGTATGCTCCTTGAACCCTGTCATGACAAGGCTCCGTGTTATTTCATCACAATGATCCATGCGCTTGTCATCACAATGCTCCATTACCCCTGTCATAAAAACGCTCAATGACCCCTGGCATCACAGTCTTCCATGGCCTTGTCATAACACTTCTCCTTGACCCTTGTCATCACTGTGCACCAAGACCCCTGTATTCACAATGCTCCATGCCCTTGTCATCACAAAGCTCCATGACACATGTCATCGGAATGCTCCATGGCTTTCTCATCACAATGCTCCATGCCCTTTTCATCTCAATGCTCCATGAACCCTGTCATCACAATGCACCATGCCCATCATCATAATGCTTAATGCTACTGAAATCACAATGAAATCAACATGCTACATGTCCTCTGTCATCACAATGCTCCAAACCCTTGTGATCAAAATATTCCATATCACTTGTCATCACAACGCCCCATGACGCTCATCATCACAATTATCCATGGTCTTCTCATCACAATGCTCCATGACATTTGTCGTCACAATGTTCCATAACCCCTCTAATCACAATGCTCTCTGACAATTGTCATCGCAGTGTTCCATGACCCTTGTCATCACAATGCTCCATGCCTATGTCAGCAAAATGCTACATGACTTGTCATCACAATGCTCCATGCGCTTGTCTTCAAAATACTTCTTTACCATTGTCATTCACAATCCTTCGTGAATATTGGCATCACATTACTTCATGCCCTTGTCATCACAATGCTCCATGTTCCTTGAAATCAAAATGATCCATGACCTCTGTCATCACAATGCTCCAAACACTTGTGATCCCAATTTTCCATAACACCTGTCATCCAAAGGCTCCATGATTCCTTTCATCACAATACTCCATGCACTTGTCATCACAATGCTCCATGAACTTTGTCTCACAATGCTCAATACACTTGTCATCACAATGCTCCCTGACACTTGTCGTCAAAATGCTCCTTGAAACCTATCATGAAAAGTCTCCATGCCTTTCTCATCACAATGCTCCATGCCCTTTTCATCACAATGCTCCATGCCATTGTCATCACAATACTCCACGAGCTTGTCATCAGAATGCGCCATGAGTCTTGTCATCAGAATGCTCCATTACCCCTGTCATCACAAAGCTCCATGACACCTATCATCACAATGCTTCATGCCCCTTGTCATTACAGTGCTCCAGGACGCTCCTCATTACAATTATCCATGGTCTTCTCATCACAATGCTCCACGATTTTGCCATCACAATGCTCCATGCCCTGGTCATCACAATGCTACATGTCCTTTGTCATCAAAATTCCCCACGTCCTTTTCATCACAATGTTCCATGACACTACTCATCACAATGTTTCATGCTCTTGACATCACAATTCTCCATGCACTTGTCACCGCAATGCTCCATGACCCCTGTCATAGCAAGCTCCATGCGCTTGTAATCTCAATGCTTCACGACCTTGTCATCAAAATTCTCAATGGGCCTTGTCATCACAATGCTCCAAGCCCTTGTCATCACAATGCTCCATTACCTTCGTCATCACAATCCTCCATGACACATGGCATCACAATGCTTCATGCCATTATCATCACAATGGACCATGACCTATGTCATCACAATGCTCCCTGACACCTGTCTTCACAGTACTCCGTGACCTTGTCATCACAATGTTCCATGCCCTTGTCATCGCAATGCACCATGTCCACTCTCATCACAATAATCCATGAAACTTGTCAGACCAATGCTCCATGCCCCTTTTCATCTCAAAACACCATGAACCCTGTCATCACAATGCACCATGCCCATCATCATAATGCTTCATGCTATTGTCATCACAATGAAATCAAAACGCTCCATGACCTCTGTCTTCACAATGCTCCAAACCCTTGTGATCACAATGTTCCACAACACTTGTTATCACATCGCCCCATGATGCTCGTCATTAAAATTATCCATGGTCTTCTCATCACAATGTTCCATGACCTTTGTCATCACAATGCTCCATACACTTGTCATCACAATGCTCCCTGCCACTTTTCGTCAGTATGCTCCTTGAACCCTGTCATGACAAGCCTCCATGCCTTTTTCTTCACAATGATCCTTGCCTTTTTCATCACAATGCTCCAAAACACCTGTAATCAAAATGCTCTATGACGTTGTCATCACAAAGCTCCATGAATCATGTTATCCGAATGCTCCATGGCTTTCTCATCACAATGCTTTTAGCACTTGTCATCACAATGCTCAAAGACCCCTGTAATCACAATGCCCCATGCCTCTTTTTGTGAGAATGCTCCATGATAATTGTCATCACAAGGCTCCATGGTCCACTCATCACAATGCTCCACGACGTTGTCATCAAAAGGCTCCATTCCCTTGTCATCTCAATACTCCATGAATATTTTCAGCTCAATGCTCCATGACCTTCTCATCACAATGCTCCATTACCCCTGTCATCACAATGTTCCATGACCACAGTAATCACAATGCTCCATGACCCATGACAACACAATGATCCTGGACATTTTTCATCAAAATACACCATGACACTTGTCATCACATAATCCATGCTCATGTCATCCCAATGTTTCATGTCCCCTGTAATCACAATGCTCCATGACGCTTGTCATCACAGTGCTCCATGCCTTTGTCAGAAAAATGCTACTTGACCTTGTCATCACAATGCTCCATGTGCTTGTCATCACAATCCTCCTTGAACCTTGGGATCACATTGCTTCATGCCCTTGTCATCACAATGCTCCATGCTCCTTGAAATCAAAATGATCCATGAACTCTGTCATCACAATGATCCAAACCCTTGTGATCACAATGTTCCATAACACTTGTCATCACAATGCTCTATGATGCCTGTCATCACAATATTCCATGCCCTTGTCATCACAATGCTCCATGTCCTTTGTCATCACAATGCACAATACACTTGTCATCACAATGCTCCCTGGCACTTGCCATCAGTATGCACTTGAACCATGTCATGACAATGCTCCATGCCTTTTTCATCACAATGCTCCATGCCCTTTTCATCACAAAGCTCCAAGACACCTGTAAACAAAATGCTCCATGACGTTGTCATCACAAAGCTCCATGACGTATCTCATCAGTATGCTCCATGGCCTTCGCATCACAATGCTCCATGCCCTTCTCATCACAATGCACCATGACCTTGTCATCAAAGTGCTCCATGACATTGGTCATCACAAAGCTCCATGACCCTTGGTATCACAATGCTCCATGCGATTGTCATCACAATGCTCCATGAACCCTCTCATCACATTGCTCCATGCCCTTGTCATCACAACACTCCATGACGCTTGTCATCACAACGCACGATGCCCTTCTCATCACAATGCTTCATGCCCTGGTCATTACAATCCTCCACGACCCATGTATCACACTGTTCCGTGCTCTGTTCATCACAATGCTCCATGCTCAATCTCAACACAATAATCCGTGAAACTTTACAGACCAATGCTCCATAACCCTATCATCACAATGCTCCATTATCACTGTCATAACAATGCTCCATGAACCCTGCCATCACAGTGTTCCATGGCCTTGTCATCACATGGCTCCATGACCTTTGTCATCATAATGCTCCAAGACCACTGTAATCACAATGCTCCATACGCTTGTCATCACAAAACTCCATGACGCATGTCATCAGTATGCTCCATGGTCTTCTCATCATAATGCTCCAAGACCCCTATAATCACAATGCTCCTTGCCGCTTTTCATCTCAATGCTCCATGAACCATGTCATCACAATGCACCATGCCCATCATCATAATGCTTCATGCTATTGTCATCACAATGTAATCAAAATGCTCCATGACCTCTGTCATTACCATGCTCCAAACCCTAGTGATCACAGTGTTCCATAACACTTGTCATCACAATGTCCAATGACGCTCGTCATCACAATAATCAGTGGACTTCTCATCACAATGCTCCATAAACTTTGTCATCACAATGCTCAATTCACTTGTCATCACAATGTTGCCTGACACTTGTTGCAAGTATGCTCCTTGTGCCCTGTCATGACAAGGCTCCATGCCTTTTTCATCACAATGATCCATGCCTTTTTCATAACAATACTCCAAGAACCCTTTAATCACAATGTCCCATGCTCTTGTCATCACAAAGCTCCATGATGCATGTTATCAGAATGCTCCATGGCCTTCTCATCACAATGCTATTAGCACTTGTCATCACAATGCTCCAAGACCCCTGTAATCACAATGCCCCATGCCTCTTTTAGTGAGAATGCTCCATGATAATTGTCATCACAAGGCTCCATGGTCCACTCATCACAATGCTCCAGGACGTTGTCAGCAAAAGTCTCCATTCCCTTGCCATCTCAATACTCCATGAATATTTTCAGCTCAATGCTCCATGACCTTCTCATCACAATGCTCCATGACCCCTGTCATCAAAATGCTCCATGACCACAGTAATCACAATGATCCATGACCCCTGACAACACAATGATCCTGGACATTTTTCATCAAAATACTCCATGACACTTGTCTTCACATAATCCATGCTCATGTCATCACAATGTTCCATGCCCCCTGTAATCACAATGCTCCATGACGCTTGTCATCACAGTGCTCCATGCCTTTGTCAGAAAAATGCTACATGACCTTGTCATCACAATGCTCCATGCGCTTGTCATCACAATCCTCCATGAAACTTGGGATCACATTACTTCATGCTTTTGTCACCACAATGCTTCATGCTCCATGAAATCAAAATGACCCATGAACTCTGTCATCACAACGATCCAAACCCTTGTGATCACAATGTTCCATAACACTTGTCATCACAATGCTCTATGATGCCTGTCATCACAATACTCCATGCCCTTGTCATCACAATGCTCCATGACCTTTGTCATCACAATGCACAATACACTTGTCATCACAATGCTCCCTGGCACTTGCCATCAGTATGCACTTGAACCATGTCATGACAATGCTCCATGTCTTTTTCATCACAATGATCCATGCCCTTTCCATCACAATGCTCCAAGTCTCCTGTAATCAGAATGCTCCATGCCTTTTTCAGCAAAATGCTACAAGACCTTGTCACCACAAAGCTCCATGCGCTTGTCATCACAATCCTCCCTGAAACTTGGGATCACATTGCTTCCTGATCTTGGCATCAAAGGGCTCCATGCTCCTTGAAATCAAAATGATCCCTGACCACTTTCATCACAACGCTCTAATTGCTTGTTATCACAATGTTCCATAACACTTGTCATCACAATGCTCCATGATGCCAGTCATCACAATACTCCTGTGCCATTGTCATCACAATGTGCCATGGCCATTGTAATCACAATGCTCAATACACTTGTCATCACAATGCTCCTTGACATTTGTCATCAGAATGCTCCTTGAACACTCTCATAAAAAGACTCCATGACTTTTTCATCACAATGCTCCATCCAAATGTCATCACAATACTCCACAATCTTGTCATCACAATGCTCCATGACACTTGTCATCACAATGCTCCATGAACCCTGTCATCATAATGCTCCATGACACCTGTAATCTCAATGCTCCATGGCTCTTGTAATTAGAGTGGCCATGACCCTCGTCATCAACATAATCCATGGACTTCTCATCACTATACTCCACGGTCTTGCCATCACAATGATCCATTCCCTGATCATCACAATGCTCCAAGTCTCTTGTCATCACATTTCTCCACGTCCTCCTCATAACAATGCTACATGACATTTCTCATCACAATGTTACATGCTCTTGTCATCAGAATTCTCCATGCACTTGTCATCGCAATGCTCCATGACCCCTGTCATAGCAAGCTCCATGCCCTTCTCATCACAATGCACCACGCCCTTGTCATCAAAATGCTCCATGACCTTTGTCATCACAAAGCTTCTTGATCCTTGGCATCACAATGATCCATGCTATTGTCATCACAATGCTCCATGAACCCTCTCATCACATTGCTCAATGCCGTTGTCATCACAATGCTCCATGACTCTTGTCATCAAAATGCTCGATTCACTTCTCATCACAATTCTCCACGCCATTGTCATTACAATCTTCCCTGACTCATGTATCACTGTGATCTGTGCCCTTGTCATCACAATGCTCAATGCCCACTCTCATCAAAATAATCCATGAAACATTTGAGACCAATGATCCATGCCATTGTCATCACAATGCTCCATTACCCCTCTCATAACAATGCTCCATGAAACCTGCCATCACAATGTTCCACAGTCTTGTCATCACAAGGCTCCATGACACTTGTCATCACAAGGCTCCAAGACCCCTGTCATCACAATGATCCATGCCCTTTTCATCACAAAGCTCCATGACGCATGTCATCAGTATGCTCCATGGCTTTCTCATCACAATGCTCCATGCACTTGTCATCACAATGCTTCAAGACCCCTGTAATCACAAAGCTCCATGCCGCTTTTCATCTCAATGCTCCATGAACCCTGTCATCACAATGCACCATGCCCTTCATCATAATGCTTCATGCTATTGCCATCACAATGAAATCAAAATGCACCAAGACCTCTGTCATCATAATGCTCCAAACCCTTGTGTCACATTGTTCCATAACACTTATCATCACAACGCCCCATGATGCTCCTCATCACAATTATCCATGGTCTTCTCATCACTGTGCTCCATGCCTTGGTCATCACAATGCTCAATCCACTTGTCGTCACAATGCTACCTAACACTTGTGGTCAGTATGCTCCTTGAATCCTGTCATGACAAGGCTCCGTGTTATGTCATCACAATGATCCATGCCCTTGTCATCACAATGCTCCATTATCCCTGTCATAAAAATGCTCTAAGACCCCTGGCATCACAATCTTCCATGGCCTTGTCATAACACTTCTCCATGACCCTTGTCATCACTGTGCACCAAGACACCTGTATTCACAATGCTCCATGCCCTTGTCATCACAAAGCTCCATGACACATGTCATCAGAATGCTCCATGGCTTTCTCATCACAGTGCTCCATGCCCTTGTCATCTCAATGCTCCATGAACCCTGTCATCACAATGCACCATGCCCATCATCATAATGCTTCATGCTATTGTCATCACAATGAAATCAACATGCTCCATGACCTCTGTCATCACAATGCTCCAAAACTTTGTGATCAAATTGTTCCATATCACTTGTCATCACAACGCCCCATGACGCTCATCATCACAATTATCCATGGTCTTCTCATCACAATGCTCCATGACATTTGTCGACACAATGTTCCATAACCCCTCTAATCACAATGCTCTCTGACAATTGTCATCACAGTGTACCATGACACTTGTCATCACAATGCTCCATGCCTATGTCACCAAAATGCTACATGACTTGTCATTACAATGCTCCATGCGCTTGTCATCACAATATTTCTTTACCATTGTCATTCACAATCCTCCGTGAACATTGGCATCACATTACCTCATGCCCTTGTCATCAGAGAGCTCCATGCTCCTTGAAATCAAAATGAATCATGACCTCTGTCATCACAATGCTCCAAATCCTTGTGATCCCTATTTTCCATAACACGTGTCATCCAAAGGCTCCATGATTCCTTTCATCATAATACTCCATGCACTTGTCATCACAATGCTCCATGAAATTTGTCATCACAATGCTCAATACACATGTCATCACAATGCTCCCTGACACTTGTCGTCAAAATGCTCCTTGAAACCTATCATGAAAAGTCACCATGCCTTTCTCATCACAATGCTCCATGCCCTTTTCATCACAATGCTCCTAGCCATTGTCATCACAATACTCCACAAGCTTGTCATCAGAATGCTCCATGAGCCTTGTCATCAGAATGCTCCATGAACCCTGTCATCACAAAGCTCCATGACACCTATCATCACAATGCTTCATGCCCCTTGTCATTACAGTGCTCCAGGACGCTCCTCATTACAATTATCCATGGTCTTCTCATCACTATGCTCCACGATTTTGCCATCACAATGCTCCATGCCCTGGTCATCACAATGCTACATGTCCTTTGTCATCAAAATTCCCCACGTCCTTTTCATCACAATGTTCTATGACACTACTCATTACAATGTTTCATGCTCTTGACATCACAATTCTCCATGCACTTGTCATCGGAATGCTCCATGACCCCTGTCATATCAAGCTCCATGTTTTTGTAATCTCAATGCTTCACGAACTTGTCATCAAAATTCGCAATGTGCCTTGTCATCACAACGCTCCAAGCCCTTGTCATCACAATGCTCCATTACCTTTGTCATCACAATCCTCCATGACACATGGCATCACAATGCTTCATGCCATTGTCATCACAATGGATCATGACCTATGTCATCACAATGCTCCCTGACACCTGTCTTCACAGTACTCCGTGACCTTGTCATCAAAATGTTCCATGCCCTTGTCATCACAATGCACCATGTCCATTGTCATCACAATAATCCATAAAATTTTTCAGACCAATGCTCCATGCCCCTTTTCATCTCAAAACACCATGAACCCTGTCATCACAATGCACCATGCCCATCATCATAATGCTTCATGCCATTGTCATCAAAATGAAATCAAAATGCTCCATGACCTCTGTCTTCACAATGCTCCAAACCCTTGTGATCACAATGTTCCATAACACTTGTTATCACATCACACCATGACGCTCGTCATTACAATTATCCATGGTCTTCTCATCACAATGTTCCATGACCTTTGTCATCACAATGCTCCATACACTTGTCATTACAATGCTCCCTGTCACTTTTCGTCATTATGCTCCTTGAACCCTGTCATGACAAGGTTCCATGCCTTTTTCATCACAATGATCCATGCCCTTTTCATCACAATGCTCCAAGACACCTGTAATCAATATGCTCCATGAGGTTGTCATCAGAAAGCTCCATGACGCATATCATCAGTATGCTCCATGGCCTTCTCACCACAATGCTCCATGCCCTTCTCATCACAATGCACCACGAACTTGTCATCAAAATGCTCCATGACATTGGTCATCACAAAGCTCCATGACCCTTGGTATCACAATGCTCAATTCCATTGTCATCACAAGGCTCCATAAACACTCTCATCACATTGCTCCATGCCCTTGTCATCACAACGCTCCATGACGCTTGTCATCACAACGCACGATGCCCTTCTCATCACAATGTTCCATGCCCTTGTCATTACAATCCTCCATGACCCATGTATCACAGTGTTCCGTGCCCTGGTCCTCACAATGCTCCATGCCCAATCTCATCACAATAATCCGTGAAACTTTACAGACCAATGCTCCATAACCTTATCATCAAAATGCTCCATTATCACTGTCATAACAATGTTCCATGAACCCTGCCATCACAGTGTTCCATGGCCTTGTCATCACATGGCTCCATGATCTTGTCATCATAATGTTCCAAGACCCCTGTAATCACAATGCTCCATACCCTTGTCATCACAAAGCTCCATGACGCATGTCATCAGTATGCTCCATGGTCTTCTCATCATAATGCTCCAAGACCGCTATAATCACAATGCTCCATGCCGCTTTTCATCTCAATGCTCCATGAACCCTGTCATCACAATGCACCTGGCCCATCATCATAATGCTTCATGCTATTGTCATCACAATGAAATCAAAATGCTCCATGACCTCTGTCATTACCATGCTCCAAACCCTAGTGATCACAGTGTTCCATAACACTTGTCATCACAATGCCCAATGACGCTCATCATGACAATTATCAGTGGACTTCTCATCACAATGCTCCATAAACTTTGTCATCACAGTGCTCAATTCACTTGTGATCACAATGTTGCCTGACACTTCTTGTATGTATGCTCCTTGAACCCTGTCATGACAAGGCTCCATGCCTTTTTCATCACAATGATCCATGCCTTTTTCATCACAATACTCTAAGACCCCTGTAATCACAATGTCCCTTGCCCTTGTCATCACAAAGCTCCATGATGCATGTTATCAGGATGCTCCATGGCCTTCTCATCACAATGCTATTATCACTTGTCATCACAATGCTCAAGACACCTGTAATCACAATTTCCCATGCCTCTTTTAGTGAGAATGCTCCATGATAATTGTCATCACAAGGCTCCATGGTCCACTCATCACAATGCTCCAGGACGTTGTCATCAAAAGGCTCTATTCCCTTGTCATCTCAATACTCCAGGAATATTTTCTGCTCAATGCTCCATGACCTTGTCATCACAATGCTCCTTGACCCCAGGCATCACAATGCTCCATGACCACAGTAATCACAATGCTCCATGACCCCTGACAACACAATGATCCTGCACAGTTTTCATCAAAATACTCCATGACACTTGTCATCACATAATCCATGCTCATGTCATCCCAATGTTCTATGTCCCCTGTAATCACAATGCTCCATGATGCTTGTCATCATAGAGCTCCATGCCTTTGTCAGAAAAATGCTACATGACCTTGTCATCACAATGCTCCATGCGCTTGTCATCACAATCCTCCATGAAACTTTGAATCACATTGCTTCATGCCCTTGTCATCACAATGCTGCATGCCCCTTGAAATCAAAATGATCCATGAACACTGTCATCACAATGATCCAAACCCTTGTGATCACAATGTTCCATAACACTTGTCATCACAATGCTCTATGATGCCTGTCATCACAATACTCCATGCCCTTGTCATCACAATGCTCCATGACCTTTGTCATCACAATGCACAATACAATTGTCATCACAATGCTTCTTGACATTTGCATCAGAATGCTCCTTGAACACTCTCATAAAAAGACTCCATGACTTTTTCATCACAATGCTCCATCCAAATGTCATCACAATACTCCACAAGCTTGTCATCACAATGCTCCATGACACTTGTCATCACAATGCTCCATGACCCCTGTCATCACAATGCTCCATGACACGTGTAATCACAATGCTCCATGGGTCTTGTAATTAGAGTGCTCCATGACACTCGTCATCAACATAATCCATGGACTTCTCATCACTATGCTCCACGGTCTTGCCATCACAATGATCCATTCCCTGATCATCACAACGCTCCAAGTTCTTGTCATCACATTTCTCCACGTCCTCCTCATAACAGTGCTACATGACATTTCTCATCTCAATGTTACATGCTCTTGTCATCACAATTCTCCATGCACTTGTCATCGCAATGCTCCATGACCCCTGTCATAGCAAGCTCCATGCCCTTCTCATCACAATGCACCACGCCCTTGTCATCAAAATGCTCCATGACCTTTGTCATCACAAAGCTTCTTGATCCTTGGCATCACAATGATCCATGCTATTGTCATCACAATGCTCCATGAACCCTCTCATCACATTGCTCAATGCCGTTGTCATCACAATGCTCCATGACTCTTGTCATCAAAATGCTCGATTCACTTCTCATCACAATTCTCCACGCCCTTGTCATTACAATCCTCCCTGACTCATGTATCACAGTGATCTGTGCCCTTGCCATCACAATGCTCAATGCCCACTCTCATCAAAATAATCCATGAAACATTTGAGACCGATGATCCATGCCATTGTCGTCACAATGCTCCATTACCACTGTCATAAAAAGGCTCTATGACCCCTGGCATCACAATCTTCCATGGCCTTGTCATAACACTTCTCCATGACCCTTGTCATTACTGTGCACCAAGACCCCTGTATTCACAATGCTCCATGCCCTTGTCATCACAAAGCTCCATGACACATGTCATCAGAATGCTCCATGGCTTTCTCATCACAGTGCTCCATGCCCTTGTCATCTCAATGCTCCATGAACCCTGTCATCACAATGCACCATGCCCATCATCATAATGCTTCATGCTCTTGGCATCACAATGAAATCAACATGCTCCATGACCTCTGTCATCACAATGCTCCAAATCCTTGTGATCAAAATGTTCCATATCACTTGTCATCACAACGCCCCATGACGCTCATCATCACAATTATCCATGGTCTTCTCATCACAATGCTCCATGACATTTGTCGTCACAATGTTCCATAACCCTTCTAATCACAATGCTCTCTGACAATTGTCATCGCAGTGTACCATGACCCTTGTCATCACAATGCTCCATGCCTATGTCAGCAAAATGCTACATGACTTGTCATCAGAATGCTCCATGCGCTTGTCATCACAATCCTTCTTTACCACTGTCATTCAAAATCCTCCATGGACATTGGCATCACATTACTTCATACCCTTGTCATCACAATGCTCCATGCTCCTTGAAATCAAAATTATCCATGACCTCTGTCATCACAATGCTCCAAACCCATGTGATCCCAATTTTCCATAACACGTGTCATCCAAAGGCTCCATGATTCCTTTCATCACAATACTCCATGCACTTGTCATCACAATGCTCCATGAACTTTGTCATCACAATGCTCAATACACATGTCAACACAATGCTCCCTGACACTTGTCGTCAAAATGCTCCTTGAAACCTATCATGAAAAGTCTCCATGCATTTTTCATCACAATGCTCCATGCCCTTTTCATCACAATGCTCCATGCCATTGTCATCACAATACTCCACAAGCTTGTCATCAGAATGCTACATGGGGCTTGTCATCAGAATGCTCCATGACACCTGTCATCACAATGCTCCATGACACCTATCATCACAATGCTTCATGCCCCTTGTCATTACAGTGCTCCAGGACGCTCGTCATTACAATTATCCATGGTCTTCTCATCACAATGCTCCACGATTTTGCCATCACAATGCTCCATGCCCTGGTCATCACAATGCTACATGTCCTTTGTCATCAAAATTCCCCACGTCCTTTTCATCACAATGTTCCATGACACTACTCATCACAATGTTTCATGCTCTTGACATCACAATTCTCCATGCAATTGTCATCGCAATGCTCCATGACCCCTGACATAGCAAGCTCCATGCGCTTGTAATCTCAATGCTTCACGACCTTGTCATCAAAATTCGCAATGGGCCTTGTCATCACAATGCTCCAAGCCCTTGTCATCACAATGCTCCATTACCTTTGTCATCACAATCCTCCATGACACATGGCAAAACAATGCTTCATGCC
This sequence comes from Mesoplodon bidens, assembly GCF_964165515.1. Lineage (NCBI taxonomy): Eukaryota > Metazoa > Chordata > Mammalia > Artiodactyla > Ziphiidae > Mesoplodon > Mesoplodon bidens. The sequence continues at coordinate 27,418 of NW_027671674.1, read as the reverse complement.
ATTGTCATCACAATGGACCATGACCTATGTCATCACAATGCTCCCTGACACCTGTCTTCACAGTAGTCCGTGACCTTGTCATCACAATCTTCCATGCCCTTGTCATCACAATGCACCATGTCCACTGTCATCACAATAATCCATGAAACTTGTCAGACCAATGCTCCATGCCCCTTTTCATCTCAAAACACCGTGATACCTGTCATCACAGTGCACCATGCCCATCATCATAATGCTTCATGCTATTGTCATCAAAATGAATTCAAAAGGCTCCATGACCTCTGTCTTCACAATGCTCCAAACCCTTGTGATCACAATGTACCATAACACTTGTTATCACATCGCCCCATGACGCTCGTCATTACAATTATCCATGGACTTCTCATAACAATGCTCCATGAACTTTGTCATCACAATGATCCATACACTTGTCATCACAATGCTCCCTGCCACTTTTCGTCAGTATGCTCCTTGAACCCTGTCATGACAAGGCTCCATGTCTTTTTCATCACAATGATCCATGCCCTTTTCATGACAATGTTCCAAGACACCTGTATTCAATATGCTCCATGACGTTGTCATCACAAAGCTCCATGACGCATGTCATCAGTATATGCCATGGCCTTCTCATCACAATGCTCCATGCCCTTCTCATCACAATTCACCACGACCTTGTCATCAAAATGCTCCGTGACATTGGTCATCACAAAGCTCCATGACCCTTGGTATCACAATGCTCCATGCCATTGTCATCACAAGGCTCCATGAACACTCTCATCACATTGCTCCATGCCCTTGTCATCACAACGCTCCATGACGCTTGTCATCACAACGCACGATGCCCTTCTCATCACAATGCTCCATGCCCTTGTCATTACAATCCTCCATGACCCATGTATCACAGTGTTCCGTGACCTGGTCCTCACAATGCTCCATGCCCAATCTCATCACAATAATCCGTGAAACTTTACAGACCAATGCTCCATAACCTTATCATCACAATGCTCCATTATCACTGTCATAACAATGCTCCTTGAACCCTGCCATCACAGTGTTCCATGGCCTTGTCATCACATGGCTCCATGACCTTTGTCATCATAATGTTCCAAGACCCCTGTAATCAAAATGCTCCCTACCCTTGTCATGACAACACTCCATGACGCATGTCATCAGTATGCTCCATGGTCTTCTCATCATAATGCTCCAAGACCCCTATAATCACAATGCTCCTTGCCGCTTTTCATCTCAATGCTCCATGAACCCTGTCATCACAATGCACCTTGCCCATCATCATAAAGCTTCATGCTATTGTCATCAAAATGAAATCAAAATGCTCCATGACCTCTGTCATTACCATGCTCCAAACCCCAGTGATCACTGTGTTCCATAACACTTGTCATCACAATGTCCAATGACGCTCGTCATCACAATTATCAGTGGACTTCTCATCACAATGCTCCATAAACTTTGTCATCACAATGCTCAATTAACTTGTCATCACAATGTTGCCTGACACCTGTTGTAAGTATGCTCCTTGAACCCTGTCATGACAAAGCTCCATGCCTTTTTCATCACAATGATCCATGCCTTTTTCATCACAATAATCCAAGACCCCTTAATCACAATGTCCCTTGCCCTTGTCATCACAAAGCCCCATGATGCATGTTATCAGGATGCTCAATGGCCTTCTCATCACAATGCTATTAGCACTTGTCATCACAATGCTCCAAGACCCCTGTAATCACAATGCCCCATGCCTCTTTTAGTGAGAATGCTCCATGATAATTGTCATCACAAGGCTCCATGGTCCACTCATCACAATGCTCCAGGACGTAGTCATCAAAAGGCTCTATTCTCTTGTCATCTGAATACTCCTTAATATTTTCAGCTAAATGCTCCATGACCTTCTCATCACAATGCTCCATGACCCCTGGCATCACAATGCACCATGACCACAGTAATCACAATGCTCCATGACCCCTGACAACACAATGATCCTGGACATTTATCATCATAATACTCCATGACACTTGTCATCACATAATCCATGCTCATGTCATCCCAATGTTGTATGTCCCCTATAATCACAATGCTCCATGATGCTTGTCATCATAGTGCTCCATGCCTTTGTCAGAAAAATGCTACATGACCTTTTCATCACAATGCACCATGCGCTTGTCATCACAATCCTCCATGAACCTTGGGATCACATTGCTTCATGCCCTTGTCATCACAATGCTGCATGCTCCTTGAAATCAAAATGATCCATGAACTCTGTCATCACAATGATCCAAACCCTTGTGATCACAATGTTCCATAACACTTGTCATCACAATGCTCTATGATGCCTGTCATCACAATACTCCATGCCCTTGTCATCACAATGCTCCATGACCTTTGTCATCACAATGCACAATACACTTGTCATCACAATGCTCCTTGACATTTGTCATCAGAATGCTCCTTGAACACTCTCATAAAAAGACTCCATGACTTTTTCATCACAATACTCCATCCAAATGTCATCACAATACTCCACAAGCTTGTCATCACAATGCTCCATGACACTTGTCATCACAATGCTCCATGACCCCTGTAATCACAATGCTCCATGACACCTATAATCACAATGCTCCATGGGTCTTGTAATTAGAGTGCTCCATGACACTCGTCATCAACATAATCCATGGACTTCTCATCTCTATGCTCCACGGTCTTTCCATCTCAATGATCCATTCCCTGATCATCACAATGCTCCAAGTCCCTTGTCATCACATTTCTCCACGTCCTCCTCATAACAATGCTACATGACATTTCTCATCACAATGTTGCATGCTCTTGTCATCACAATTCTCCATGCACTTGTCATCGCAATGCTCCATGACCCCTGTCATAGCAAGCTCCATGCCCTTCTCATCACAATGCACCACGCCCTTGTCATCAAAATGCTCCATGACCTTTGTCATCACAAAGCTCCTTGATCCTTGGCATCACAATGATCCATGCTATTGTCATCACAATGCTCCATGAACCCTCTCATCACATTGCTCAATGCCGTTGTCATCACAATGCTCCATGAGTCTTGTCATCAAAATGCTCGCTTCACTTCTCATCACAATTCTCCACGCCCTTGTCATTACAATCCTCCCTGACTCATGTATCACAGTGATCTGTGCTTTTGCCATCACAATGCTCAATGTCCACTCTCATCAAAAGAATCCATGAAACATTTGAGACCAGTGATCCATGCCATTGTCGTCACAATGCTCCATTAACCCTCTCATAACAATGCTCCATGATACCTGCCATCACAATGTTCCACGGTCTTGTCATCACAAGGCTCCATGACACTTGTCATCACAAGGCTCCAAGACCCCTGTCATCACAATGATCCATGCCCTTTTCATCACAAAGCTCCATGAAGCATGTCATCAGTATGCTCCGTGGCTTTCTCATGACAATGCTCCATGCCCTTGTCACCACAATGCTTCAAGACCCCTGTAATCACAAAGCTCCATGCCGCTTTTCATCTCAATGCTCCATGAACCCTGTCATCACAATGCACCATGCCCTTGATCATAATGCTTCATGGTATTGCCATCACAATGAAATCAAAAGGCACCAAAACCTCTGTCATCATAATGCCCCAAACCCTTGTGATCACATTATTCCATAACACTTATCATCACAACGCCCCATGATGCTCCTCATCACAATTATGCATGGTCTTCTCATCACTGTGCTCCATGCCTTTGTCATCACAATGCTCAATCCACTTGTCGTCACAATGCTACCTCACACTTGTGGTCAGTATGCTCCTTGAACCCTGTCATGACAAGGCTCCGTGTTATTTCATCACAATGATCCATGCCCTTGTCATCACAAGGCTCCATTACCCCTGTCATAAAAAGGCTCTATGACCCCTGGCATCAAAATCTTCCATGGCCTTGTCATAACACTTCTCCATGACCCTTGTCATCACTGTGCACCAAGACCCCTGTATTCACAATGCTCCATGCCCTTGTCATCACAAAGATCCATGACATATGTCATCAGAATGCTCCATGGCTTTCTCATCACAATGCTCCATGCCCTTTTCATCTCAATGCTCCATGAAACCTGTCATCACAATGCACCATGCCCATCATCATAAAGTTTCAAGCTCTTGTCATCACAATGAAATCAACATGCTCCATGACCTCTGTCATCACAATGCTCCAAATCCTTGTGATCAAAATGTTCCATATCACTTGTCATCACAACGCCCCATGACGCTCATCATCACAATTATCCATGGACTTCTCATCACAATGCTCCATGACATTTGTCGTCACAATGTTCCATAACCCCTCTAATCACAATGCTCTCTGACAATTGTCATCACAGTGTACCATGACCCTTGTCATCACAATGCTCCATGCCTATGTCAGCAAAATGCTACATGACTTGTCATCACAAAGCTCCATGTGCTTGTCATCACAATACTTCTTTACCACTGTCATTCACAATCCTCCATGGACATTGGCATCACATTACTTCATGCCCTTGTCATCACAATGCTCCATGCTCCTTGAAATCAAAATGATCCATGACCTCTGTCATCACAATGCTCCAAACCCTTGTGATCCCAATTTTCCATAACACGTGTCATCCAAAGGCTCCATGATTCCTTTCATCACAATACTCCATGCACTTGTCATCACAATGCTCCATGAACTTTGTCATCACAATGCTCAATACACATGTCATCACAATGCTCCCTGACACTTGTCGTCAAAATGCTCCTGGAAACCTATCATGAAAAGTCTCCATGCCTTTTTCATCACAATGCTCCATGCCCTTTTCATCACAATGCTCCATGCCATTGTCATCACAATACTCCACAAGTTTGTCATCAGAATGCTCCATGAGGCTTGTCATCAGAATGCTCCATGACAACTGTCATCACAATGCTCCATGACACCTATCATCACAATGCTTCATGCCCCTTGTCATTACAGTGCTCCAGGACGCTCGTCATTACAATTATCCATGGTCTTCTCATCACAATGCTCCACGATTTTGCCATCACAATGCTCCATGCCCTGGTCATCACAATGCTACATAACCTTTGTCATCAAAATTCCCCACGTCCTTTTCATCACAATGTTCCATGATACTACTCATCACAATGTTTCATGCTCTTGACATCACAATTCTCCATGCACTTGTCATCGCAATGCTCCATGACCCCCGTCATAGCAAGCACCATGTGCTTGTAATCTCAATGCTTCACGACCTTGTCATCAAAATTCGCAATGGGCCTTGTCATCACAATGCTCCAAGCCCTTGTCATCACAATGCACCATGTCCACTGTCATCACAAAAATCCATGAAACTTGTCAGACCAATGCTCCATTCCCCTTTTCATCTCAAAACACCATGAACCCTGTCATCACAATGCACCATGCCCATCATCATAATGCTTCATGCTATTGTCATCACAATGAAATCAAAACGCTCCATGACCTCTGTCTTCACAATGCTCCAAACCCTTGTGATCACAATGTTCCATAACACTTGTTATCACATCGCCCCATGACGCTTGTCATTACAATTATCCATGGTCTTCTCATCACCATGCTCCATGACCTTTGTCATCACAATGCTCCATACACTTGTCATCACAATGCTCCCTGCCACTTTTCGTCAGTATGCTCCTTGAACCCTGTCATGACAAGGCTGCATGCCCTTTTCATCACAATGATCCATGCCCTTTTCATGACAATGCTCCAAGACACCTGTAATCAATATGCTCCATGACGTTGTCATCACAAAGCTCCATGACGCATGTCATCAGTATATTCCATGGCCATCTCATCACAATGCCCCATGCCCATCTCATCACAATGCACCACGACTTTGTCATCAAAATGCTCCGTGACATTGGTCATCACAAAGCTCCATGTCATTTGGTATCACAATGCTCCTTGCCATTGTCATCACAAGGCTCCATGAACACTCTCATCACATTGCTCCATGCCCTTGTCATCACAACACTCCATGACGCTTGTCATCACAACGCACGATGCCTTTCTCATCACAATGCTCCATGCCTTTGTCATTACAATCCTCCATGACCCATGTATCACAGTGTTCCGTGACCTGGTCCTCACAATGCTCCATGCCCAATCTCATCACAATAATCCGTGAAACTTTACAGACCAATGCTCCATAACCTTATCATCACAATGCTCCATTATCACTGTCATAACAATGCTCCATGAACCCTGCCATCACAGTGTTCCATGGCCTTGTCATCACATGGCTCCATGACCTTTGTCATCATAATGTTCCAAGACCCCTGTAATCACAATGCTCCATACCCTTTTCATCACAAAGCTCCATGACACATGTCATCACTATGCTCCATGGTCTTCTCATCATTATGCTCCAAGACACCTATAATCACAATGCTCTTTGCCGCTTTTCATCTCAATGCTCCATGAACCCTGTCATCACAATGCACCTTGCCCATCATCATAAAGCTTCATGCTATTGTCATCACAATGAAATCAAAATGCTCCATGACCTCTGTCTTTACCATGCTCCAAACCCTAGTGATCACAGTGTTCCATAACACTTGTCATCACAATGTCCAATGACGCTCGTCATCACAATAATCAGTGGACATCTCATCACAATGCTCCATAAACTTTGTCATCACAATGCTCAATTCACTTGTCATCACAATGTGCCTGACACTTGTAAGTATGCACCTTGAACCCTGTCATGACAAGGCTCCATGCCTTTTTCATTACAATGATCCATGCCTTTTTCATCACAATACTCCAAGACCCCTGTAATCAAAATGTCCCTTGCCCTTGTCATCACAAAGCCCCATGATGCTTGTTATCAGGATGCTCCATGGCCTTCTCATCACAATGCTGTTAGCACTTGTCATCACAATGCTCCAAGACCCCTGTAATCACAATGCCCCATGCCTCTTTTTGTGAGAATGCTCCATGATAATTGTCATCACAAGGCTCCATGGTCCACTCATCACAATGCTCCAGGACTTTGTCATCAAAAGACTCTATTCCCTTGTCATCTCAATACTCCATGAATATTTTCTGCTCAATGCTCCATGACCTTCTCATCACAATGCTCCATCACCCCTGGCATCACAATGCACCATGACCACAGTAATCACAATGCTCCATGACCCCTGACAACACAATGATCCTGGACATTTTTCATCAAAATACTCCATGACACTTGTCATCACATAATCCATGTTCATGTCATCCCAATGTTCCATGTCCCCTGTAATCACAATGCTCCATGACTCCTGTCATCACAATGCTCCATGACACCTGTAATCACAATGCTCCATGGCTCTTGTAATTAGAGTGCTCCATGACACTCATCATTATCATAATCCATGGACTTTTCATCACTATGCTCCACGGTCTTGCCATCACAGTGATCCATTCACAGATCATCACAATGCTCCAAGTCCCTTGTCATCCCATTTCTCCACGTCCTCCTCATAACACTGCTACCTGACATTTCTCATCACAATGTTACATGCTCTTGTCATCACAATTCTCCATGCACTTGTCGTCGCAATGCTCCATGACCCCTGTCATAGGAAGCTCCATGCCCTTCTCATCACAATGCACCACGCCCTTGTCATCAAAATGCTCCATGACCTTTGTCATCACAAAGCTCCTTGATCCTTGGCATCACAATGATCCATGCTATTGTCATCACAATGCTCCATGAACCCTCTCATCAAATTGCTCAATGCCGTTGTCATCCCAATGCTCCATGACTCTTGTCATCAAATGCTCGATTCACTTCTCATCACAATTCTCCACGCCCTTGTCATTACAATCCTCCCTGACTCATGTATCACAGTGATCTGTGCTTTTGCCATCACAATGCTCAATGCCCACTCTCATCAAAATAATCCATGAAACATTTGAGACCAATGATCCATGCCATTGTCGTCACAATTCTCCATTAACCCTGTCATAACAATGCTCCATGATCCCTGCCATCACAATGTTCCACGTTCTTGTCATCACAAGGCTCCATGACACTTGTCATCACAAGGCTCCAACACGCCTATCATCACAATGATCCATGCCCTTTTCATCACAAAGCTCCATGACGCATGTCATCAGTATGCTCCGTGGCTTTCTCATCACAATGCTCCATGTCCTTGTCATCACAATGCTTCAAGACCACTGTAATCACAAAGCTCCATGCCGCTTTTCATCTCAATGCTCCATGAAACCTGTCATCACAATGCACCATGCCCTTCATCATAATGCTTCATGCTATTGCCATCACAATGAAATCAAAAGGCACCAAGACCTCTGATATCATAATGCCCCAAACCCTTGTGATCACATTGTTCCATAACACTTATCATCACAACGCCCCATGATGCTCCTCATCACAATTATCCATGGTCTTCTCATCACTGTGCTCCATGCCTTTGTCATCAAAATACTCAATCCAGTTGTCGTCACAATGCTGCCTGACACTTGTGGTCAGTATGCTCCTTGAACCCTGTCATGACAAGGCTCCGTGTTATTTCATCACAATGATCCATGCCCTTGTCATCACAATGCTCCATTACACCTGTCATAAAAAGGCTCTATGACCCCTGGCATCACAATCTTCCATGGCCTTGTCATAACACTTCTCCATGACCCTTGTCATCACTGTGCACCAAGACCCCTGTATTCACAATGCTCCAAGCCCTTGTCATCACAAAGCTCCATGACACATGTCATCAGAATGCTCCATGGCTTTCTCATCACAATGGTCCATGCCCTTGTCATCTAAATGCACCATGCCCATCATCATAATGCTTCATGCTCTTGTCATCACAATGAAATCAACATGCTCCATGACCTCTGTCATCACAATGCTCCAAACCCTTGTGCTCAAAATGTTCTATATCACTTGTCATCACAACGCCCCATGACGCTCATCATCACAATTATCCATGGTCTTCTCATCACAATGCTCCATGACATTTGTCCTCACAATGTTCCATAACCCCTCTAATCACAATGCTCTCTGACAATTGTCTTCGCAGTGTACCATGACCCTTGTCATCAGAATGCTCCATGCCTATGTCAGCAAAATGCTACATGACATGTCATCACAATGCTCCATGCGCTTGTCTTCACAATACTTCTTTACCATTGTCATTCACAATCCTCCATGAACATTGGCATCACATTACTTCATGCCCTTGTCATCATAATGCTCCATGCTCCTTGATATCAAAATGATCCATGACCTCTGTCATCACAATGCTCCAAACCATTGTGATCCCAATTTTCCATAACACGTGTCATCCAAAGGCTCCATGATTCCTTTCATCACAATACTCCATGCACTTGTCATCACAATGCTCCATGAACTTTGTCATCACAATGCTCAATACACATGTCATCACAATGCTCCCTGACACTTGTCGTCAAAATGCTCCTTGAAACCTATCATGAAAAGTCTCCATGCCTTTTTCATCACAATGCTCCATGCCCTTTTCATCACAATGCTCCATGCCATTGTCATCACAATACTCCACAAGCTTGTCATCAGAATGCTACATGGGGCTTGTCATCAGAATGCTCCATGACACCTGTCATCACAATGCTCCATGACACCTATCATCACAATGCTTCATGCCCCTTCTCATTACAGTGCTCCAGGAAGCTCCTCATTACAATTATTCATGGTCTTCTCATCACAATGCTCCACGATTTTGCCATCACAATGCTCCATGCCCTGGTCATCACAATGCTACATGTCCTTTGTCATCAAAATTCCCCACGTCCTTTTCATCACAATGTTCCATGACACTACTCATCACAATGTTTCATGCTCTTGACATCACAACTCTCCATGCACTTGTCATCGCAATGCTCCATGACCCCTGTCATAGCAAGCTCCATGCGCTTGTAATCTCAATGCTTCACGACCTTGTCCTCAAAATTCTCAATGGGCCTTGTCATCACAACGCTCCAAGCCCTTTTCATCACAATCCACCATGACACAGGGCATCACATTGCTTCATGCCATTTTCATCACAATGGACGATGACCTATGTCATCACAATGCTCCCTGACACCTGTCTTCACAGTACTGTGTGACCTTCATCACAATGTTCCATGCCCTTGTCATCACAATGCACCATGTCCACTCTCATCACAATAATCCATGAAACTTCTCAGACAAATGCTCCATGCCCCTTTTCATCTCAAAACACCATGAACCCTGTCATCACAATGCATCATGCCCATCATCATAATGCTTCATGCTATTGTCATCACAATGAAATCAAAATGCTCCATGACCTATGTCATCACAATGCTCCAAACCGTTGTGATCAAAATGTTCCATATCACTTGTCATCACAATGCCCCATGACGCTCATCATCACAAATATATATGGTCTTCTCATCACAATGCTCCATGACATTTGTCGTCACAATGTTCCATAACCCCTCTAATCACAATGCTCTCTGACAATAGTCATCGCAGTGTACCATGACCCTTCTCATCACAATGCTCCATGCCTATGTCAGCAAAATGCTACATGACTTGTCATCACAATGCTCCATGCCCTTGTCATCACAATACTTCTTTACCATTGTCATTCACAATCCTCCATGAACATTGGCATCACATTACTTCATGCCCTTGTCATCATAATGCTCCATGCTCCTTGATATCAATATGACACATATCCTCTGTCATCACAAAGCTCCAAACCCTTGTGATCCCAATTTTCCATAACACGTGTCATCCAAAGGCTCCATGATTCCTTTCATCACAATACTCCATGCACTTCTCTTCACAATGCTCCATGAACTTTGTCATCACAATGCTCAATACACATGTCATCACAATGCTCCCTGACACTTGTCCTCAAAATGCTCCTTGAAACTTATCATGAAAAGTTTCCATGCCTTTTTCATCACAATGCTCCATGCAATTTTCATCACAATGCTCCATGCCATTGTCATCACAATACTCCACAAGCTTCTCATCAGAATGCTCCATGAGCCTTGTCATCAGAATGCTCCATGACCCCTGTCATCACAATGCTCCATGACACCTATCATCACAAGGCTTCATGCTCCTTGTCATTACAGTGCTCCAGGACGCTCGTCATTATAATAATCCATGGTCTTCTCATCACAATGCTCCACGATTTTGCCATCACAATGCTCCATGCCCTGGTCATCACAATGCTACATGTCCTTTGTCATCAAAATTCCCCACGTCCTTTTCATCACAATGTTCCATGACACTACTCATCACAATGTTTCATGCTCTTGACATCATAATTCTCCATGAACTTGTCATCGCAATGCTCCATGACCCCTGTCATAGCAAGCTCCATGCGCTTGTAATCTCAATGCTTCACGACCTTGTCATCAAAATTCTCAAAGGGCCTTGTCATCACAACGCTCCAAGCCATTTTCTTCACAATCCTCCATGACACAGGGCATCACAATGCTTCATGCCATTTTCATCACAATGTACTATGACCTATGTCATCAAAATGCTCCCTGAGACCTGTCTTCACAGTACTTGGTGACCTTGTCATCACAATGTTCCATGCCCTTGTCATCACAATGCACCATGTCCACTCTCATCACAATAATCCATGAAACTTGTCAGACCAATGCTCCATGCCCCTTTTCATCTCAAAACACCATGAACCCTGTCATCACAATGCACCATGCCCATCATCATAATGCTTCAAGCTATTGTCATCACCATGAAATCAAAATGCTCCATGACCTCTGTCATCACAATGCTCCAAACCCTTGTGATCAAAATGTTCCATATCACTTGTCATCACAATGCCCAATGACGCTCATCATCACAATTATCCATGGTCTTCTCATCACAATGCTCCATGACATTTGTCGTCACAATGTTCCATAACCCCTCTAATCACAATGGTCTCAGACAATTGTCATCGCAGTGTACCATGACCCTTCTCATCACAATGCTCCATGCCTATGTCAGCAAAATGCTACATGACTTGTCATCACAATACTCCATGCGCTTGTCATCACAATACTTCTTTACTATTGTCATTCACAATCCTCCGTGAACATTGGCATCACATTACTTCATGTCCTTGTTATCACAATGCTCCATGCTCCTTGAAATCAATATGATCCATAACCTCTGTCATCACAAAGCTCCAAACCGTTGTGATCACAATTTTCCATAGCACGTGTCAGCCAGAGGCTCCATGATTCCTTTCATCACAATACTCCATGCACTTGTCCTCATAATGCTCCATGAAAATTGTCATCACAATGCTCAGTACACATGTCATCACAATGCTCCCTGACACTTGTCGTCCAAATCCTCCTTGAAACCTATCATGAAAAGTCTCCATGCCTTTTTCATCACAATGCTCCATGCCCTTTTCATCACAATGCTTCATGCCATTGTCATCACAATACTCCACAAGCTTGTCATCAGAATGCTCCATGAGCCTTGTCATCAGAATGTTCCATGACCCCTGTCATCACAATGCTCCATGACACCTATCATCACAAGGCTTCATGCCCCTTGTCATTACAATGCTCCAGGACGCTCCTCATTACAATAATCCATGGTCTTCTCATCACAATGCTCCACGATTTGCCATCACAATGCTCCATGCCCTGGTCATCACAATGCTACTTGTCCTTTGTCATCAAAATTCCCCACGTCCTTTTCATCACAATGTTCCATGACACTACTCATCACAATGTTTCATGCACTTGACATCATAATTCTCCATGCACTTGTCATCGCAATGCTCCATGACCCCTGTCATAGCAAGCTCCATGCGATTGTAATCTCAATGCTTCACGACCTTGTCATCAAAATTCTCAATGGGCCTTGTCATCACAATGCTCAAAGCCCTTTTCTTCACAATCCTCCATGACACAGGGCATCACAATGCTTCATGCCATTTTCATCACAATGGACCCTGACCTATGTCATCAAAATTCTCCCTGAGACCTTTCTTCACAGTACTCCTTGACCTTGTCATCACAATGTTCCATGCCCTTGTCATCACAATGCACCATGTCCACTCTCATCACAATAATCCATGAAACTTGTCAGACCAATGCTCCATGCCCCTTTTCATCTCAAAACACCATGAACCCTGTCATCACAATTCACCATGCCCATCATCATAATGCTTCAAGCTATTGTCATCACCATGAAATCAAAATGCTCCATGACCTCTGTCATCACAATGCTCCAAACCCTTGTGATCAAAATGTACCATATCACTTGTCATCACAATGCACCATGACGCTCATCGTCACAATTATCCATGGTCTTCTCATCACAATGCTCCATGACATTTGTCGTCACAATGTTCCATCACCCCTCTAATCACAATGCTCTCAGACAATTGTCATCGCAGTGTACCATGACCCTTCTCATCACAATGCTCCATGCCTATGTCAGCAAAATGTACATGACTTGTCATCACAATGCTCCATGTGCTTGTCATCACAATACTTCTTTACCATTGTCATTCACAATCCTCCAGGAACATTGACATCACATTACTTCATGCCCTTGTTATCACAATGCTCCATGCTCCTTGAAATCAATATGATCCATAACCTCTGTCATCACAAAGCTCCAAACCGTTGTGATAACCATTTTCCATAGCACGTGTCAGCCAGAGGCTCCATGATTCCTTTCATCACAATACTCCATGCACTTGTCCTCATAATGCTCCATGAACATTGTCATCACAATGCTCAGGACACATGTCATCACAATGCTCCCTGACACTTGTCGTCAAAATGCTCCTTGAAACCTATCATGAACAGTCTCCATGCCTTTTTCATCATAATGCTCCATGTCCTTTTCATCACAATGTTTCATGCCATTGTCATCACAATACTCCACAAGCTTGACATCAGAATGCTCCATGACCCCTGTCATCACAATGCTCCATGACACCTCTCATCACAATGCTTCATGCCCCTTGTCATTACAGTGCTCCCAGACGCACGTCATTACAATTATCCATGGTCTTCTCATCACAATGTTCCACGATTTTGCCATCACAATGCTCCATGCCCTGGTCATCACAATGCTACATGTCCTTTGTCATCAAAATTCCCCACGTCCTTCTCATCACAATGTTCCATGACACTACTCATCACATTGTTTCATGCTCTTGACATCACAATTCTCCATGCACTTGTCATCGCAATGCTCCATGACCCCTGTCATAGCAAGCTCCATGCGCTTGTAATCTCAATGCTTCACGACCTTGTCCTCAAAATTCTCAATGGGCCTTGTCATCACAATGCTCCAAGCCCTTGTCATCACAATGCTCCATTACCTTTGTCATCACAATCCTACATGACACATGGCATCACAATGCTTCATGCCATTGTCATCACAATGGACCCTGACCTATGTCATCACAATGCTCCCTGACACCTGTCTTCACAGTACTCCGTGACCTTGTCATCACAATGTTCCATGTCTTTGTCATCACAATGCACCATGTCCACTGTCATCACAATAATCCATGAAACTTGTCAGACCAATGTTCCATGCCCCTTTTCATCTCAAAACACCATGAACCCTTTCATCACAATGCACCATGCCCATCATCATAATGCTTCATGCTATTGTCATCACAGTGATATCAACATGCTCCATGACCTCTGTCTTCACAATGCTCCAAACCCTTGTGATCACAATGTTCCATAACACTTGTTATCACATCGCCCCATGACGCTCGTCATTACATTTATCCATAGTCTTCTCATCACCATGCTCCATGAACTTTGTCATCACAATGCTCCATACACTTGTCATCACAATGCTCCCTGCCACTTTTCGTCACTATGCTCCTTGAACCCTGTCATGACAAGGCTCCATGCCTTTGTCATCACAATGATTCATGCACTTTTCATCACAATGCTCCAAGACACCTGTAATCACAATGCTCCATACCCTTGTCATCACAAAACTCCATGACGCATGTCATCATATGCTCCATGGTCTTCTCATCATAATGCTCCAAGACCCCTATAATCACAATGATCCTTGCCGCTTTTCATCTCAATGCTCCATGATCCCTGTCATCACAATGCACCATGCCCATCATCATAATATTTCATGCTATTGTCATCAAAATGAAATCAAAAGGCTCCATGACCTCTGTCATTACCATGCTCCAAACCCTAGTGATCACAGTGTTCCATAACACTTGTCATCAAAATGTCCAATGACGCTCGTCATTACAATTATCAGTGGACTTCTCATCATAAGGCTCCATAAATTTTGTCATCACATTGCTCAATTCACTTCTCATCACAATGTTGCCTGACGCTTGTTGTAAGTATGCTCCTTGAACCCTGTCATGACAAGGCTCCATGACTTTTTCATCACAATGATCCATGCCTTTTTCATCACAATACTCCCAAGACCGCAGTAATCACAATGTTCCATGCCCTTGTCATCACAAAGCTCCATGATGCATCTTATCAGAATGCGCCATGGCCTTCTCATCACAATGCTATTAGCACTTGTCATTACAATGCTCCAAGACCCCTGTAATCACAATGTCCCATTCCTCTTTTAGTGAGAATGCTCCATGATAATTTTCATCACAAGGCTCCATGGTCCACTCATCAAAATGCTCCAGGACGTTGTCATCAAAAGGCCCCATTCCCTTGTCATCTCAATACTCATTGAATATTTTCAGCTCAATGCTCCATGACCTTCTCATCCCAATGCTCCATGACCCCTGTCATCACAATGCTCCATGACCACAGTAATCACAATGCTCCATGACCCCTGACAACACAATTATCCTGGACATTTTTCATCAAAATACTCCATGACACTTGTCTTCACATAATCCATGCTCATGTCATCCCAATGTTCCATGTCCCCTGTAATCACAATGCTCCATGACGCTTGTCATCACAGTGCTCCATGCCTTTGTCAGAAAAATGCTACATGAGCATGTCATCACAATGCTCCATGCGCTTGTCATCACAATCCTCCATGAACCTTGGGATCACATTGCTTCATGCCCTTGTCATCACAATGTTCCATGCTCCTTGAAATCAAAATGACCCATGAACTCTCTCATCACAATGATCCAAACCCTTGTGATCACAATGTTCCATAACACTTGTCATCACAATGCTCTATGATGCCTGTCATCACAATACTCCATGCCCTTGTCATCACAATGCTCCATGACCTTTGTTATCACAATGCACAATACACTTGTCATCAAAATGCTCCCTGGCACTTGCCATCAGTATGCAACTGAACCATATCATGACAATGCTCCATGCCTTTTTCATCACAATGATCCATGCTCTTTCCATCACAATGCTCCAAGTCTCCTTTAATCACAATGCTACATGCCATTTTCAGGAAAATGCTACAAGACCTTTTCACCACAAAGCTCCATGCGCTTGTCATCCCAATCCATCCTGAACCTTGGGATCACATTGCTTCATGATCTTGGCATCACAGGGCTCCATGCTCCTAGAAATCAAAATGATCCATTACCTCTTTCATCACAATGCTCTAATTGCTTGTGATCACAATGTTCCATAACACTTGTCATCACAATGCTCCTTGATGCCTGTCATCACAATACTCCTGTGCCCTTGTCATCACAATGCGCCATGGCCATTGTCATCACAATGCTCAATACAATTGTCATCATAATGCTCCTTGACATTTGGATCAGAATGCTCCTTGAACACTCTCATAAAAAGACTCCATGCCTTTTTCATCACAATGCTCCAACCAAATGTCATCACAATACTCCACAAGCTTGTCATCACAATGCTCCATGACACTTGTCATCAAAATGCTCCATGACCCCTGTCATCACAATGCTCCATGACACCTGTAAACACAATGCTCCATGGCTCTTGTAATTAGAGTGCTTCATGACCCTCGTCATCAACATAATCCATGGACTTCTCATCACTATACTCCACGGTCTTGCCATCATAATGATCCATTCCCTGATCATCACAATTCTCCAAATCCCTTGTCATCACATTTCTCCATGTCCTCCTCATAAAAATGCTACATGACATTTCTCATCACAATGTTACATGCTCTTGTCATCACAATTCTCCATGCACTTGTCATCGCAATGCTCCATGAACACTCTCATAGCAAGCTCCATGCCCTTCTCATCACAATGCACCACGCCCTTGTCATCAAAATGCTCCATGACCTTTGTCATCACAAAGCTCCATGACACATGGCATCACAATGCTTCATGCCATTGTCATCACAATGGACCCTGACCTATGTCATCACAATGCTCCCTGACACCTGTCTTCACAGTACTCCGTGACCTTGTCATCACAATGTTCCATGCCCTTGTCATCACAATGCACCATGTCCACTGTCATCACACTAATCCATGAAACTTTTCAGACCAATACTCCATGCCCCTTTTCATCTCAAAACACCATGAACCCTGTCATCACAATTCACCATGCCCATCATCATAATGCTTCATGCAATTGTCATCACAATGAAATCAAAAGGCTCCATGACCTCTGTCTTGACAATGCTCCAAACCCTTGTGATCACAATGTTCCATAACACTTGTTATCACGTCGCCCCATGACGCTCGTCATTACAATTATCCATGGTCTTCTCATCACCATGCTCCATGTCCTTTGTCATCACAATGCTCCATACACTTGTCATCACAATGCTCCCTGCCACATTTCGTCAGTATGCTCCTTGAACCCTGTCATGACAAGGCTCCATGCCTTTTTCATCACAATGATCCATGCCCTTTTCATGACAATGCTCCAAGACACCTGTAATCAATATGCTCCATGACGTTTTCATCACAAAGCTCCATGACGCAGGTCAGCAGTATGCTCCATGGGCTTCTCATCACAATGATCCATGCCCTTCTCATCACAATGCACCACGACCTTGTCATCAAAATGCTCCGTGACATTGGTCATCACAAAGCTCCATGACACTTGGTATCACAATGCTCCATTCCCTTGTCATCACAAGGCACCATGAACACTCTCATCACATTGCTCCATGCCCTTGTCATCACAACGCTCCATGACGCTTGTCATCACAACGCACGAGGCACTTCTCATCACAATGCGCCATGCCCTTGTCATTACAATCCTCCATGACCCATGTATCACAGTGTTCCGTGCCCTGGTCCTCACAATGCTCCATGCCCAATCTCATCACAATAATCCGTGAAAATTTACAGACCAATGCTCCATAACCTTATCATCACAATGCTCCATTATCACTGTCATAACCATGCTCCATGAACCCTGCCATCACAGTGTTCCATTGCCTTGTCATCACATGGCTCCATGACCTTTGTCATCGAAATGTTCCAAGACCCCTGTAATCACAATGCTCCATACCCTTGTCATCACAAAGCTCCATGACGAATGTCATCAGTATGCTCCATGGTCTTCTCCTCATAATGCTCCAAGACCCCTATAATCACAATGCTCCTTGCCGCTTTTCATCTCAATTCTCCATGTACCCTGTCATCACAATGCACCTTGCCCATCATCATAAAGCTTCATGCTATTGTCATCACAATGAAATCAAAATGCTCCATGACCTCTGTCATTCCCATGCTCCAAACCCTAGTGATCACAGTGTTCCATAACACTTGTCATCACAATGTCCAATGATGCTCATCATCACAATTATCAGTGGACTTCTCATCACCATGCTCCATAAACTTTGTCATCACAATGCTCAATTAACTTGTCATCACAATGTTGCCTGACACTTGTTGTAAGTATGCTCCTTGAACCCTGTCATGACAAGGCTCCATGCCTTTTTCATCACAATGATCCATGCCTTTTTCAACACAATACTCCAAGACCCCTGTAATCACAATATCCCTTGCCCTTGTCATCACAAAGCTCCATGATGCATGTTATCAGGATGCTCGATGGCCTTCTCATCACAATGCTATTAGCACTTGTCATCACAATGCTTCAAGACCCCTGTAATCACAATGCCCCATGCCTCTTTTAGTGAGAATGCTCCATGATAATTGTCATCACAAGGCTCCATGGTCCACTCAGCACAATGCTCCAGGACGTTGTCATAAAATGTCTCTATTCCCTTGTCATCTCAATACTCCATGAATATTTTCAGCTCAATGATCCATGACTTTCTCTTCACAATGCTCCATGACCCCTGGCATCTCAATGCTCCATGACCACAGTAATCACAATGCTCCATGACCCTTGACAACACAATGATCCTGGACATTTTTCATCAAAATACTCCATGACACTTGTCATCACATAATCCATGCTCATGTCATCCCAATGTTCTATGTCCCCTGTAATCACAATGCTCCATGATGCTTGTCATCATAGTGCTCCATGCCTTTGTCAGAAAAATGCTACATGACCTTGTCATCACAATGCTCCATGCGCATGTCATCACAATCCTCCATGAACCTTGGGATCACATTGCTTCATGCCCTTGTCATCACAATGCTGCATGCTCCTTGAAATCAAAATGATCCATGAACTCTGTCATCACAATGATGCAAACCCTTGTGATCACAATGTTCCATAACACTTGTCATCACAATGCTCTATGATTCCTGTAATCACAATACTCCATGCCCTTGTCATCACAATGCTCCATGATCTTTGTCATCACAATGCACAATACACTTGTCATCACAATGCTCCTTGACATTTGTCATCAGAATGCTCTTTGAACACTCACATAAAAAGACTCCATGACTTTTTCATCACAATATTCCATCCAAATGTCATCACAATACTCCACAAGCTTGTCATCACAATGCTCCATGACACTTGTCATCACAATGCTCCATGACCCCTGTCATCACAATGCTCCATGACACCTGTAATCACAATGCTCCATGGGTCTTGTAATTAGAGTGTTCCATGACACTCGTCATCAACATAATCCATGGACTTCTCATCACTATGCTCCACGGTCTTGCCATCACAATGATCCATTCCCTGATCATCACAATGCTCCAAGTCCCATCTCATCACATTTCTCCACGTCCTCCTCATAACAATGCTACATGACATTTCTCATTACAATGTTACATGCTCTTGTCATCACAATTCTCCATGCACTTGTCATCGCAATGCTCCATGACCCTGTCATAGCAAGCTCCATGCCCTTCTCATCACAATGCACCACGCCTTTGTCATCAAAAGGCTCCATGCCCTTTGTCATCACAAAGCTCCCTGATCCTTGGCATCACAATGATCCATGCTATTGTCATCACAATGCTCCATGAACCCTCTCATCACATTGCTCAATGTCGTTGTCATCACAATTCTCCATGACTCTCGTCATCAAAATGCTCGATTCACTTCCCATCACAATTCTCCACGCCCTTGTCATTACAATCCTCCCTGACTCATGTATCACAGTGATCTGTGCTTTTGCCATCACAATGCTCAATGCACACTCTCATTAAAATAATCCATGAAACATTTGAGACCAATGATCCATGCCATTGTCGTCACAATGCTCCATTACCCCTGTCATAACAATGCTCCATGATCCCTGCCATCACAATGTTCCACGTTCTTGTCATCACAAGGCTCCATGACACTTGTCATCACAAGGCTCTAAGACCCCTGTCATCACAATGATCCATGCCCTTTTCATCACAAAGCTCCATGACGCATGTCATCAGTATGCTCCGTGGCTTTCTCATCACAATGCTCCATGCCCTTGTCATCACAATGCTTCAAGCCCCCTGTAATCACAAAGCTCCATGCCGCTATTCATCTCAATGCTCCATGAACCCTGTCATCACAATGCACCATGCCCTTCATCATAATGCTTCATGCTATTGCCATCACAATGAAATCAAAATGCACCAAGACCTCTGTCATCATAATGCTCCAAACCCTTGTGATCACATTGTTCCATAACACTTATCATCACAACGCCCCACGATGCTCCTCATCACAATTATCCATGGTCTTCTCATCACTGTGCTCCATGCCTTTGTCATCACAATGCTCAATCCACTTGTCGTCACAATGCTACCTCACACTTGTGGTCAGTATGCTCCTTGAACCCTGTCATGACAAGGCTCCGTGTTATTTCATCACAATGATCCATGCCCTTGTCATCACAGTGCTCCATTACCCCTGTCATAAAAAGGCTCTATGTCCCCTGGCATCACAGTCTTCCATGGCATTGTCATAACACTTCTCCATGACCCTTGTCATCACTGTGCACCAAGACCCCTGTATTCACAATGCTCCATGCCCTTGTCATCACAAAGCTCCATGACACATGTCATCAGAATGCTCCATGGCTTTCTCATCACAATGCTCCATGCCCTTGTCATCTCAATGCTCCATGAACCCTGTCATCACAATACACCATGCCCATCATCATAATGCTTCATGCTCTTGTCATCACAATGAAATCAACATGCTCCATGACCTCTGTCATCACAATGCTCCAAACCCTTGTGATCAAAATGTTCCATATCACTTGTCATCACAACGCACCATGACGCTCATCATCACAATTATCCTTGGTCTTCTCATCACAATGCTCCATGACATTTGTCTTCACAATGTTCCATAACCCTTCTAATCACAATGCTCTCTGACAATTGTCATCGCTGTGTACCATGACCCTTGTCATCACAATGCTCCATGCCTATGTCAGCAAAATGCTACATGTCTTGTCATCACAATGCTCCATGCGCTTGTCATCACAATACTTCTTTACCACTGTCATTCACAATCCTCCATGGACATTGGTATCACATTATTTCAAGCCCTTGTCATCACAATGCTCCATGCTCCTTGAAATCAAAATGATCCATGACCTCTGTCATCACAATGCTCCAAACCCTTGTGATCCCAATTTTCCATAACACGTGTCATCCAAAGGCTCCATGATTCCTTTCATCACAATACTCCATGCACTTGTCATCACAATGCTCCATGAACTTTGTCATCACAATGCTCAATACACATGTCATCACAATGCTCCCTGACACTTGTCGTCCAAATGCTCCTTGAAACCTATCATGAAAAGTCTCCATGCCTTTTTCATCACAATGCTCCATGCCCTTTTCATCACAATGCTCCATGCCATTGTCATCACAATACTCCACAAGCTTGTCATCAGAATGCTCCATGAGGCTTGTCATCAGAATGCTCCATGACACCTGTCATCACAATGCTCCATGACACCTATCATCACAATGTTTCATGCCCCTTGTCATTACAGTGCTCCAGGACGCTCGTCATTACAATTGTCCATGGTCTTCTCATCACAATGCTCCACGATTTTGCCATCACAATGCTCCATGCCCTGGTCATCACAATGCTACATGTCCTTTGTCATCAAAATTCCCCACGTCCATCTCATCACAATGTTCCATGATACTACTCATCACAATGTTTCATGCTCTTTACATCACAATTCTCCATGCTCTTGTCATCGCAATGCTCCATGACCCCCGTCATAGCAAGCTCCATGTGCTTGTAATCTCAATGCTTCACGACCTTGTCATCAAAATTCGCAATGGGCATTGTCATCACAATGCTCCAAGCCCTTGTCATCACAATGCTCCATTACCTTTGTCATCACAATCCTCCATGACACATGGCATCACAATGCTTCATGCCATTGTCATCACAATGGACCCTGACCTATGTCATCACAATGCTCCCTGACACCTGTCTTCACAGTACTCCGTGACCTTGTCATCACAATGTTCCATGTCCTTGTCATCACAATGCACCATGTCCACTGTCATCACAATAATCCATGAAACTTGTCAGACCAATGCTCCATGCCCCTTTTCATCTCAAAACACCATGAACCCTGTCATCACAATGCACCATGCCCATCATCATAATGCTTCATGCTATTGTCATCACAATGAAATCAAAACGCTCCATGACCTCTGTCTTCACAATGCTCCAAACCCTTGTGATCACAATGTTCCATAACACTTGTTATCACATCGCCCCATGACGCTCGTCATTACAATTTTCCATGGTCTTCTCATCACCATGCTCCATGACCTTTGTCATCACAATGCTCCATACACTTGTCATCACAATGCTCCCTGCCACATTTCGTCAGTATGGTCCTTGAACCCTGTCGTGACAAGGCTCCATGCCTTTTTCATCACAATGATCCATGCCCTTTTCATGACAATGCTCCAAGACACCTGTAATCAATATGCTCCATGACGTTGTCATCACAAATCTCCATGACGCATGTCATCAGTATGCTCCATGGCCTTCTCAACACAATGCTCCATGCCCTTCTCATCACAATGCACCACGACCTTGTCATCAAAATGCTCCGTGACATTGGTCATCACAAAGCTCCATGACCCTTGGTATCACAATGCTCCATGCCATTGTCATCACAAGGCTCCATGAACACTCTCATCACATTGCTCCATGCCCTTGTCATCACAACGCTCCATGACGCTTGTCATCACAACGCACGATGCCCTTGTCATTACAATCCTCCATGACGCATGTATCAGTGTTCCGTGCCCTGGTCCTCACAATGCTCCATGCCCAATCTCATCACAATAATCCGTGAAACTTTACAGACCAATGCTCCATACCCTTATCATCACAATGCTCCATTAGCACTGTCATAACCATGCTCCATGAACCCTGCCATCACAGTGTTCCATGGCCTTGTCATCACATGGCTCCATGACCTTTGTCATCATAATGTTCCAAGACCCCTGTAATCACAATGCTCTGTACCCTTGTCATCACAAAGCTCCATGACGCATGTCATCAGTATGCTCCATGGTCTTCTCATCATAATGCTCCAAGACCCCTATAATCACAATGCTCCTTGCCGCTTTTCATCTCAATGCTCCATGAACCCTGTCATCACAATGCACCTTGCCCATCATCATAAAGCTTCATGCTATTGTCATCACAATGAAATCAAAAGGCTCCATGACCTCTGTCTTCACAATGTTCCAAACCCTTGTGATCACAGTGTTCCGTAACCCTTGTCATCACAATTTCCAATGACGCTCGTCATCACAATTATCAGTGGACTTCTCATCACAATGCTCCATAAACTTTGTCATCACAGTGCTCAATTCCCTTGTCATCACAATGTTGCCTGACACTTGTTGTAAGTATGCTCCTTGAACCCTGTCATGACAAGGCTCCATGCCTCTTTCATCACAATGATCCATGCCTTTTTCATCACAATACTCTCAAGACCCCTGTAATCACAATGTCCCTTGCCCTTGTCATCACAAAGCTCCATGATGCATGTTATCAGAATGCTCCATGGCCTTCTCATCACAATGCTATTAGCACTTGTCATCACAATGCTCCAAGACCCCTGTAATCACAAGGCCCCATACCTCTTTTAGTGAGAATACTCCATGATAATTGTCATCACAAGGCTCCATGGTCCACTCCTCACAATGCTCCAGGACGATGTCATCAAAAGGCTCCATTCCCTTGTCATCTCAATACTCCATGAATATTTTCAGCTCAATGCTCCATGACTTTCTCCTCACAATGCTCCATGACCCCTGGCATCTCAATGCTCCATGACCACAGTAATCACAATGCTCCATGACCCCTGACAACACAATGATCCTGGACATTTTTCATCAAAATACTCCATGACACTTTTCTTCACATAATCCATCCTCATGTCATCCCAATGTTCCTTGTCCACTGTAATCACAATGATCCATGACCCTTGTCATCACAGTGCTCCATGCCTTTGTCAGAAAAATGCTACATGACCTTGTCATCACAATGTTCCATGCGCTTGTCATCCCAAACCTCCATGAACCTTGTGATCACATTTCTTCATGATCTTGCCATCACAGGGCTCCATGCTCCTTATAATCAAAATGATCCATGACCACTTTCATCACAACGCTGTAATAGCTTGTGAACACAATGTTCTATAACACTTGTCATCACAATGCTCCATGATGCCTGTCATCACAATACTCCTGTGCCCTTGTCATCACAATGCACCATGGCCATTGTCATCACAATGCTCCTTGACATTTGTCATCAGAATGCTCCTTGAACACTCTCATAAAAATACTACATGCCTTTTTCATCACAATGCTCCATCCAAATGTCATCACAATACTCCACAAGCTTGTCATCACAATGCTCCATGACACTTATCATCACAATGCTCTATGACCCCTGTCATCACAATGCTCCATGACACCTGTAATCACAATGTTCCATGGCTCATGTAATAAGAGTGCTCCATGACACTAGTCATCAAGATAATCCATGGACTTCTCATCTGTATACTCCACGGTCTTGCCATCACAATGATCCATTCCCTGATCATCACAATGCTGCAAGTCCCTTGTCATCCCATTTCTCCACGTCCACCTCATAACAATGCTACATGACATTTCTCATCACAATGTTACATGCTCTTGTCATCACAGTTCTCCATGCACTTGTCATCGCAATGCTCCATGTCCCCTGTCATAGCAAGCTCCATGCCCTTCTCATCACAATGCACCACGCCCTTGTCATCAAAATGATCCATGAACTTTGTCATCACAAATCACCTTGATCCTTGGCATCTCAATAATCCACGCTATTGACATCACAATGCTCCATGAACCCTCTCATCACATTGCTCAATGCCGTTGTCATCACAATGCTCCATGACACTTGTCATCAAAATGCTCGATTCACTTCTCATTACAATTCTCCACGCACTTGTCATTACAATCCTCCCTGACTAATGTATCACAGTGATCTGTGCCCTTGTCATCACAATGCTCAATGCCCACTCTCATCAAAATAATCCATGAAATATTTGAGACCAATGATCCATGCCATTTTCGTCACAATGCTCCATTACCCCTGTCATAACAATGCTCCATGATCCATGCCAGCACAATGTTCCAAGGTCTTGTCATCACAAGGCTCCATGA
Source organism: Mesoplodon bidens (assembly GCF_964165515.1). Taxonomy (NCBI): domain Eukaryota; kingdom Metazoa; phylum Chordata; class Mammalia; order Artiodactyla; family Ziphiidae; genus Mesoplodon; species Mesoplodon bidens. Next base: position 1,377 of record NW_027671674.1, on the reverse strand, counting down.
CAGTTGTCATCACAAGGCTCCAAGACCCCTGTCATCACAATGATCTATGCCCTTTTCATCACAAAGCTCCATGACGCATGTCATCAGTATGCTCCATGGCTTTCTCATCACAATGCTCCTTGCCCTTGTCAGCACAATGCTTCAAGACCCCTGTAATCACAAAGCTCCATGCCGCTTTTCATCTCAATGCTCCATGAACCCGATCATCACAATGCACCATGCCCTTCATCATAATGCTTCATGCTATTGCCATCATAATGAAATCAAAATGCACCAAGACCTCTGTCATCATAATGCTCCAAAACCTTGTGATCACATTGTTCCATAACTCTTATCATCCCAACGCCCCATGATGCTCCTCATCAAAATTATCCATGGTCTTCTCATCACTGTGCACCATGCCTTTGTCATCACAATGCTCAATCCACTTGTCGTCACAATGCTACCTCACACTTGTGGTCAGTATGCTCCTTGAACCCTTTCATGACAAGGCTCCCTTTTATTTCATCACAATGATCCACCCCCTTTTCATCACAATGCTCCATTACCCCTGTCATAAAAACGCTCTATGAACCCTGGCATCACAATCTTCCATGGCCTTGTGTTAACACTTCTCCATGACCCTTGTCATCACTGTGCACCAAAACCCCTGTATTCACAATGCTCCATGCCCTTGTCATCACAAAGCTCCATGACACATGCAATCAGAATGCTCCATGGCTTTCTCATCACAATGCTCCATGCCCTTGTCATCTCAATGCTCCATGAACATTGTCATCACAATACACCATGCCCATCACCATAATGCTTCATGCTATTGTCATCACAATGAAATCAACATGCTCATGACCTCTGTCATCACAATGCTCCAAACCCTGGTGATCAAAATGTTCCATATCACTTGTCATCACAACGCACCATGACGCTCAACATCACAATTATCCATGGTCTTCTCATCACAATGCTCCATGACATTTGTCGTCACAATGTTCCATAACCCCTCTAATCACAATGCTCTCTGACAATTGTCATCGCAGTGTACCATGACCCTTGTCATCACAATGCTCCATGCCTATGTCAGCAAAATGCTACATGACTTGTCATCACAATACTCCATGTGCTTGTCATCACAATACTTCTTTACCATTGTCATTCACAATCCTCCATGAACATTGGCATCACATTACTTCATGCCCTTGTCATCACAATGCTCCATGATCCTTGAAATCAAAATGATCCATGACCTCTGTCATCACAATGCTCCAAACCCTTGTGATCCCAATTTTCCATAACACGTGTCATCCAAAGGCTCCATGATTCCTTTCATCACAATACTCCATGCACTTGTCATCACAATGCTCCATGAACATTGTCATC